>NW_021620768.1:1740463-1806518 GCF_004785775.1 Grammomys surdaster | reverse complement strand
CTCTCTCTCTCTCTCTCTCTCTCTCTCTCTCTCTCTCTCTCTCTCTCACACACACACACACACACACACACACACACACACGATAATAATAGACAGGTTGGGGGACTAAAGGCATAGATCAGAGGATCAGAAAGCATACTTCTCTTGCAGAGGACTTTAATTTGATTTCCAGCACCCACATCAGGGAATTCATAACTAACTCAGTACCAGGTGATCCAATGCCTCTGACCCGGAATATCTCCACTCACTGACCCATTCTCATTCTCTCTCTCTCTCTTATTTTTAGATTTATTTATTTATTTAATGCATGTGAGGACACTGTCAGTGTCTTTGGGCACCAGATCCTATTACAGATGGTTGTGAGCCACCATGTGGTTGCTGGAAATTGAACTCAGGACCTCTGGAAGAGCAGCCAGTGTTCTTAACCACTGAGCCATTTCTCCAGCCCCAACAGGGCCATTCTCTCTCTCTCACACACACATGCACAGAATTACAAATAAAATGAATGTTTAAAAAAACTTAGTTTGAGTTATGACTGGACTACTATCACCAGTATAAGTTTCTTCTCTGCATGAAAGTGTATGGGCCAGGCTTGGTGGTACACACCTTTTTTTTTTTTTTTTTTTTTGGTTTTGGCTTTGGTTTTTCGAGACAGGGTTTCTCTGTGTAGCCCTGGCTATCCTGGAACTCACTCTGTAGACCAGGCTGGCCTCGAACTCAGAAATCTGCCTGCCTCTGCCTCCCAAGTGCTGGGATTAAAGGCGTGCGCCACCACTGCCCGGCTGTGGTGCACACTTTTAAGGAGGAGAGCCAGGCAAATCTCTGGGTTTGAGGCCGGCCTGGTCTACAGAGCGAGCCGCATGGGTAGGGAAGAGCCCTGGAGAGAGGGCTCAGTGGTTAAGAGCACATGCTGCTCTTCCTGAGAACCCAGGTTCAGTGTCATACAGTGATTTGGAAAACTATAGCTTCAGGGATCTGAAGGCCTGTTCTGGCCTCCGTGGGCACAAGATACATATAATGCGTTTAAAGACACACAAGCGGAACATTTGTAAAAATAAAAAAAATTAATTAATAAACCTCAGAAAGTGAGGTAAAATAAGTAGAGATTGTTTGAAAAAGGGAATATGCTGGGGATGAAGATTGTCGGCTTGACCCATTCAACCGCCAGGTGTCGCTGTTGGAAAGGAAAGCGCTACAGGGCAAGCTGGCCAGAGACTCAGCACTGGGGCCTCTAGCAGGGTTGATTAGGCCTATGGCCCTAAGCTGAGCTGAGCAGTGCAAGCTAAGCCTAAGGAGATCCTCCAAGAGGGAGATGTGAAGTGTCCTCATAGGGGGATGACAAAGCCAGGTGGATTGTGGGAAAAACATTCATGGATTCTGGAGGCAAGCTGCATTAGCATCTCCCATCCGTGCTATACCCAAAATTGATCTTTTTGTTTGTTTTGGTTTTCTTTTCTGAGACAGGGTTTCTCTGTGTAGCCCTGGGTGTCCTGGAACTCACTCTGTAGACCAGGCTGGTCTCAAACCCAGAGATCCACCTGTCTCTGCCTCCTGAGTGCTGGGATTAAAGGTGTGCACCACCACCACCTGGCTTTTTTTTTTTTTTTAATTTTTTTGTTTTATGTGTATGAGTGTTTTGCTTAAATGTGTGTCTGTGCTCTTTGTGTGCCTGGTACCCTCAGAAATCAGAAGAGCCTGTTGGATCCCTGGAGCTAGAGATGTGTGGTGCCAAATGGATGGTAGGAATCTAATCCGGGTCCTTTGGAAGAGCAACAAGTGCTCTCAACCACGGAGCCATCTCTCCAACCCCAGGAAACTTATTTTTTTTGGAATGAGAAGTGTCCTACACAGACTCCTAACTTGTCAAGCTCCTGAGACTAAGTGGCTACTACTGTGGCTAGTGGCCCAGTACTCAGCCACAGGTGGAAGAAAATAATCAAACATCTGTATCCCCTTTCTAAGGCTCAGAGAACATTATGAAAAATGCATCAGAGAGAATGTAGGAGATAGAGTAAGGAGTGGAGTGCTGGGAGCTACTAACTCAGGAGGAAAGTTCATTAAAATCAGGGAGTTGAACAAACTCACAAGTCCTAGGAAGTACCAGAAATGTACAAGATTGATAAGCCCCCCTCCCAAGGTGATACAAGAAGTAACAGCACCTGAGTAGAGGAGCCTGGCAGACTGGCCTAGCTGACTAAGAATTGCTCAGAGGGATCCAGGGGTGCAACTTTCATGGCTTCTTATGTTGGGCTGGGAAAAGCCCAACACAGTCTGGTGATAGACTCATGATAATTGCATCCTGGAAGCTCTCTGCAATGACCTGCCTTGTTACATAATCTCTGGGAGGGAGGGACCTGATGGATCTGCTAAGTTTCAGGGATTTCCTGAGTTTTGGTTATCCTCTCTCCAGAGTGGACATGTTTCTATTTAGAAGATTTTGCTACACAACAAAGCTGTCTTTGAGTTAACATCTGGTCAGCTAGTCCCTGACTGATGAGATTTGATAGGTCCCTCGTTCCCCAAGCATACACAAGCAGTAAGGACTGCTGAGAGATGCTCTTGGACAGGCTGAGCTGCCTAGACGCTGAGTCCAATACAACTGCCAGGAGGAGACCCAGAGCAACTGAGGTATGTGGACAGGACACTCTCTAAGATGGGGCGCTACATGCAGGTTGTGAGTCTGCTTTGGGCTCCCAGATTTTGAGCTGTCACTCATGCTGGGACAGACTGTTTGCTCCCATAAGTAACCCTGAAACCTATGTTAAAGTTCACTTGTTCACCGAGGTGGACACTGGTGGTATGCTCACTTTGGTCTGTCTTTAATTCCCTATTTGGGGTGAGTAGACATTTTTTCATATTTCCCCAGAGTGTTACACAACAGTCAGCTGTGTCCCAGGAGAGTTGACCAGCCATGAGTCAGGACATGAGTGCAGAACACTTCTCATTACAAAAAGAACATTTCCCTCTATGACTAAGTAAGGCTTTACAGCAGCAGGAATCTATGCAGATTCAAACACAAATGTTAAGACATTTTGACAGGCAGGCAGGCAGACAGACAGACAGACAGACACACACACACACACACACACACACACACACACACACACACAGAGGAATAGATAACATATGTCCACATCAGGTAATTTTGTGGGGCAGAATCCTGACTCCCCCCGCCCCCTGGCTGGCCTGAAGCTCACTGTGTAGACTCAGCTGCTCTTGAACTCACAGAGATCCACCTAGTTCTGCCTCTCAAGTGCTAGCATACCATGCCCAGTAGCTACTTGGCTGATTTTTCTTTTCTTTTTTTTTTTTTTTTTGGTTTTTTTTCGAGACAGGGTTTCTCTGTGTAGCCCTGGCTGTCCTGGAACTCACTCTGTAGACCAGGCTGGCCTCGAACTCAGAAATCCGCCTGTCTCTGCCTCCCAAGTGCTGGGATTAAAGGCGTGCGCCACCACCGCCCGGCTTGGCTGATTTTTCAAATTCACGACTACACTCTTGGGACTGTGGTTACCAGCTCAGATGCCCATATCCCTGGAGGTCCTCACTCAGAGCTGCTGTTATGTTTCCTGTGCCCCACCACAGGCTGCTCTTACCAAGGTCTCCAAAGCCCCATAATGCACTCTGTTAACCCAATGACTACATCTCAGTCTTCACTTTACTTGACCTTGTTTGCCCCAGGTGACTCACCGTTCTTAACCAATTTTGATGATTCTTCCTCTCTCTCCCTCTCTGGTTACTGGGCCATGGGGCACCCAGGGCTGTTTCATGTCTGTATTCAAATCTGAGAGGGGCTTCCTCCGAGCCAGTGGCTTTGAATATCATGCACACAGCAGAACCCACAGGTCATTCCTTTGCTTTCGTGTTCACTTGAAGACCTTCATTATCCATTTGAAAGTCTGATGGCATCTCAAAGTTAAAGAGAGCAAGCAAACATGGGGGCTCCCACCAGTAATCCCAGTGCTTGAGAGCTGGAGACCAGAGAGCAGGAGTTTAAAGTCATCTTTGGCTGCATAGCAAGTCTGATTCTCAGCTTTCAGCTGTTCTTAGAACCTTTGCCGTCAGCCCCATGACATCTTCTGTCCACTTACCCAGGCTTAGAACCCTCGAGGCATCCTGGATTCCGCTGTCTCTTCTATCCCGCCTCAGCTCATTGCAAAGATCAATCTATGTTTGAAAATATTTATTTTTATTTTTGTGTGTATATCTGCACATATATATGCATACATATATGTAGGTTCCTGTGAAAACCAGCAGAGGGTATCAGATCCCTGGAGCTGAAGAGACATGTACTGTGAGCCACCAGTTGTGGATATCAGGGTCCAAACTTGAGTCCTCTGTAGGAGCAGTGTACAGTTTTAACATTTTTTCTGTGCAGGAAATATTGTGTGTGCGTGCGTGTACACACATGCACATGCATGAGCCCACCTGTGTGTGCATGTATGTGCACAGAGCCAGGGGAAAATGCCAGCATCATCCTCAGGAAGCCAGTTCACCTCCTTTAAGATAAGGTCTGTCATTGGCCTATTGCTCACCAGTTAGTCTAGATGGCTGGTTAGTGAACCCAAAGACCCTTCTGTTTCTGTCTCCCCAGTGCTGGGATTCCCAGAATGCACCACTGCACCTATAATTTTTATCTGGATTCTGGAGATGTAAGTCGGGTCCGTGTGTTTATGAGGCAAACACTTCACTGACAGAGCTATCTTCCACTCTAGATTCTGAAGCCAGGGTCTTATGAATCCTAAGAAAGCATTCTACCAAGGATTTTTTCCTTCCTTCCTTCCTTTCTTCCTTCCTTCTTTCCTTTCTTCCTTCCTTCTTTCATTCTCTTTTTCCCTCCTTTTTTTTTTTAGATTATTATTAAATTTTCTTTTTCCGGTGTATAGGTATTTTACCTGCATGTATGTCTGTGTCCCACATGTGGTTCCCATGGAGACCGGAAGAGAGTGTCAGGTTCCCTGAGACTGGGGTTAAAGGCCCATGTCACCACCACCCAGGTTTTGTTTTCTTCTTTTCTCTTCTCTTCTTTTCTTTTTTCTTTCTTCTTTCTCTCTCTCTTTCTTTCCCACTTTCTCTTCCTTCCTTCCTTCCTTTCTTTCTTTCTTTCTTTCTTTCTTTCTTTCTTTCTTTCTTTCTTTCTTTCTTCCTTTCTTCCTTTCTCTTCAGTGCTCTTAACCACTGGGCATCTCTCCAGCCCCATTATCCACTTTATTTTTCTAGACAGGATGTCTCACTGAACCCAGAGCTCACCAACTGGGCTAGATTGGCTGTCTAGCAAGACCCAGGGATCTTCCTGTCTCCTTCTCAGAACTGGGATTATAGGGGTTCATTGCTACACTTGACTTTTTCACATGGCTGCTTGGGAATCAAACTCAGGTCCTTGAGCTTGCGTGACAATCACTTTTCCAACTGAGTCAGCTTCCCAGCCTTTTCTTTTTGAGATAAGGTCTCCTGTAGCCCAAGTCTGGCCTGGAACATCCTTTTTTTTTTTTTTTTAAATTTGTTGTGTATTTTGTTTATTTGTTTTGAGACAGGGCCTCACCAGACAACTCTGGCTGGTCTGGAACTCACTATGTAGATCAGGCTAGCCTAGAACACACAAAGATCTGCCTGTGTCCGCTAGAACTAAAGGTCTGGGCCACCACATATTGCCTTGAACTTCTTTTGTTTTTGTTGTTGTTTTTGTTTTGTTTTTTGGTTTTTGGTTTTTTTTTTTGGTTTTTCGAGACAGGGTTTCTCTGTATAGCTCTAGCTGTCCTGGAACTCACTCTATAGACCAGGCTGGCCTCGAACTCAGAAATCAGCCTGCCTCTGCCTCCCAAGTGCTGGGATTAAAGGCGAGCGCCAGCCGGGCAGTGGTGGCGCACGCCTTTAATCCCAGCACTTGGGAGGCAGAGGCAGGTGGATTTCTGAGTTTGAAAGTTCAAGGCTAGCCTGGTCTACAGAGTGAGTTCCAGGAGAGCCAGGGCTACACAGAGAAACCCTGTCTCGAAAAAAACAAAAATAAATAAATAAAATAAAATAAAGGCGAGCGCCACCACTGCCCAGCTGCCTTGAACTTCTAATCTTTCAGATTCCACATCCCAAACTGAGATTACGTTTCCCTTCCTTGTTGCAACATAGATGGCCATCAGAAGTAGGAAGGGAGGGTATCCAGGGCCCTCCTCTCTCGGCCTCTCCAGAGCCTGATGGATGGAGAAAAGAAATCTTGTGGGGGTCACTTGAGAAGAGTCCCCCTGCCTGTCCAGATTGACTATAGGGGATGCCCCTCCCCCAACACACACAGCCCTGTCTCAGGTCTTTTCACTTCTTGAGCTTGTTCTCCATACCTCGTTCCAGTCTGTGCCAGTTGGCACCCCTCCCTGGAGACTGAGGTCGCAGGAGAACAGGGGAGGGGAGGTAGCAGACAAGAGCCCAAGGGGAACAAGGGCCAGGATGTGGGAGCTGGTGGCAAGAGCTGGGTGGTCAAAAGGGCAGTCCTCACGGAGTGAGGAACAGGACAGGCAGAGAAGTCTGGGGACTTTTGGGGAAGGTGGGGTGGGTCAAGTTCTCACACTGCTGCTTTCCTCTACATTCATCTCTTAAGCTGCCCCTGGCTAATTCTCCCTGGTCTCTTTAAGAGCTGCCTGGGAACTGGGGCATTGGAGGGGGCTGGCAGGCCCTCTCCCCTACCATGCCTGCCCTCGCTCCGCCCCTGCCGGGCACAGACTCTGCTGGAAGTCTCGGACGCCTGGGTTAGGGGTCTGTACTGCTGGGGGTAAGGTTTGAAAGTGGTGGGCGAGGGACCCGTGATCCCCGGGGGTGGCATGGGAGTGGGATGCCAGGACATGGAGTGTGTGTGTGCCTGCTTCAGGACATCATGGCGTGTGTGTGGGGGGATGTCTCTGTGGCCTCTCTGGAGGGAGCGGGGGCAGGAGGGCAGGGCATCCCCAGGAATCTTTAGGAATGATTCTTCAGTCAGTTTGCCTAGGTCTCCTCACCTCCCTCCCAGCCTCATTTGCTCCAGAGACCTTCGTTTGCTAAACTCCAATCAGCTGCTCGCTGCCCTTCCTACAATCAACAGTACTGGCTACCCCACCTCCCCACAGCTGGAGAAACTGAGGCTAGACAACCAGAGGAAAGGGATCGCATCCATCGCAGCAGAGGCAATGGTTCTTTCCTTTCCCTGGGAGAGTTGGGAGCAAGAGAGCTGGATGTCAGGTCACTCAACAGGTCCCCTTTCCAACCACAATCACTCAAGAACTAAAGCCCCTGTCCTCACATTTGGATACCTTAGCTCCAGGGTAAGGCTGGGAGGACCCGGACACCATAAAGCCAAAGAGACCCGTAGACACCTCTCTTCTTGGTTCACTGTGGTAGACAGGCCCTTCCAATCGTCCCACAGACTGGGCTCACCTACTCTGGAAGTGAGGTCGGAGGCAAGAATCTCGATGGGGATGGGTTCTTCTGAACCAGCCTTGGCCTTTCCCCAAGTGCCTGAAAGAACCCTCGGAGCAAGGGGACAGAAGCCCCAGGCCTAGTTTGCAGGGACAATGAGGGTGGAAGTTCAGAAATAGGAGCACGCAGGTGGCCCTGCACTTCTACTAGAAAGTGCCAGCACATGGTATGCCCTTCTCATCCCACCCTGAAAGGAAATGCTTACGCCATCTCAGCCTGGGTCAAAAGGGAACCAAGATTGTCCTGCAAAGCCTGCTGCCCTGCCTGGCCCCTCCAGGGCACCCACTTCCTTTTTCCTAAAAATACTACGAAATCTGCAGGCTGCTTGCCTTGGCCTGAAGAGCCCTCCTTTTATTTATGGGAGTCAGAGAAGGCAAGGGTCAAACCTGGGATCACACAGCAAGTTATAGATTGCCAGGTCGGCACCCAGAGACCCTGTTTCTTAGGCCCATGACGCCCAATGGGCAATCCAGCACCCCTAGAAAGCTAGCCTTTAGAGTCAGCCTCTCTTGGTTCCTCGGCCCTGTGGAGACAGGAGTTGTGATGTTAGGGTAACTCAGGAGCAGGGAGCTTCTAAACCCCCAAACCTCTGCTTCTTACCTCTGTTGTTTCCCAAACAAGAAGGAATCCAGGTCACTGTTGTTTCTAATCTCCTGTTCCTATTTACCGGTAGAGTTTTGGGAAGTTCTTTCTGAAGTCTGCCTCCTATCTGCCTCTTACATCACGGATTTTTTTTTTCCCCTTCTACTTGGTCTCAGGGAGTAGACCTGAGGGTTTCTGGAGACACCACTCTCTTGGTAAGGTGGCTTAGGAAGGGAACACAGGACCTGAACCTGAGATGAGTAGCCCCTCCCCCAGAGGTCAGGGTATTAATGAAGATGGTTTCCTAAATATCTTGGTGGCGAGACTTGCATATATGTATTTATGTTTGTGTACATTCTCATTGGTAAACTCCCGCTGTAGGTGGTTGGCTAGCGTCCAGGTATATCTTCCTTATGCATTTGCAGTACTTAGGAGAGCCAGAGATGAAGAGAAACTGGCCATAAAGGGGCTTGCCTCACTGCTCTCCTAAACCTGATATCTGCACACTGGTGCCTGCCTGAGGGTGGGCAAAGGAGCAGAACAGGCACCCAGAGGTTAGAGTATCCCCCGCCCTTGCCACATCTGGGGTCTTGCCTCCACAAATGAGAATCCAGGAGCCACAGAAGTGGGGCACAGTGGGACAGGAGAGGAGGAGGAAGAATATGGGGAGATTCTAGTCCCTCCCACTTAGAGATGCGGTCGCCATGGTGACTAAGGACCAGTGAGGTGGGATGGGGTTGAGGATGGGGGTGGGAGGGTGGCGGGAAGGAGGCACTCGGAGACCGGAAAGCCAAGCGCCTGGCATTCCAGGGGGAGGGAAGCACAGCGGAATCCCAAGCTCCAGGTAAGAAGCAGGGGAGCCCGACAGACAGTGCGGGAACAGAGGGGCGGGCCATTGTCTGGTGCTGACTCTGCCCTGAGGAGGGGCAGACAGAGAAGTCAGACCATTGTGTGTAATGCTCAACGAAGCTTCCAGCACTAGCCAGACTGGGAGAGGGAGCTCAAGAGGCACTGGGTAAGGGGTTAGGTTGATGGAGTGTGTGTGTGTGTGTGTGTGTGTGT
This sequence comes from Grammomys surdaster, assembly GCF_004785775.1. Classification (NCBI taxonomy): domain Eukaryota; kingdom Metazoa; phylum Chordata; class Mammalia; order Rodentia; family Muridae; genus Grammomys; species Grammomys surdaster. Next base: position 1,797,440 of record NW_021620768.1, on the reverse strand, counting down.
GTGTGTGTGTGTGGTGTTAAGAATGCTGGAAACCTGCAGGGACTGAAAAAGGTATGGGGGTGCTAGGGACACAGACTGGGGGCATCCTTAGTGACCCCCCACACACACAGTAGGCATTCAAATCCATGTAAGTTGATTTGACTGGCTACAATCATAAAAAAGGGGCAAGGCCATGGGTTGGCAGGGGAGCAGGAAAGGTTGTTTCCCAAGACCCTGCTCTCCTAAGGGCTGCCCCTAAGGCTAGGAAGAGAAGGAGGCTGGGGGCACTGGACATGCCAGGTCACTGATGGAGCCAGGGCTGGCTTCTGTGCTGGAATCCTTCCTCAGTGAAGAATCCGTGCAAGCCAGAGGCAGGGGTGGGATGAGGAACTGACCCTCCACAATCCACCTCTCCTCATCCCCGCTCCCCAGCTCTACTTCTGGTGATCAAGTCCTACAGGAAGGGGCGGGACTCCTCTCCTCTGTGGTCTAGGGGCTGAGGGGAGAGCTTGGGAGGACTGGAGCCTGACAAGGAGCTTAAGTTTAATGCTGTGATTTCCTGGGGCTAGCGTGGTCCTGGGGTTTCCCCAGGTTGAGCTCCAGGGCTTATGGAGAATTGGCTTGGGAGAGCAGGGGCAGGGAAGATGGCATTTTTTTTTTTCTCTATAGCAGTGGTTCCCAACCTTCCTGATGCTGTGACCCTTTGATACAGTTCCTCATGTGATGGTGACCCCAACCATAAAATTATTTTCATTGCTACTTCATAACTGTGATTTTGCTAATGTAAATATGTGTGTTTTCTGATGGTCTTCAGAGACCCCTATGAAAGGGTCATTTGAACCATCCCACGCCCACCTACCCACATCCTGCAAAGGAGGTCACATCCCACAGGTTGAGAGCCGCTGTTCTATAGACTGCTTGCTGCCTGCTGCCAATGCTGCCTCAGATGCTTCCGGTCACTGGCCTTGGTTTCCTCATTTGTGAAGTGAGGGAGGGTGTATGGCTTGCCAGCTCTGGAAGCAGAACCTGCTGCATCATTTGTGGGGCCCACTGAGAATGAAAACGCAGTCCTCTTTTTAAAAATGATCAAAGCTTCCTCGAGGCAGCAACAACAAGGAGGGAATACCCCGCATGGCCTCTTCTGAAGGCAGAACTCTGTGTGAGTGTACAGGTGAGGTTCAGGGGTGTGAGAGACAAGCTGTTGGGGCCATGCACCCAACATGCCTCTCCCACCTGCCTCTCTCTTCTGAGCTTGACTTGAAGGGCACTGAGAGAGAGTGGGTGGCACCCAGGGGCCGGAAGCACCTAGGTTGAAGTTGACATCAGGTGGCCTCTCTGCAGGGAGATTTCTGTTCTTTCTGAGTCAGGAATCATCCAGCGCGATTGGTTCCTGGCTGGAGGAGAGAGAGCCCTGCTCCTCCCACCCTGATGCTTGCTTACTCCCTCTGTTGAGCAGTTCTGAGCTGAGTTAATCCACTAGAGCAGGAGATGGGGCTGAAGGAGCCAGCCCTGTAGGGAGAGCTTCCAAATTAGACAGGTCTGAAGTAGATGGGCGCCCGGCTGTCCCGCCACCCCGGCTGTATTTCCCCTCTCTGTGAAAGAATACCGTAATGGAACAGGCATAAAGTTGGGAAGCGTGAAGCCCCAGTGTGAGCTCCTCACATTGTCGGAGGGACTGGGAGAGCACTTGGTCTTGTGAGGAGGCCCAGGGACAGGAACAGGGTAGAGAGGATGGCATTGGAGCTGCTCCTCTGGTTCTCCTGTCACAGCTCCTCCCTGTGACCCAGATAGGCCAATCTGTCTCCGAAGAGAGGCCCTGGGGTGGTGGCTTCCCAAGCCTGAGCTAGAGGTCAAGGGGATTCAGAAGACTTTGTCACAACAGAGAGACTGGCAGAGTCCCCACAGTGAGCATGAGAGTTTGGGGGTGTCTTAGCAAGCTTTGACAGATGACAGCTATCAGAAGGGTCTGTGTGAGCCCAGCTCCTGGGCCACAGTAGAGAGTGGGAACAGAGGGGAAGGCCAAGCGGGCTCTACTGAGAAATGCTTCCAGTGCAGGAGCTGTAACTGGAAGGGTGGAGGATACCCTACAGTGGGGACCATCCTGTAACGGGAAGGGTGGAGGATATCCTACAGTGGGGACCATCCTGGCAGTGAGAATTATGTTTAGGGTGAAGACAGGGTATGTCCTGGAGGTAGACTAGCCTTGGGTCATTGTGCTCTTTAACCTGAAGTCAGCTGACCTGGGTGAGTGGGCAGCAGCCCAACTACTCTTTATTGGCCTAGGAGCCCTCAGTTACTCATTAACCCTGCGTTATGAGGTCTTCCTGGAACCTTTGGGGAGGTGGAACCAGCCACCATTCCAGCTGGGTGCCTCAGCTCCGAAGTGTATCCCATGAAGCATGAGCTCAAACGGGAAATTTCTCGAATTTCCCACTGAGACATTAAATTACTAGGACTTCCTCAGCAAAGTCATAGAAACAACTAAGATAAATGTAGGGGTTTTTGTTTGTTTATTTGTTTTGAGACAGGGTGAGACAGGGTTTTACTCTGTAGCCCTGGATGTCCTGGAGTTCACTCTGTAGATCAGGCTAGCCTTGAACTCAGAGATCTGCCTGCCTCTGCCTTCTGAGTGCTAGGATTAAAGGTATGTGCCACCATGCCCAGCTTTAAATGTGTTATCTTTCAAGAATGTGGTCCCACTGGGTATGGGAGGTTGGGAGGTCTCAGTATGTGGCAGTGGGGAACCCCACTATGGGGTCAGAGAGAAAAAGAGAGACAATGTCGCACTGAACTCTCTCGAGCAAGAGGAGTCTGAAGCTTAGGCTGGTTAGACTGGAAGTGGTGTGCTGGAGAAGCAAGGACATCACTGAACTGTCCTAGAAGGAACTCTTAATTTCTGATAGACTACGGAGGGAAGGAGGTGTGTCTCCTGCAAGGCCTGTGAGCCTCACCCCCACACCCCCTCCACCAGTCTCCCCGCCCTGATCCACCAACTTCCGCCCAAGCCAGCCAGGATCTGTCACAACTCGAGGTAGAAATTCAGGTTTCCCTGGCATGAAGCCCACACTGGCTCTGGCAGGATGGGAGCCTGGAGGGCCGCGCTCCCATTCCAGCCAGGCTGAGCCTCTTTCCTTGCCTGGACCCCCTTCTTTGCCTTGGATGGCACCCTGATTCAGGGTTTGAACACAGGACTTCTCAGTGTGGCTGGCTCAAGGGTATGTGAGATTGGGGGGTGGGGGTGGGGGGGAGAATCTGCATTCAGTGGTCATGGGGGAGGCTGATGCAGAGCTCCAGGGACGGGGGAGGGGGGGAGGGGGCTAGAGAAGTTGAGAGCCTGCCAGTGACTCCTGCCCAGGCCACTCCCAGGAAATACAGACAGACAGCCCCACCACAGTGGTAGATAAACTGGCATGCCCCTACCCCTAAGAAGAAGGCCAGATGGACCCAATTAACCAAGAGTCAGAGCCTCTGGGGGCTAGGGGAGAGGATAGGCTGTCTGCCTGGGTTGGGGTGAGTAGCAGGTACAAAGTGTCACACACAGTATAGCTGAGTGACAGGCCAGCGTGGGGAATACCTTTTGCATACAGGAACTAGTTCCCCAGAAGCCCTTTGTCTGGGCCAGAGATGATCAGAGCTCTAGAGCTTGGGTCCAGGAGATGCTAAAGGGCAAGAGTGGAAAGGAAGTTTTCTGTGAGCCAGGTAAGCAAAGTACGGTAGTTTTTTAATAGTAGGAGACCAGAGGCACAGTGTGGGCCACAGCAGCACCCTGTGCAGGGAGCAGCAGGAGGCAACATCGAGGTTGGGAATGGATGGAAGTGAGACTCTGAGGGCCCTTCCAGAGAGGAACTTCTGCCCCCTGGGGCTCTCCTATTGGCCCTCAGGAAGGGTGTGGTAAGCATGGCTTACCCAGAAAGTGCCTATTTCCTCAGAACCATCTGGTGACAACTCTGGCTGACTATGGCCCTGGGCCAGGACCCCTGGAGTCTCCTGGGTGTTTTTTTCTTCCAACTGTTCCTGCTACCATCACTGCCACCTGCTTTCGGGACTGGTGGGCAGGGGCCCATGCCCAGAGTCAAATACCATGCAGGTAAGTGTCTGGTGCCTGGGAGGCATGGATGGCAGTGTAGAGATGAAGGGGCCAAGGAAGGAGAAGGGTGTGCCAGAGGGAACGAAATGGGATGGGGAAACAGAGATGCTGGGTAGCCTCGGAGGGCCTGGGAGGGCCTGGGAGAAACAGAGATGTGGAGGAGCCTCAGAGGGCCTAAGAGAAACAGAGATGCTGAGGAGCCTCGGAGGGCCTGGGAGAAAGGGAGGCCACTTGAGGCACAAGGTGGAAGGGAAAGAAGGGTCACTGTTGGCCTTCTCTGCCAAGTCAGTGATTTTTCTTTTCCTCGAGTGTCACCGTCACCAAGTAAGGAAATTTAAATTCTTGCCGGCTTTTACAGCACCAGGAGCCCTAAAGCCAAAGCTCATGCTAGATTGTCTGGGGACCTGGGGACCCCAAGACACCTACAGAGGTCACGCCAGGCCAGATCCTGTCCAGTAGAATGGGTATCAAGAGAAGGGGTCCTAGGGGCCCATCCAGCTTCAGTGGTTTCTTGATGAGGCTGTCGGGCTTCTGACACCTTTAGTTCCAGGAAATGCCCCAGGGGAAGTGCCCCCCACGCACGCACGCACAAGGAAGGCAGTTCTCTCCATGGCTGTAGCTTAGCATCCTTCTGAGGCAGAATGGTAAAGGAAATGTACCAGTCAGTGGAAAGAGAGGCATCTCTGGGAGGGATGGGAGTGCAGGCACAAACAAGCCTACACTTCAAGAGGAAGTACAATGAGCCCTCTTCAGAGTTCAGGGGAGGCCAACCTATGCTGTATCTTTTCCATTTTTGTCTTTGGATTCCTCTTGATCCCCAAATTTCCTGAGTCCTGAGGCCAAAGCAGTAACAACCAGGTTGTCCTCTGACTAAAGCAAAAGTCCAAATGTGTTCACGAGAGAGTTATCTGACATGCCCCTTCCTCCTTGCTGATCCGCCAGTGTGGCAGGAGCCCACACATTCACATATGTGCATGTGTACACACACCACCATGCTAGGTAGTGAACATGCCCTACTAACCAACATATTCAGCCTGTCCAGGTGGCGCCCAGGCGTGCCCACACTGATGGGCTCAGAAACGGAGAGGAAGGAGCCTTTCCCACTGCAGCATTGCTAGTGCTGGGTGACTCCTATAACAGAGCAAGGGGAGGAAACAGAGAAAATGGGGGTGGCAGGAATCCGTAACTATGACAAGTCTTGAGGCAGATGACAGTTACCTCTGCTGCTTGTGGTTGATGAACCCCTTCCTGTGTCTACCTGTCAGCTCTTCCCTCTCCCATCCTGCCTCACTGCATCCCCCCCAGGCCTGAGAATGCATCTTCTAACCTCACTTCACTTGCTGTCTCTGTCTTGAGCAGGCTCTCCCCACAATCCTCCCAACAGTACCCAAACTATCACTACACTACCCCATCTTTGGCACTTTTCTCTTCTGGGGACTCAAAGCAGAAAGTTTCAAATGCCTGCTACTGGGGATGCAGGGACGGGGGTGGGGGGGGCTGCCAGTGAAGGGGGGACGACAGCTGCTGAGGCCTGCCACCCCTCCCCCACCTTTGCCTCAGGGATCAGCTGCTGCTCATAGCTCCTCTTCATCCTCTCCTTATCACTGCCTCCCAACAGGAGATGGGAACAGGGCCCTCAGCTTCTTCCAACAAAAAGACCTCCGAGACTTCGACACACTGCTTCTGAGTAGCGATGGCAACACTCTCTATGTGGGGGCTCGAGAGGCCATCCTGGCCTTGAATATCCAGAACCCAGGAGTCCCAAGGCTGAGGAACATGGTGAGGAGGTCAGGGACTAGGGTCCAGGACAGCAGCTTCCCTGGGCCAGCTCTGCATCCATCTGAACAGCCACCTGCCACTCCGAGTCAGCAGTGACAGAGGGGACATGCTGCCGTAGCCTTACCGTAACCTCAGCCGCTCAGATGGCTGATACAGAGATCCCTGGCATAGGAGACTTAAAACATTTTGACTCAAATCAGTGACTCAAATAATTTGATGTGCACCTAGAGAGAAACCCCTGACTCCTGTGCTGTCGTCATCCTAATGGCAGCTATGTGAGGGAAAGGGGGTGGCGGAGGGAGAAGGCACATCTCATGGCTCCTTCTCAGTGCATGATCTCTTGACCTCCTGCCCATGGTGGGTATAGGTGAAATTCCAGAGTCTTGGACCAGGAGCGTTGTTCGGTGGCAGAGTATTTTATCTAGAGTGTCTGAGACTCAAAGTCTGATGTCTGCACCCCTCCTCTGCAGCTTCTCTAAGGGGTTGACAGGTTTCCCCAGGAAATGTGTGGTTTAAAACCACTGCTGTGTATGCCTGGCACTTACACATGCATTCTGGCTGTTACCACCAACAGGCTGTAAAATGGAGCCAGAGCACACAGTCAGCTGGTGGCTGAGTCTAAATCTGAACTCTGATCGGTTTGGTTCTACCATAGAGCCATGTCCTGATGAATCCTAATATGATGGAAGTCATAGTCCTGATCAAATTGGCATTATGACCGCCTTCCAGAACACCACAAAGCACTTACTGGTGGCTTTACATCAGAGCTGTGGTGTGCGGAAGACAGGGGGTGGTGGTGGCTTACAGAAAAACCAAAGAGTTCTTTTCCTTTCATCTACCCCTTTCAACTCTCCACTTTAGATACCCTGGCCAGCCACTGAGAGAAAAAAGAACGAATGTGCCTTTAAGAAGAAGAGCAGTGAGGTATCCGCAGGTGGGGGCAGAGGGCGGATGGCAGAACCCTGGTGTACAGGGACCATCCCTGGTGACCACAGGGGTGGGCACAGGAGGACCTGTTTCTGTGATTATCCAGTGGATCATGTTCTGTCAAGTGACTTGATCTCAACCCTCCTCTCCACTGGGAATGGGGGATGGAGAAGCATCCTCTAAGACCCCAGGAGGTGGGTAACTGGCCTGATAGCCTCATTTCTCTGCTTCTCTCTAGACACAGTGTTTCAACTTCATTCGTGTCCTGGTCTCTTACAATGCCACTCACCTCTATGCCTGTGGGACCTTTGCCTTCAGCCCCGCCTGTACCTTCATTGTGAGTTGTCTGACACCCCTCTTGTTCACAGCCCCCAACACCTCTCTTCACACCCATCCCAGCCTGTCCTCCATAGCTTTGGGAGTCTCTGGTCCCTGAGGTCCCTCATAGGATTCCTAGCCCCAGACCAATCCCCTCTCTGTCCCTTTTACTTCCTCATGCTCCTCATTTCTCAGACGTGCGACCCTGGCATTCTGGGCTCCCAGCCTCTTCCCCCCTCTAGGGACTCCAAGATTCCCTCCTGTTGCCCATCTTGATAGACAAGGTCATGGATGGGAAGGGCCAAAGCCCCTTTGACCCTGTTCACAAGCACACAGCTGTCTTGGTCGGTGAGTGTTGGGCTTTCCAAGACCATCTTGAAACTTGCCTTTCCTAGTGACTCTGGGGAAAGTGAGACATGATAGTTTTTACAAAGAAAGGGACAGAGCAAACCAGGAGCCTCTGGGGGCAGGATCAAAGGAAGAACCAGACAGCTCAGCCACTACCCCTTCTGAAACTGTCCCCAAAGGGGTACAAGGAAATCCATGTGGGTAGATACAAGGCCTAATGGCCTAGCAAGGCACCAGGTGAGCCCTGAGGTTTGGCCACTTGTTTAACCACTCTGCATGGGGGATGACTCTCCTGAATGGCCCACACATGGAGCTGGGTACTGAGGCGGCTACAACAAAGAAGTCCTGTGCCTCTGCCTGGACACGAGCCATCACAGACCTCCTACCCTGGTTTCCTACAGGAGATGGCTATTGCCTTTTGAGCAGACTTAAAAAGATAAGCAGGGGCCCAGGGTGTGTGAGCACAAGACAGCCATTTCTCTGGGATTAGTGTTTGAGGAAGGACCAGAAAAGGTTTGGCACATGTTCAGTACAGAAGGCTACATAAGCCATTGCCTGTGGGCAGAGGGATCTAAGAAGGGTGCTGTGTGTGTGTGTGTGTGTGTGTGTGTGTGTGTGTTAGTATCAGCTCTGTTTTGGGGTTCTGCAAGAGGGTAGAGAATAGAAGGAAGGCACATCTTAGGAGAGCGGGCAGCCTTTCCCTGATACTTGCTTTTCCTTCCTATACCCGATCTTAGATGGGATGCTTTATTCTGGCACCATGAACAACTTCCTGGGCAGCGAGCCCATTCTGATGCGGACACTGGGATCCCAGCCTGTTCTCAAGACTGACATCTTCCTACGCTGGCTGCACCGTAAGTCCCTGACTCCCAGTCAATATAAGTTTGGGCCCCTTTCCTGACCTTAGGTCTGGGATTTGTTTTCATTCACTCAGCTCTGTTTTGAAAACCGAATTAAAGTACTCGAGCTGGCTGGGGTGGTCCATACCTTTAATCTCAACATTCAGGAGGCAGAGGCAGCATCAGGCGGATGTCTGTAAAGGAGGACAGCCTGGTTTACACAGTGAGTTTCAGGCCAGTGAGAGCTATAGTAAGACCCTGCCTCAAAAGGAAAAAAGTACATAGATGTCTCAACAAGCCATGAGATGGGAGGCAACCTCTGCCCTGGCCCTCAGAATCCTCCCTACAGTGTCACCAAGGGAACCATGAGCATCCTTAAGTCCTTAAGCCTGTCTGTCCTGCCCCCGCAGCGGACGCCTCCTTCGTGGCAGCCATTCCATCCACCCAGGTCGTCTATTTCTTCTTTGAGGAGACAGCCAGCGAGTTTGACTTCTTTGAGGAGCTGTACATATCCAGGGTGGCTCGAGTCTGCAAGGTCTGCTCCCATCCCCCCATCCCCCCTACCCCAGTCTGGAGGAGGGCTGGCTGCTTGGGAACCAATGGGAATGGGGAAGAGGTGGGTTGGGCGGGTTCACTCACAACAAGGCCTTGACTCCATCGGTTCCCCCAGAACGACGTAGGCGGTGAAAAGCTGCTGCAGAAGAAGTGGACCACCTTCCTGAAAGCCCAGTTGCTCTGCGCTCAGCCAGGGCAGCTGCCGTTCAACATCATCCGCCACGCGGTCCTGCTGCCCGCCGATTCTCCCTCAATTCCCCACATCTACGCAGTCTTTACCTCCCAGTGGTGAGCAGCAGGGCAGGGAAAAAGAGGGCTGCATCCCAGGGAGGCTGGAGCGGATACAGCCTACTTTACATTCTGAGCTTGACATAGGTAGGCATCTGAGCATCACCAGACCCTGGGAACCCTGCTGTCTCTCATGCGTAGGGCAGAAACAAAGCCCAGAGACTAGCTTCTTTCTGCCTGGAAGGAAGCTTATGGAAGGCAGACACTAAAAATCAGCAAAACACCTAGCATCGTGGTGCATGCCTGTGCTCTCGGCACTTGGAAGGAGGAGGCAAGAGGCCTGTCTGGGCTACACAGAGAGAGCTTGTCTCAAACAAAACAATAAATCAATAAAACAAAGCTAGACGTGGTGATGAGGAAGGAAGATCAGTTGTTCAAGGACTAATGTCTCAAAAATAAACAAGGGCTGGGATGTAACTCAGTGGGTAGAGCACTTGCCTAGCATCTACAGAGCCCTGGGTTTGATCCCCAGCACCACCTAAGTCAGGGATGAGTACATGGGAAGGAAAGACAGGAGGCCATTCTCAGCTCCACAGTGAGGATAGCTTCAGCTACTGGAGACTGACTTAAGACAAACAAGACCCATCAACTAGGCTAGGAAATGGAAGTAAAAGAAAATTACCAAAAACGTAGGGAGAGGGTCTGTAGAGCTGAAAGGCTATTGTAAAACTAGACATAAATTTAGCACCAGCTTCCTACTGGCCATAGGCTCTTTCTTTGATTAAGAAACCAGGAAGACCTTGCTCAGAGACCAAGGAAGGTCCAAAGGTCCCACAGGCATGGTCTGGCATCACAGTGTTTAGACATGTGCCAACAATGTATCAGGAAGCAAAGGTTTCTGGTGTGCAGGGCTGTCATCAGTGAGATGCAGAACTGGGAACCCAGTCCATGTGTCGAGGAGACTATTGAAAAGACTCATTGGTCCAACACAGACCAGCAGAAGAGACAAAGCCGGTTCTACCACTCTTCCTGTGGGCACAGCCCAGCCTGGGCAGGATAGACGGGGCCACCCCAGGGCCTATGCCCCAATTAATCCTCATTAGGAACAATCATAGTTCAGATCCTGCGATGGGCTTCTAGCCAGGCCTTAGGCCAGTGTCAGGGAACTCTATGGGGCTCTCAGGTCCTTATCACCATAAACAAGGTAAAAAGAAGCCTCCAGAGGTTGGCCTGCCTCCTGCCCTCCAGGCCTGCTAGGATTCCACTGAGCTCTACTGGGGCTGGAGAGGCAGTGACTGGGAACCACATTGAATGCCTTCTCTGCCTGTCTTCAGGCAGGTTGGCGGGACCAGGAGCTCAGCAGTCTGTGCCTTCTCTCTCACGGACATTGAGCGAGTCTTTAAAGGAAAGTACAAGGAGCTGAACAAGGAAACCTCCCGCTGGACCACTTACAGGGGCTCAGAGGTCAACCCAAGGCCAGGCAGCGTGAGTACCACCCACTCCTCTCAGAGCCTCCAGGAATATACATAAGAGCACCATCATGGCATGGTAAATGCCCACACAAACGGCCCAGCTGTTCATATGCCGCAGATGTCTGATACCACCCTACATCCAGAACAGTTGCCAGGGCTACCTCTTTCCCAGTGATAAGTGAGCACCAAATACCTGACTTTATCACCAAAGAATTAGGAGGACATGGGCTGGGTGCCAAGCACAGTTTGGGGCAGCTTCACCACCATTTCGTTATTTTTAGGCAGGACCTCATGTAACCTAGGCTGGCCTTGAACTCCTGGTTACCCTGCCTCCACCTCCCAAATGCTTGGATTTCGGGCTTGTGCCACCATGCCCAGCTTTTCACCTGAACACATTTTCCTGTAACTTTTTTTTTAATCTGGATTATCTGCACATACAGTTGAAATGAATCAAATAGACTGAGCGCAGTGGTGCACATCTGTAATCCCAGCACTCAGGAGGAGTCCATGCACATTCAAGGCAAGCTCAGGATCAGAGACACCTACAGGACTGGTGCTGAAGCCCCACTCCCATCCAAGGCTGGCCCCAAACTCACCTCCTGCCTCTGTCCCATGGGTGGGATCACAGGTGTGTGCCGCCTCTCCCAGCTCTCTCTGGAATATCTCTCCAAACCCATGCTTACTGGCACAACATCGGTAGCTCAAAGTCGGCTTCAAAAGCAGTGTGCTTCTTTTAAGCAAATTCTAGCAAATCAGCTTTCCATTCCCTCCCTTCCCCTATGTACTATTTCTAACCTCGGTGTGAGCATTAAAAGGCAGGTAGCTTTCTTCCCCTTGAGTTCTGGGAATCAAATCCAGGACCTCACATCTGCCCCGGCAAGTGCTCTAACCCTAAGCAACAGTTCCCACCCCTGGGAATTTTTCAGATATAATTTCTATTTGTTTATTGTCTGTGAACGAGTGTGGGTGCACGGGTAAAGGTGAGCAGACAATTTTGGGGAGTTGGCTCCCTTCTACTATCGTCCAATTACCTCGTGAGCCATCTCACCAGCCCCTGTCTCTGTCTTTTTTTTTTTTTTTTTTTTTTGGTTTTTCGAGACAGGGTTTCTCTGTGTAGCCCTGGCTGTCCTGGAACTCACTCTGTAGACTAGGCTGGCCTCAAACTCAGAAATCCACCTGCCTCTGCCTCCCAAGTGCTGAGATTAAAGGCGTGCGCCACCACCGCCCGGCTGTCACTGTCATTTTGACAGGATTAATATAGATTACTCACTCACAGTTCAGCCAGGTAGTAAGCCATGATTACCTTTCCTTTTTATAGAGCTTTTGTTTTCCTGGGGTGAGTTGTTATCCTGATTTTTTTTTTTTTGCTTGCTTTTTCTAAGCTGTCATTCATTTCAATGTCTTCCTGGATCTTCTGAAGTTAGACCATTGGCTCGTTAAACGGTTTCACTTTCCAAGAAAGCCTCAGATAGGCTGCGGCCCAGATGGCTGACCTCTGCAGCTTTCCTTCCTCCTCTGCTTGGAGTGTCCCTTGGCCACTCTCCAGTAACAGCTTCTGTTTCTGGCACTCATTCTGTGGCTTCATCTTTCTTTTCCATCTTCCTTCATTTCTTCTCTCTTTTGAGACAGGACTCCTGTAGTTCAAGGTGGCCCTGAACTCTACAGAGTTGAAGGTAACCTTGATTTTCTGATCCTCCTGCCTCCATTATAAGTACCAGAAGTATAAGCATGTACCATTGTGCCTAGTTCCTGTGGCACTGAGGATTGCACCTAGGGCTTCTTCCTGCATGCTGGGCAGACATTCTATTCATGGAGCTGGCCCCAGCACTCTGCTTCACCTTAAACTACCTCATTTTAGTAGAGGCTGTCCTCTATAGAGTCCTGATAAAATAAAGACATGAAATTTTGGAGATGTTGAATGTGGAAACCACCTTTATCCCACTCTGACTGTTGATGGTTGGTTAGGAATATGCAGTTATAGAGCTGGGACCGCTTCCTGCAAACTTTGCAAGGCTCACTCCGTTACTTGTTTTGGAGATTTCCTAAGCTGTTCAGACACCTAACCTTTTGGATGTAACTTGTTTTCCCTCACTGGATCCTTTTATGTTTAAATTACATATTTCTTTGATTGTTTTGTGTGAGGGGCTCAGAGAACAGCCTGCAGGAATCACTTCTCTTTCCATTAGAGAGAGTGCCGGCTCTTGGCAGCACCTTTACCTGCTGAGCCACCTGGCCAGTCCTCAGTGCTCACCTATTCCATGCTGAGCTTGCATGGTCTCTGCTGAATTAGGTGCCCAGTGGACCACTTTAGCCTGGAAATTTCGTTTATTTTCTTTTCTTTTAAGAGCTTTTCTTGTGATCTGTGTCTTAGTCATTGTTCTATTGCTGTGAGGAGACACCATGGCCAAGGCAGCTTATAAAAGAAGGCATTTAACTGGGGTCTTGCTATAGCTTCAGAGCGTGAGTTCATGAGCATCAAGGTTGGAAGCATGGCAGCAGGCAGGCACAATGTTGGCACAGTACTTGAGAGCTTTATATCTGATCTGTAGGTAGGAGGTAAAGAACCACTGGGCCTGGTGTGGGTGTTTGAAACCTCAAAGGGCACCCCAAGTGACACACCTCCTCCATCCAGTCACACCTCCTAATCCTAAGCAGTTCACCAGTGTGGGGCAGGGGCAGCCAAGCATTCAAACATAGAAGCCTATGGGAGCCATTCTCCTTTGAGTTGTCCCACACAGAGGTAGAGCTTGGTGGAAGAGCACTAGCCTAGCCTTCGCAAGGTTCCAATCCCCCAAACTTCAGAACAGAAAAGTTTTCTTGACCCATTTCTCCTTGTTTCCTTTTCATTTGACAAATACGTACTTTGCACGAGCTACTGTAGTGGGCAGTGGGGTGCAGGAGTGATCGAGTCAGAACACAAGCCTCCCCATTCTGGAACTTACTCTTGAAAAAGACTGACTGACTTTGATTTCATATGTATGAATGTTTTGCCCGCATGTATGTATGTGCAGCAGGTGTGTGTTCGGTGCTTGAGGAGGCCAGAAATGGGCATTGGATTCCCTGGAACTGGAGTTGTAGGTACTGTGAGCCACCATGTGGGTGCTGGGCGCTGAACTCAGGTCCTCTGCAAGATCAGCTAAGTACTCTTCACTGCTGAGCCATCTGTCCTATTTTAATTTATTCATTTGAAAGAGGCTTTGCTGTGTAACTTAGCCTGGCTTCAAAATTCTCTTGCTTCTGCCAGGCAGTGGTGGCGCACACCTTTAATCCCAGCACTTGGGAGGCAGAGACAGGCAGATTTCTGAGTTTGAGGCCACCCTGGTCTACAGAGTGAGTTCCAGGACAGCCTGGGCTATACAGAGAAACCCTGTCTCAAAAAAACAAAACAAAAAAAAACGCCTGTCTCAAAAAACCAAAAATTCTCTTGCCTTTTTCTTTCAAGTACTGTGAAGACAGACATGTGCCCCACTCACAGCTCAGAATGTCTAAGATACTGTAAAGCAGTATTTCTCAACCTAGGGGTTGCAACCCCTTTGTGGGGGAGGGGTCAAATGACCCTTTCACAGGGGTCAGTCACCTAAGATGATTGGGAAACACAGATCTTTACATTATGATTCATAACAGTAGCAAAATTACAGTTATGAAGTAGCAGTGAATCATTTTATGGCTGGGGGGTTACCACAATGTGAGGAACTGTATTAAAGAGTCACAGCATTAGGGAGGTTAAGAATCACTGTCATAAAGGGTTTTTTGCTGTGTGTACATATGCACATATTTGTCTGTATATGTGTATATACATATGTGTATGTATGTGTGCACATGTGTGTGTGCATGTGTATATTGTGTGCTTGTGTATATACATTTGTGTATGTATGTGTACATGTGTATATGTGTGTATTGTATGTATATGCATGTACATGTGTATGTGTAGGTGTACATGTGTATATGCGTGCACATGTGTGTGCATGTGTCTGTACATGTATGTATGTGTGTGTTTCTGGGTGTGCCACATGTGAGAAGGAGCCTGGAGGCCAGAAGAGGATGTCAGTCCCCTGGAGTTGGAGTTACAGTAAGCCATAATTGGTGCTGGAAACCAAGCTCTGGTTCTGGAGAACAGCAGCAAACATTCTCAATCGATGAATGGTCCACCACTGTTTGTTTTTCACTTTACTTCCTTGTCCTACAGAGTTGTTCAGTGTAGATCCTAGTGGTATTATAGGTATAGTTTACTTAGAGGGTGTGTGTGTGTGTGTGTGTGTGTGTGTGTACAGCGTCTCATGCAGCCCACGCTGTTGTTGGGACTCTCATCCTAGCTAAGGACAACCTTGAATTCCTGATCCTCTTGCTTGTGCTTCCTTGGTGCTGGGTTTACAGGCTTGAGTCATGCCCAGGTCAGTATTCTTGTAAATATGCACTTGCTGGATTAGAGACTTGGTCAGAGTCAGGTTGGATTTGAAGGTGAGCTGGCTGCTTTCCTGAGGTTGGCTACTCCTCCCGTGGGATGTGTATGGTACCTGTCTGTTCTCTTCATGTAAGGACTCCTCTTATTTTAGGAGCAAGATAGTTCCCTCTCCCTCTCAGGAAAAGGATGAGATTTTCTCTGACATTTTCTTCTCTTTGAATTGTTTTTGTTTTCTCTTTGTTGTTTTTTCTTCTCTTCCCCTCTCTTCCCCCATTTTCTCTTTCTAGTTATAAAGAGAAAGAAAGAAAGAAAGAAAGAAAGAAAGAAAGAAAGAAGGAAGGAAGGAAGGAAGGAAAGAAAGAAAGAAAGAAAGAAGGAAGGAAGGAAGGAAGGAAAGAAAGAAAGGAAAGAAAGAAAGAAAGAAAGAAAAGCAGGGCCGGGCAGCGGTGGCGCACGCCTTTAATCCCAGCACTTGGGAGGCAGAGGCAGGTAGATTTCTAAGTTCGAGGCCAGCCTGGTCTACAGAGTGAGTTCCAGGACAGCCAGGACTATGCAGAGAAACCCTGTCTCGAAAAACCAAAAAAAAAAAAAAAAAAAAAGAATATAAGAAAGAAAAGCAGGGTCATATACATAAAGTTAAAGAAAAAATGTGGGGGAAGAAGAGTGTGGAGTCAGGTAGTCAAGTCTCTCTGTATAGCCCTGGAACTTGTTCTGTAGACCAGGCTGGCTTCAAACTCACAGTCTGTCTTTCCAGTCTTGGGATTCCACCAGGTGGGGTTCCACCACACCTGGCTTCCTCTTGGGTCTGTGTTTCTTTTCTTTCTGAGTGGTTCAGCTTGTCTTGTTTTCAGTTTTACCCATGAATCTGGTGTTCCTTGGCTGTGTGCTTACCTACATAGAGTGTGGTGGCTCACACCTGTAATTCCAGTACTCAGGAGTCTGAGGCAGATTGAGAGTTCAAGGCCAGCCTGGGCTATACACCAAGGCCTAGCAGGAATTTTTAAGTGTTTGAGAGGCTGGAGAGGTGGCTCAGTGGTTAAGAGTGCTTACTGGTTTTTGCAAAGTACCTGAATTTGGTTCCCAGCATCCATGTCAGGGAACTCCAGGGGATGTGACACCTCTGGCCTCCACAGGTACCTGCACACACAGGTGTGCACTCATTCACACATATATATAAAGAAAAAGTAACAAAGTGAAATATTTAAAAATATCTAAAAAAAATAGGCGCATGCATTCTTTGCTGGCACAAAAATGGCATTATAGAAGTCCCCTCACTTTACAGGTGGCTCAAAGAGATGAAGTAACTTGTGTCACTGCACCTTACAGTAACCGTAATGTATGGTTACTATAAGGTTATATCACTACACAGCTGACAGGTGACAGTTGGGACTGGCCTACAGGATGATGCTCTTGGAAAGGAAAGACAATTAATTAAATCTTGAGCAAAGAGTCTCTCCAGTTGTCAGGACCTTGAAGGAACAGCCGGTCTAACACCCTCGGGTTTCAGCGAGAGAAAGAGGGCTCAGAAGGGGGGAGGAACTCCCCCAAGTCACGCAGCAAGTTCACGCAAAACTGCAACACCGCCCATTTCTGTCACACCTCCATTCTGTCACTGACTGCCTCGCCAGGGACCACAGACATAGTAAAGCGGGGTGCTTGCCTGAAGGAGCCTTCATCGTGCTTCATGCTGGCACTGATGCAGGCACGGAAGAGCAGGACACTGAAAATAGCTGACCCAGTCCACAGGGCATGCAGGTCCCGCCCTGCGCTGCCCTCTGCCCCCCCCTCCCGCCCTGCACTGGCCCCACCCTGCGCCTGCTCCTTTTCATGTATTAGGCCATTTCAACCTCACAGTGAGCCTAGGAGCTCGGATCTGAGCATTATCCACCATCTGAGGAAAGAGGGCAAAGGAGGGTGGGAGAGGGAGGGGTGCACCCACTCAGGAGCTGACACACTCTATTTTCCTCCAGTGCTCCATGGGCCCCTCCTCTGACAAAGCCTTGACCTTCATGAAGGACCATTTTCTGATGGATGAGCATGTGGTAGGGACACCCCTGCTGGTGAAGTCTGGCGTGGAGTACACACAACTGGCCGTGGAACCAGCTCAGGGCCTTGATGGGAGCAGCCATGTGGTCATGTACCTGGGTACCTGTGAGTATGGGCTTCCAGAATATACCTGGGATGACCAGAGCAGGGACACAAACCCAGGCGGAGGCAGGAAGCCTTTGAGTCCATCCACCATGTGTTCAGTTCATAATTTAACAGATATTTAGTGCATGAGCCCCCTGTTGGACTCAGAAGGCACAGTGCCACAGCAAGACAATCCCGTCTCTAGCCTTTCTGAGCTTTCAGTCAGCTGGGGAATATAGAATCCAATCTATATTCCTGTCTTAGAAACACTGCCTGCCTTCTGGGAGGAGCCATATCAGAGGCAGGAGGAGTGGGTGGAGAGGGAAGTGTGACTGAAGGGATCATCAGGGTGACCTGAAGAAGGGTTGGAGCCAGGCCTCCCCTGCCCTCCAGTCTCATGCAGCTTGTGCTGGTCTCCAACCCTGAACTTCTGATCCACCTGCCTCTAACTCCCAAGTGTTTGGACTATAGATTAAGACCCTGTCTTGAAAAAGAAAGAGAGAGAGAGAGAGAGAGAGAGAGAGAGAGGAAGAAGAAGAAGAAGAAGAAGAAGAAGAAGAAGAAGAAGAAGAAGAAGAAGAAGAAGTGGAGGAGGAAGAGGAGGAGGAGGAGGAGAAAAAGGAACATGGCATGGTGGCACATGTTTTTGTTCCAGCAGATGGGAGGTAGAGGCAGATAGATCTCTAAGTGTTGGGCCAGCCTAGTCTACTTAGTGAGTGTCAGGTCAGCTAAGGGCTGCATAGTAAGACCTGACTCAAAAATAAAAGAATTTACAAAGTTAGCAGCTAGCCTGAGTAGCAGAACGAGACCCTGTTACTAAGGAAGGCAGACCACCACCACCACCACCACCACCTCTTCGCCCCGGGCAGGACCCCTTCACTCCGTTCCACTTAACTTTCTAATTTGTGCTAATGTGCTGTGCAATTTTCTCATTCAGAACAGCTATGGTCTGCCTCCACCCACTCCACAAGCCTGGGAATTTTTGTCTCTGTTTTTCCTATCATATGCACAGCAGAGACAGATCTTTCAGCATGGCCTGGAAGATGAGCCCAGTGTCTTCCTCCCAGAAAAGCACATGCCCTCAGTTGGCAATCTAACACACTCCCCAGCCGACTGTTCCTCTTTCCAGAAGACTGTAGATCCATCCCTCTCTCCTGAGCCCAGCCTCATTCTTGGCTCATGACTCTGGTCCTCCTGCTTCCTAGAGGACACTTGGGGATAGATGCTCCCTGGCTCTCCCAGTGCAGCTTCCTGTTCCCTTCTCAGCTAAATCTGCCAAGGGTCTCCTGTCTTGCCGTCGTTGCACTGCCCTGCCCCCTGGATCTTCAGTCTTTTCTGTTTATTCAGAAACAGTGGGGCTGAGGACACACCAGAGTGCTTGCCTGCAGTGCGTAAAGCCCCAAGTTCGATCCCCAGTACCACATAAAACCAGGCTTGAGGCATGGTGGCGTACACTCATAATTCTCCTACTATAGATTTCTGAGTTATGGGAAGTTGCAACCATTAAAAGGGTGGTCAGAAGCAGGGTTTGGTACTGCAGGCCTATAATCCTGGTTACCTGGGAGGCTGAGCCAGGAGGATTGCATGTTAGTCCATCCTGGGCTTTAAAGCCCTTGTTACAAAAGTAAAAAGAAAGCTGGGAGTGTAGCTCAAGGGCCTCGCTCATGAGAGGCCCTGAATCTAACCTTTCCTTTACCCCTGATACTAGAAAAAAAAAAGGCGCAGACAGAGGCTGGGAAGATGACTCAGCTGTAAGGACCTGAATCCAGATACTCAGAACACACATAAAAGCTGGGTGTCACACTGGATACCTGTAAACCCAGCGGTGGGGTAGAGGGTGGGGCAGACGGGATCTCTTGGCACTTACTGACTAAGCAGCCAATCCAGATAATCAGTGAGCTCAAAGTTCAGTGAGTGGTCCTGTCTCAGCAAATACAGTGTGTGTGTGTGTGTGTGTGTGTGTGTGTGTGTGTGTGTATGCAACTGAGTAAAATACATCGCTTTGACTTATGTCTTCCCCATGCATGTGTGCACGCATGCCTGACAGGTACATAACAAGACACACAAAGAAAGATTGCCATGAGAGCCCTCCACCCTCCATCCCTGGGCCGTGGAGGACTGAGTGACGTGCTGGGGAGCTGTGTAAGGGCAGCCACGGGAAGAAGTTCTACCTTGTCTCTGTCTCTGTAGCCACGGGGTCCCTGCACAAGGCTGTGGTGCCTCAGAACAGCAGTGCTTATCTCGTGGAGGAGATCCAGCTGAGCCCTGACCATGAGCCTGTTCGAAACCTGCAGCTGGCCCCCACCCAGGTGAGAAGGGACCTGAACAGAATACGGTTGTCCTTTGGGGAGCACCTGGGGAGCCCGGGCCAGGGTGCTAGGGCTCCTGATACCCTCCATCTCTTTCCCAGGGTGCAGTGTTTGCAGGCTTCTCTGGAGGCATCTGGAGAGTTCCGAGGGCCAATTGCAGTGTCTATGAGAGCTGTGTGGACTGTGTTCTTGCCAGGGACCCTCACTGTGCCTGGGACCCTGAATCAAGAATCTGCAGCCTTCTGTCTGGCTTTACCCTGTGAGTCTGCCTAGGCTTTCCTTCTCCAGTTTCAGTGACTGTTCCTCCCCCCCCCCCCTTTTTTTTTTTTTTTTGTTTTTTGTTTTTTGTTTTTTGAGACAGGGTTTCTCTGTGTATCCCTGGCTGTCCTGGAACTCACTCTGTAGACCAGGCTGGCCTCCAACTCAGAAATCCACCTGCCTCTGCCTCCCAAATGCTGGGATTAAAGGCGTGCGCCACCACCGCCCGTTCCTCCCTCTTCAAAAGGGCACCAACACTCTCACTCCAAGAGCCCAACCTTCTGGGTCCAGATCTCACAGATGACCTTCCTCAGGGCAGCTTTGAAGCTGCCCTTGCTTTCTTCTACCTGGTCTTCCGCCTTTCTTCCCTTTAACCTCCCCCCCCCCCCCACACACACACACTTCAGTCTGTTTTAAGAGCTGAGTTTGCTTGCCTTGTTTTCTCAGGACTTGGAAGCAGGACATGGAACGCGGCAACCCGGAGTGGGCATGCGCCCGTGGCCCCATGGCCAGGAGCCCCCGGCGTCAGAGCCCCCCTCAACTTAGTGAGTGTGGGACTGGAGGAGGTGACCAGGCACTTGGAGAGCTTCAGGAAGGACTGGCTTTTCTGCCCCGTGGCTTCTGCAGCACCTGCCTAGGCTGAGACCTAAATTTCTAAGTCAGGATGTGAAGTGGACTATAGACAGGAGAGGCATGCTGAGCTGGAGGCCACCCTAGGGTTCAGGTTGAGGTCGATGTGGGCTTGGTGTCTGAGTTGGAATTAGCAATACTGGAGTCTGCCTACAGCCACACCACTCTGAACAGGCCCAATCTTGGCTGATCCCAGAAGCTAAGGGCTGATCTCAGAAGCTAAGGGTTTATCTGGCTAGAAGTTAGATTTCGACTGGGGCTAGTTTGGGCTTTAGCTTGGAGATAGAGAAGGGTTAAGCCTTGAGCTTGGGAGTTGAAATGGAATCAGAAGACAGATGGGATGGTGGTTCATAGCAGTAATCCCAGACACCAGGATTGCTGGGAGAGTTCAAGGCCAGGCTGGGCTACAGAGTGATACTAGACGTAAGGAAGGCTGGTTCTCCCACCTTCCTTCCTCCCTTCCCACTGAACATGTCACCTCTTTGCTCTTCTCCAGTTAAAGAAGTCCTGACAGTCCCCAACTCCATTCTGGAGCTGCCCTGCCCCCACTTGTCAGCGCTGGCCTCTTACCACTGGAGTCACGGCAGAGCCAAGATCCCAGAAGCCTCTTCTACCATCTACAATGGCTCCCTCTTGCTGCTGCCACAGGATGGCGTTGGGGGCCTCTACCAGTGTGTGGCCACTGAGAATGGCTACTCATACCCTGTGGTCTCCTATTGGGTAGACAGCCAGGACCAGCCTCTGGCACAGGACCCTGAGCTGGCAGGCATTCCCCGGGAGCGTGTGCAGGTCCCACTGACCAGGGTCGGTGGGGGAGCTTCCACGGCTGCCCAGCGGTCCTACTGGCCCCATTTTCTCATCGTCACTGTCCTCCTGGCCATTGTACTCTTGGGAGTGCTCACTCTGCTCCTCGCTTCCCCACTGGGAGCACTTCGGGCTCGGGGTAAGGTTCAGGGCTGTGGGACGCTGCCCCCCAGGGAAAAGGCCCCACTGAGCAGGGAACAGCACCTCCAGTCCTCCAAGGACCACAGGACCTCTGCCAGTGATGTAGACGCCGACAACAACCATCTGGGCGCTGAAATGGCTTAAACTGAGACACAGACCGGGAGCTGAGCAGAGCAAGATCCTGACCATGTTGGCTGGGTCAGGTACAGTGCCATTTTGACCAGGGTAGAGGGCTTTCCTGCTAATGTGTGGCACCTACAGCACCCAGTAGGGCCTCCTCTGTAGGACTCTCTTCTGCAAGCACATGGGCTGTCTCCATACCTGCACACGTGCTGTGACAGGAAGGGCCAGACAGGATTCTTTGATTTTGATCGACCCCAAGAGCCCTCCTGTATCAAACACACTTCAGGAGACCCTGAAAGGTGTGGCTGTCTAGGATTCTGTGGTGACAAACCTAAGCATCCGAGCAAGCTGGGGCTATTCCTGCAAACTCCATCCAGAAAGCCGCGCTCTGGAAGCAGCTGCTGCTTTGAACACCAGCCCACCCTCCTCCCTGGGTCTCCAAGATTCTCTATGGAGTTGGCCCCTTGTGTTTCCCTTACCAATCATGCCGTACTGTTTGGGAAGTCATTTCTGAAGTCTAACCCACCTTCCTTCTTGCTTCAGTTTGGACAGATTGTTATTGTCTCTGCCCTGGCTAGAATGGTGGGCATAATCTGAGCCTTGTTCACTTGTCTAGTGTGGCTGACTGACCCTTGACCTCTTCCTTCCTCTTCCCTTTGTTTTGAGATTCAGAAAACTGCTTGTCACAGACAATTTATTTTTTATTAAAAAAGATATAAGCTTTAAACAAAGCTTATGGTGTGTTGGTTTTCTTATGGCCAAGTTCCCACCAGGATAGCTGTGTGGAGGACCAGGTCTGTGGGTGACACTCTGCAGCTCCTGCCTGCCCCAGCCAGCCCTTCCTGGGGCTCCAGGCAGGGCTAGGACTGTGAGGACCAGCCTTAGCAGTGCGTGTGTGTGAGACTCTCTGGCTGCCACACCTGTTGTCCCCGACACTCCCACACGCATCGTGACTTGAGCTCAGCTCTGTCCCCAGCCGCAGTTTCTGGAGGTGCTCCATGGCCACCCCCACCCTGGGCCCATCCGTCTGTCTCCACACTTCCCCACGCACGCTGCCTTCTCCTCTCTCTGCCAGACACGGCAGCCTGCCTAACCTCTGTTCTCTAGTGTAATTCCTAGCAGGGCCCTACTTCACTTAGCTGGCTCCCTCCTTCTGACTACAGGTGTGCACAGGCCATGTAAAACTGAACACACAGGTTTAGGGCATCTACCTGTGATCCCAGCATTCAGGAGGCAGAGGCAAGTGAATCCAGACCTGAAAACTAGCCTTGGCAAAATAATAAGAAAGAGGCCGATCTGGGCTACAAAAATGTCTCAGAACATCAAAACCAAAAAGCCAATAACCTTCCCCATCATCTACCTATGTAGGCCGTACTTGGTTTCTCTTTCCTGTTACCCCTGAACAACAGCAGAGTCCACTGTGGCCTCCTGCTGCCCCTCCCTAGCTCTCTTTGAGCCCCTGTGGTATCACACTCCTCACCTTTCTGCTCTGTGACCTCGCTAAGATCGCCATTAAGTCTTTAACAACAGCTTGACTGTGACCTCTGCTCAGCCACACCACAGCTGCCTCTTCTCAACAACCCTCCACTATAGAGTTTTTAAAAGTTCTTAGTGCCGGGCGGTGGTGCCGCACGCCTTTAATCCCAGCACTTGGGAGGCAGAGGCAGGTGGATTTCTGAGTTTGAGAGTTCGAGACTAGCCTGGTCTACAGAGTGAGTTCCAGGACAGCCAGGACTACACAGAGAAACCCTGTCTCGAAAAAACAAAACAAAACAAAAAATGTTCTTAGAGCCAGCAAGATGGCAGGATGAGCAAAGGCATCTGCCACCAAGCCCGTCTAACCTAAGTTCAATTCCTGGGACCCATACACTGGACTGAAATCTGACCTCTACACATGTGATGTTGTACCTATATGTCCATGCACGACCATGAATGGGGGCTGGAGAGATGGCTCAGGAGATAAGAGCACTGCCTGCTCTTTCAGAGGTCTTGAGTTCAATTCCCAGCAATCACATGGTGATTCACAACAGTCAGTAACTCTAGGTCTAGGGGATCTGAAGCCCTCTTCTGAGCCTCTGCAGTCACCAGACATACATGCATGTAGGCAAAACATACATACACATAAAATAAAAATAAGTCTTCTTTTGTTTATTTGTTTTAAATTGTAGCAAGTCCATATACTACAAAAGATACCCTCAGCCACTTTTAGGATAAAGTATTGACAAGATTCACGATATTGTGGGACATTATTGTGTGACAGTGCTCACACTGTTGTGTGGCACTATTGTGTGATAGTGCTCACACTGCTGTGTGACAGCTCTGTGGCCTTTCCATCTTAGAAACTCTACATTCATAAAACAACAGAGGTTCACCCCTCCCCTCTCCTCGGCACTTACTTCTCTGCTGCTGCTTTTTGTTTCCAATTTTCTTTCTTTTTAACTTTATTTATTTAATATATGGATGCTCTGCTGCATATACATCCTGAGGCCAGAAGAGGGCATCAGATCCCATTACAGATGGTTGTGAGCCACCATGTGGTTGCTGGGAATTGAATTCAAGACCTCCGGAAGAGCAGTCAGTGCTCTTAACCTCTGAGTCATCTCTCCAGCCCCATTTCCAATTTTCAATTTAAAAAATCGTTTTATGTGTGCAGCAGGGAGTTGGGTGTGCCTGTGTACCACTACTGCCCGGCTGGTTTTTGTTTTGTTTGTTTGTCTGTGTAGCTCTAACTGTCCTGGAACTTAATTCTGTAGACTGGCCTCAAACTCACAGAGATCCTCCTGCCTCTGCTTTCAGAGTGCTGGGATTAAAGGTGCGTACCACCACCACCACCACCGGCTGTTTCTATTTTTTATTGGAGAAATTCTCTTCTTTCATTTCTTTTCCCCTTATGGACTCCTTTTCTTCCTCATACCCTGAAAGGCACTGAACAAAAGGCCCTGCTTTCTCCATCCTGGCCTTTCCCACCTAGTCTTGCTGCTCCTAAAACCTCTAGAGCAAGGGGCTTCTCCCATGAAGCCCAAAAAGGGCCTGAGACTGAGACTGGGCTCCAGGGGCCTTCCTGTGCTGTCCGGGCACTTTGGTAGCTTTTCTTGTTTGACACCCAATTTCTCCAGCTATTGGTTGAAGGAACGAGCAAGAAAACAGTCATGCTTTCCAGCGCCATGGATCCTCCCTCACTGCCCCAGAGCCTAGCTTCCTCTCCTGCTCCAGACACCCCTCAGACTTCTGGTCATTTTTATGTGGCTTTCCCAGAGGCTTCTTGAACATTCATTTCTTGTAGTGATTAATTCCAGAGGCCAAGTAGGCTGAGCTATGGAATACCTAGAAAGCTGGCAGACGATGCTTCTGAGACTCTGTGAGACTGTTTCTAGAGCAAACAGACAACTGGCTGGGAAAGAGCCACCATTTATATGGTGAGCACTATCTAGTAACCTTCCAGATTCCAGGATTTAACATCAGTGTCCCAGCTTCTTAGTCTCAAGTGGAGAGCCACACTTGGTCCTGAGGTTTTCAGACTTGTACTGAACAATCCTACCTGAATCCTGGGGGCTCCAGCTTGTAAGGGACTCCTCAGCTTCCATAATCATGTGAGCCAGTTTCTCTAATTTATCTATCTATCTATCTATCTATCTATCTATCTATCTATCTATCTATCTATCCATCCATCCATCCATCCATCCATCCATCTATCTATCTATCTATCCATCTATCCATCCATCCTTTTTATCTATCTATCTATCTATCTATCTATCTATCTATCTATCTATCTGTCTGTCTGTCTGTCTGTCTGTCTATCCATCCATCCATCCTTTTTTTTCTCTGTGTGGAGAGCCATGCCTAGTATACCCCTTTCATCCTCCTTTCTTCCCACATGGTGATGCACATACACTTTGCTTTCAGGTTCCATGCCCGTGGATGCTGAGCCTGCTGCTATGTTCCAGCTTCTGTGAACAACATTGCTATGAACACAGAAATACAAATGCTCCCAATCCTTTTGATCATACCCAGAAGCAGAGCTAATGGATCATACCGTGGCAGTTCTGTTGGCCTTCGGGAGGACTGCCTGTGCTCCTTCCTCACCACCTCACACTCTCTACCTATTGTACACATGGGTGTAGGCACATATTTTTCTCAACCCACATTAATCAGGGGCCAACCTTCCCTCTAGCCCTCCACCCACCAGAGAAGGCAAACCGATGGTCACTCTGTGGGGTCACACTGTCTTTGGGGTCATATTAATATTTTTTTCTAAACATCACACATCCTTTCACGTGCTATAACAAAACATCCTTTCACCTGTGTGCCTGAGCAAAACAACATTTGACATAACTGACTTTCCAAAGAAACCAGAGGTCTCTACTTTTCAGGCTCTGATGTCTTCACATTCTCTTTTTATAACACTTAGTGGTTTTTTTTTCTTCTTCTATTTCTCAGAGTCATTTCAGTAAGTGTTCTAAGTTGCCTAGTTATGGGTTCTTAAGATTTAAAAGTTTTTATTTTATGTGCATGACTGTTTTGCTTGCATATGTCATGTATGTATATGTATGTGTATCATGTCTGGTGCCTGCAGGGTCCAGAAGAGGCTGTCAGATCCCTTGGAACTGGAGTTACAGGTAGTTGTGAGCTGCCTGCCATGGGGGTGCTGGGACCTGAGCCTGAGGCACGTGTCCCGCCCAGCTCTGCTTTTCCCCTTCAGTCACACGCACTGCTCTTGCAGAGAACCCAAGTCCGCCTTATGGCACACATGTCAAGACACTGACACTGTGTGGAAACCCAGTTCTAGGAGATCTGACTCCCTCCTCTAGTTTCCTTGGCGACCTGTACTTAAGTGTGCTCACACACAAACACACACACACACCACACTACTAAAAAACAGTAGAACCTGGGGCTGGAGAGATGGCTCAGAGGTTGAGAGCACTGACTGCTCTTCTGGAGGTCATGAGTTCAATTCCCAGTAACCACATCATGTCTCACAAACATCTATAATGAGATCTGGAGCCTTCTTCTGGCATGGAGGCATATATGCAGGCAGAATACCGTGTAAATAAATAAAAAAAAAAAAAAAGCAGCAGCAGCAAACTCCTTTCCTTTAGAACCCAAAAAAGAAAGCTTCCAACAGTCCCCAGGTCTTTGAGCACATCTCCCCTGTGTGGCCTTTGGTGACTCTTCACAGCATGTTTCTTTCTGATATGTTCTCATGCTTTGCTTTTTATTACATTTATTTTCTTTCTATATGTGTGAGCAGGGGGTGCAGGTGAGTGAGTGCCTCAGCACGAGTGGAGCTCAGAGAACTTATGGGAGGGCCGTTTCTCTTTCTCCACCATGTGGATCCTGGGAAGCAAACTCAAGTCACCAGGCTTGGTGGCAAGCTTCTTTACCCACTGAGCCATCTTGACAGCCCTTTGCTTGGTTTTGAGTAAACTCTTTTCTCCACTTTTACAAATCTCTGAATTTGTATTTTCAATTATTTTGTAATTGTGTGCATGTACCTGTGTACCTGTGTGTGTATGCCTGTGTACCTGTGTGTGTGCCCATGTGTACCTGTGTGTGTGTGTGTGTGCCTGTGTACCTGTGTGTGTATCCCTGTGTACCTGTGTGTGTGCCCATGTGTACCTGTGTGTGTGTGTGTGTGCCTGTATACCTGTGTGTGGGTGCCCACAGATGTTCAAGGAGTCAGGTCCCCTGGATCTGAAGTTACAGGTGTCACTGAGTCAGATGGTGTGACTGTGAACTCCCAGCCTCTGCAGGAGTAATACACTCTTAATCACTCCCCAGATCTTCAATATTTTTCTTTCTTTCTTTTTTTTTTTTTGGTTTTTTGAGACAGGGTTTATCTGTGTAGCCCTGGCTGTCCTGGAACTCACTCTGTAGACCAGGCTGGCCTCGAACTCAGAAATCTGCCTGTCTCTGCCTCCCAAGTGCTGGGATTAAAGGCGTGAGCCACCACTGCCCAGCAATTTTTTTCATTTCTATTTTTAGACTTTTTGTTTTATTTTTTTGTGTATGATGTTTTGCTCACACATACGTCTGTGCACCATGTGAATGCCTGGTGCCCAAGGAAATCGGAAGGAGGCAGTGGGTTTCTTGGAACTGGAGTCATGGACTATTGTGGGCTACCATGTGAGAATGTCGAATGCAACTGGGAGCCTCTGGAAGAAAAGGTGCTCTTAATTCATGAGCCATCTCTCCAGGTCCCCTTTAAAACACTTATTTTAGTTTTAGTTATGTAATTGTGTGTGTGTCCGTGTTTGGGTATAAAGATGTATGAGGGCAAATATCTAAGGGGTCCTGGAATAGTCATCAGCTCTCTAGGAGGGAGAGATACAAGCGATTAGGAACCATCTATAAGGATTCTTAACTGCTGAGCCATCTCTACAGCTCTTGTTTTCAATTCTCTGAATAGGAGGACAAGAACATAGAAATTGATGCTAATCCCATGTGGTGGTTTGAATATGGTTGGCCCATGGAAAGTGGCACTATTAGGAAGTATGGCCTTGTTGGAGGAAGTATGTCATTGTGGGGGTAGGCTTGGGGTCCTATCCTCAGGCTCTGCTCAGTACAAAAGAGGCTTCACCCTAGCTTCCTGGAAGCCAGTCTTCTCCTGGTTGCCTTCAGAACAAGATGTAGAACTCTTAGCAACTCCAGCTCCATGCCTGCCTGGACACTGCCATGCTTCCTGACATGATGATAATGGACTGAGCCTCTGAACCTATAAGGCAGCCCCAATTAAAAGCTATCTTTTATAAGAGTTGCCTTGGTCATGGTGTCTCTTCACAGCAATGGAAACCCTAAGACATCCCATCTACCAGTAACAAACTCCCACCTTGTTATATTTTTTTGAGTCTCATGTAACCTAAGCTGGACTCAAACCCATGACAATTACCCGCTTCAGTGGCCCAAGTGCTAAGATTACATATGTGAACTACCATACTCATTAAGAGTGAGTGTGTATCTGTCTGTCTGTTTGTCTGTCTGTCTCCTTCCCTCCCTCCCTGTCTCTCTCCGCCCCTTCCCTCCCCCACTGCTGTAGAGATGGCTCAGTAGTTAAGAGTACTGACTGCTCTTCCAGAGGTCCTGAGTTCAATACCCAGCAACCACATGGTGGCTCACAACTATCTGCAATGGGGTCTGATGCCCTCTTCTGGTGTGTCTGAAGACAGCAATACATACATTAAATAAATAAATAAATAAATAAATAATTTTTTTTAAAAAAAGAGTCTTTCTTTTCATCTATCTATATGCATATACATAAAATAAATAAATAAATCTTTTTTTTTTAAAGTCTTGGCCGGGCAGTGGTGGCGCATGCCTTTAATCTCAGCACTTGAGAGGCAGAGGCAGGAAGATTTCTGAATTCGAGGACAGCCTGGGCTATAAAGAGAAACCCTGTCTTGAAAAACCAAAATAAATAAATAAATAAATAAATAAATAAATAAATAGTCTCTCTCTTTTCATCTCTATCTATCTATCTATCTATCTATCTATTGATCTATCTATCTATCTATCTATCTAGTTAGATTAAACCTAGGACCTGATGATATATGCTAGACAAGTGCTCTACCACTGAACTATTTCATCAGTCAATTTTTATACTTTTGAGATAAGAAAAAAAAAGCCTAATCTGTCCTTGAACTCACTGGGTAGCCCAAGTAGGCCTTGAACTTGTAATCCTCCTGCCTCATCCTTTCAAGTAGCCAAGATTATAGGCTTGTACCATTACTTCTGGCAAGAGGAGCTATGTGGCTATGTGTTATAAAAATCTTTGACCTTCTAAGGGATGTGAGTTTTTTCTGGACCTCACAGCCAGAGTTAATAATATGCCTTGAAGTCACTTAAGAACATAGATATCCTGCTGTGTGCTCAGCCTGTTGGTTTAACCTTCCTTTAAGAGAACAATGTTAACAACCAACCTTACTTGCCTTGGATTCCTATGTAATCAACACTTACATTCTAAGCTAATGCATAGCTGTAATCTTCAATTATGTACTCCTCCATGTCCCTGACCCAGAGTAACATGTCTGTGTGGCCTAATGATCATTTGCTGAATATGGCAAAGATATAGACTGGAAGCAATCTTATAAAATGAATATTCACCATAAATGTTGTACACACTATTTAGGTAATGCTTGATAAACAGTGATGTTTATAGTACAGAGTGTTATCTGGGTCAGCTGGAGTCTGTGACAAGTGTCCCATTCCTTCCCCATGGGATGCTTCATGTGATGTTCCATGAAGACAGAGCAAAGCCCTTTGCCAGGGACAGATACATACAGACATATTCACACAGACTTAGACACAGATTCACAAGACAGCTTTCAGGCAGGCACAGATTCAGACTCAAACAACGGACAGACAGAAAGATGGAAGACACAGGGAATAAAAGCGGAGAACACAAATCTGAGCTTGCTCTTCATTAAAGACACTAAGAGGAAGTATTATGGGGTTAGTGATCCCTGGGGAAAGACCATACAGTCAATGGCATAGACTCAATCCAATTACAATAGAAAGACTTATTGACAAACTGCCAGGAGGATGGACAATCTCTGAGCCAAATTTGAGATTGCCGTGAGAAGGGAATTGAAGGAAGAAACTTTAAAGGGGAAAACCACAAGAAGACCTCCAGCATTTATGAACACAAGCAAAAACTGATCTGTTCTGCCAAGTTAAGTAGTTAAGGCAACTAGAAACAAGTATCTGCATAAGAAAGTTACAGAAGCAAAAAAGCTTCTGTACAGTCACAGCTGCACATTCTGGGATACAGCTCATTCAGTCAGGGTAACTGGGAACTCATCTTAAAGGGTATTCAGGAACCAATCAAGATGATCAAGATCTTGAGCCTACATCCTTGTCCTAGCCTAAGGTCAAATTCCTGTCAAATTTCTAGAAGGCGCTCTCCACATTCCCTAAAGCTAGAAAGGAATCTGAGTTTCCCCCCCAAAACCCCCAAAAAGAAATGAATGTTCAGAGACCATCATGATGTCTCAAGCGTGTGATCCCAGAACATGCCATGATAAGGTAGGACCACTGCTATACATCTGAGGTCACACTAAGACCTTGGTAAGTTTCAAGATAGCTTGGGATACAGTTTAAGACTTCGTTTCAAAACAAAACCACCTGGTACCCATTAATTAGTACATTCAAAATTTGTCTTTATGTATCAATAAAATTGAAAAAAAATAAAAATGAAAGACTGTGTCCTAGTTTGCTTTTTATTGTTGTGATAAACATCATGACCAAAAGCAACTTGACAAAGGATTTATTTGATCTTTTCTTTGATCTTTTTGCTTTTTTGAAACAGTCTCTTTATATATTCATGGCGGTCCTGGAACTCACTATGTAGACCAGGCTGGTCTTTAACTCACAGAGATCCTTCTGCCTTGTGGTCTATGTGCTGGGACTAAAGGCTTGTGCAATCACACCCAACCTGGATTTACTTAATCTTACAGGTTACAGTTCATAATAAAGGGAAGGCAGGGCAGGAACTCAAGGCAGGAACCCAGAGACTGGAGCTGACTGTCTGAGAGAGTACATAGTGCTTTCTCCTTCGGCTCACATTCAGTTTGCAAAGGTAGCAGAGCCCACAGTGGGCTGAGCCTTTCCAGATCAGTCATTAACCAATAAAATGCTAACAGACTGCCTTATAGGCCAGTTCACTGAAAGTAACTACTCAATTTACATTCCCTCTTCCCAGATGAATCTAGCCAGCATCAAGCTGGAAAAAAAAAAAAAAAAAAGACAACAACTAACCAGCATAGACTGAAAGTATAGAATAAACGAACAACTTTTAAAAATATATATACGTGTAAAACCAGACCAGGAGCTGGTGTCACCGCTGTTTCTCCAATTTGAGTTCCTATACCTGAAAATTAGCTACCTTACCTTGCCTTCTTTTATCTCTATTGTTTAGGCTCCAAAAATGTGAAAAGCTATGGGAAAACTAAAGATTAGATTCCCCCTCCTCTCTACTGAAAATCGAATTCTAAAATTTAGGTTTGAATATAAAGATTCCACTAGATCTTTAAACAAAAGGTAACTTAACTGTATTGTCAGGAAGAGTCCCGGACACCAGGAGTGAAAGAGCAGGTCTGCAATCTTAGTACTTGGAAATCTGAGGCAGGGGATATAATGAGTTGAACGCTCCACAGGCCTTCGTAGCAAGATTTTTCCCAGAAAGAAACGAAAATAGAAGAGAAGAAAAATAAGAGAAAAGTAAAGAAGAAAAAGAAAGAGAAAAGAACGGGGGGGGTGGGTGGGGGGGAGAGAGGGAGCGGCGCCCTCTGCCTCCCGGTTTATGTGTCAGCCAATTACGAAGTCCCTTAGCAGGACACTCATGCGCGGCTCGTTTGAGGGCATATAGAAGCTAAAGGAGGCGGGGCTAGTTCCCTAATCCAAGATGGCCTAAGAGGTGCTTCTAGAGGGAGGTGCAAAGGCTAATAATGCCATTGGTGGAATTACGGCTGCTTCACAGTGGGAGGGAATGACAGCATCCCAGTTTCCGGTTCCGGCAGTACCGGGATCCCAGTGGAGATGGAGGAAGATGCGAACCGAGTCTGGCTGTCGCTGGGACTGGAGAGTAGCGCGGGGGCTACGGTCTAGGAGTCCCAATCTCAGACGCGGCTGAACCGCCAGGGTCTGAGAAGGTAAGCGACTACGGTGCTTGGGTGCCTTGAAGGATCAGAAGTACCTAAGGTTCAACTTGTCGAGGAGGCAGCGGATATCTGTCTGCTCTGCGGGGCTGCATCGCCATGGGAAGCCGCTCTGCAGTTTTGACAACGAAAGGCAAGTCCCCCAAGGCATCTCATCCTGGCAGAGGAGCGTGAGAGACTGACAGCTAGAGAAGCATGGCGAGGGGCATGCCCGAGGACCCTGAATTGGCCGTGCAAAAGCCAGACAGAAGGTGCATAAAGGAGGGTGTCACGTGGAGTATGTGGAGGGGATTGTCATGTGGTGTGTGTGATGAGAGATCACGTGGAAATCTATTGACGACAATGAAGACTAGGTGGGAACCTCACCATGCCGGAGGGAGGAGGGTGTCTTAGATTGGGAGGTGACATAGTCAGGACATAGAGAAGGGCAATGAATAGTTGCCCTTCAATGGACAGGTGTTCCCTCGTACAGTTACATTCACATTCATGTGGGTGACAGCTCCCAGAATGCAGAGCCTGAAGTAGAAAGAAAAGAGAGTGCTGGGAAGTATTCGTTCTGTCCGAGAATTACAGCCCCTAGGTGTCTGGTCAGGAGTTGACTATCGCACGGTGACCTGATGGGGTGGGAGTGGCTGACCAAAAAGATTGGAATGGACCAGTTAGTCACAATTGTGTCCGTGTCCAAGGCTGGAATCAGAGGGCTCCTAATCTGGTCCTAATGATGTTGGACTCTGAAAATAGTTCTAATTCTTATAAAACTGACAAGCTCGAATAGGTAAAGGAATGCCTCCCACATTTTGACAATCTGTATAAATCATCTAGAGATGTTTGAGTGTTATTTCTTAATCAACAGGTTTATAGTATGGCCTGAAATCCCACCGGACCCCAAGACAGGGTCTTACTGTGTAAACCAGGCTGACCTTAAACTCCTGTTTCTCTTGCCTCAGCCCCCTTGTGCTAGGGTGACAGACAATGCCACCACACCTGGCTCTGCTCACATATAGGGAACTATAATGTCCATGCCATCTGTAGCCCGCTCTGGCTGGTGAGGATTTAGAGCATCCCTGCTCAGTAGAACTTTGTGCAGTAAGAGAAATACTTTACTGTTAACAGAACACTTCCACAGTTATCAACTCCAAGGACCAATGATCTAGTCCATTTGGTAGAGTGTGCATAGCATGCAGGAAGCCCTTGGCTTCTACCCAGTGCTGAATAAACCAGGCAAGGGTTATCCTGGCTCACATCTGTAATCTCTGCATTTAGGAATTGCAGATAAGAGCCTCAGGAGTTCAAGGCCAGGCTAGGCCACATGAAACTCATACCAAACAAACAACAAAACAGCAGCAAAGAAAAGCAAGAGAGTAGTTGTGAGTTTTGTTTATGTGAGGAGAAGAGTGGGGGGGGGGTAGCATGTGCATATTTGAGCTAGTCTGTTTTCCATTTTATTTGATAACATCAAGCATAAAATGCTCCTTAGTCTGGGTGATCTGTTGGGATGCACAGAAGGCATTTAATGATTCACAAACAATGCTTTTTTGTTTTTTTTTAAAAGCAGGATTTCTTGTAACCCTGGATGGCCTTGAACTTGCCATAGTTAAAGATGACTATAGACTTGTGATCTACCTTCCAAATGCTAGAACTATAGGTGTGGGTCACCATATCTTTTTCCTTTTTCTTCTGCTCCTTCTCCTTCTCCTCCTTCTTCTTCTTTGCCATGTTGGGGATTGAATTTAGGGCTGGATACATGCTAGGCAGTCAGTCACCCTGTCAACTGAGCTACAACCCCAGCCCCATGAACAGTTTTAAAGGTGCCAGAAAATCCAGAATTGGAGTCAAGTACACAAATAAGGGTCAGACAAAGGGCCATAAGGAAGTTGGACTGGCTGAACCAGGGGGGGAAAAATGGCTGAGGAACGATTGTATTCATATTTCTACAAAGAGGATTTTCCAGCAGATGAAACAAGAGAAACTGATATTTCAGCAGGATGTCTGGAGGATATAGGACACTGGAGCAAGCTGAGATCCCACTTTTAGGGAGAAACTTTGCTTACTCCAAGGGTAGAGTACCCTCTTAGCCTTCTGATATGGTGCCTTATTGATTGGGTCATGACCTTTAGTGGCTCCTCCTGTTATATTATTATGACATTGTAGGATTACGGGCCTAGGGACATCCTGGCTTCCTTGCGGGGATTAACGGTAGGTTGATACACGTGAGAGATGGAGAAAGGGGAAATGGAACATTGGGTTCTGCCTCAAAGTTGCTCAGTAGAGATGCCTGTAGTGGGTGATTCATCGTTACAGGTTAAGAAGGTGCCCAGGATGCCGGGCGGTGGTGGTGCACGCCTTTAAGCCCAGCACTTGGGAGGCAGAGGCAGGTGGATTTCTGAGTTCGAGGCCAGCCTGAGTTAGTTCCAGGACAGCCAGGACTATACAGAGAAACCCTGTCTCAAAAAACCAAAAAAAAAAAAAAAAAAAGAAAAAAGAAGGTGCCCAGGAAACCAGCTCTTAGAACAGAGTACCTGGTTGCTCTGCCCTTTTGCCCTGCCCAGCATGCAGTTTGTGCATGCCCAACAGGAGGCCCCTGCTTGAGCCCTGCAGTGTTTGTCTTGTGATGACACCATGCCTGCTCAGCCAATAAGCTCAGTCACTGCACGGGAACACTAAGAAAGAGAAGGCAGTCTTAGCTTCTGGACTAAGGCTGAGAGAACTGGCCACCTCAAGGGTATTTACACTGCCTCCCCGAGAGGACTGAGCTGTTTGGCTCCCTTGACACAGGAGGCACGTGGAGTGAGCTCTTGGCGTTTATCTTGCCTTCACCCCGAGCAGCTGCGTGGTTCTGGGCTGGTTATATTTGACTGTTAAGAGTCCTCAATTTGCTCCTTTCCCAGAAGTATTTTTGTTGTGGTTGTTTTGTGGTTTGTACACTTAGGGTTAGCCCAGATGCAAGCAGGTCCTGTAGCTTTCTAGGTTCTTCAGAGAGATCTGCTCAGGCGGCTCTTCTCTTTCTGAGCCTAGCTAATGGACAAGGAGGGCTCTGACCTTTGGCCTGTTTCTCTTTCTGAGCCTAGCTAATGGACAAGGAGGGCTCTGACCTTTGGCCTGTTCCTGACTCTTAGACTCCTTTCCCTAGAGAGTGGGGAGGAGGGTGAGGACGCCCTGTGCTGCAAAACCCATCTCTACACTTGTCCCTACACTTTCTTCTAACGTAGACTGGAGAAAATATAAATTATGGTGGAGGGTGCAGGGGTGGTCAGAGCAGCCGGTGTGGGGGACAGAAGTGAGGTAAACAGGCAGCAAATATTAGTAAGGTGACCCAGACTAAGCATAAACGGACAAAAGTGGCTCCTTCAGAGGAGCCAGGAGCGTTCCAGCCTCCAGGAACTCCTCCATGGCACTTAGTGACATCCTGTTATCTGTGTAGGGCTTGAATCATGCTGGGTGGATGGACTGTCCACAGCATTCTAAGCATGCCCAGGCAGGTAAGACAGAATGGTCCCTATGCAGGACTGTGATGCCAAGACCTAGGTAGAAACAAAATCCAGAATGGTTAGTCCTACACATGGAGTAAAAGCTGAGGTGCGGGTGGTCAGCATTTGCTCTGTGGTGAGGAATGATTTCTTTTTCTTTTTTTTTTTTCTGTTTTTCGGGGTTTCTCTGTGTAGCCCGGGCTGTCCTGGAACTCACTCTGTAGACCAGGCTGGCCTCGAACTCAGAAATCCGCCTGCCTCTGCCTCCCAAGTGCTGCTGGGATTAAAGGCGTGTGCCACCACAGCCCAGATATATACATACATACATACATACATATATATATATATATATATATATATATATATATATATATATAAAATTAATGTTAACTTCTTTTTTTAATTAATTAATTTATTTATTTTATGTATATGAGTACACCATTGCTCTCTTCAGACACACCAGAAGAGGGCATCAGACCCCATTGCAGATGTTTGTGAGCCACCATGTGGTTGCTGGGAATTGAACTCAGGAACTCTGGAAGAGCAGTCGGTGCTCTTAACCACTGAGCCATCTCCCTGCCCGGGGGAATGATTTCTAAAGGGCTTGTCAAAGATGAAGTGCAGAGTCGATGCTCTGGGTTCTGGACGGACAGAGCCAGGCTGTTTGAAGGCTAGGCTTTGCTGAGGTGAGTGCCCTGAGAGATATAGCCTGAGAGATGGACTTTGAAGCCTAAGCAGGAGGGGAAAGAAATGAAGTTCTGACCTTCCTCACATCTCCTGCCTGCTCAAATCCCAGGTCTTCAGGCACGATGGAGGACAAGCGGAACATCCAGATCATCGAGTGGGAGCACCTGGACAAGAAGAAGTTCTATGTGTTTGGTGTAGCTATGACAATGATGATCAGGGTCAGCGTGTACCCGTTCACCCTCATCCGCACCCGGCTGCAGGTCCAGAAGGGCAAGAGCCTCTACCATGGGACCTTCGATGCCTTTGTCAAGATCCTGCGAGCAGATGGAGTGGCGGGTCTCTACCGGGGCTTCCTGGTCAACACCTTCACACTCATCTCTGGCCAGTGCTATGTCACCACTTACGAGCTTACCCGGAAATTTGTAGCTGACTACAGCCAGAGTAACACAGTCAAATCACTGGTAGCCGGTGGCTCTGCCTCCCTCGTGGCCCAGAGTATCACGGTGCCCATCGATGTTGTCTCCCAGCATCTGATGATGCAGCGCAAGGGTGAGAAAATGGGTCGCTTCCAAGTGCGAGGCAACCTAGAGGGACAAGGGCTGATTGCCTTTGGCCAAACTAAGGACATCATCAGGCAGATCCTGCGGGCTGATGGCCTTCGAGGCTTCTACCGAGGCTATGTGGCCTCACTGCTAACATATATCCCAAACAGTGCTGTATGGTGGCCCTTTTACCACTTCTATGCAGGTAAGCAGGGGCTGGGAAGGAGAGCACTTACTGATGGGGCGGGAATACTGTTGCTTCTGGCTGTTTTTAGAGTAGAGATGAGCAGAGAGGGGACCAGATCAGCGCCACTGAGTGTTGGGATCACAGGTGCATGCCCCCCCGCTGAGCCCAGCTGAACTCTAGTTTTGCTAGCCCTGTTTCTTCTCCTTAGTACAGTATTTCATCTAGACTTTGTGGTAAAACTAAATCCTGTGCCGTCACTCCGACCCTTTGGAAGTATACTCTGTCAATCAGTTTTTGTTCTTGTGGTTTTGTGAGACAGGGTCTCTCCGTTTAACCTAGAGTGGCTTTGAACTCACTGTAGTCCAGTGTAACCTAGAACTAACACCAATGCTTCTGCTCTGTAAGCACTAGGATTACCTCAGCAAACACTTTGTAGGAAGGCTGGGGGTTTAGCTCAGTTGAGAAGAGCTTGGCCAGCATGCACAAGGCCGAAGGGGTCATCCCTAGCACTGCAGAAAAGCCATATTAAGACTAAAGCGAGCACCCAGGAAGGCATTTCCTCCAGAGGCTGCCTTTGACCTCTGCCCTCACTTGATTTCGTGAATACTTAAAAGAGTTATGTTTCCCTTATGCCCACATTCTGCAGCATTGCCAGCCAACCCTGTCCAGAGGTCTCGGCTGACAATCTGACTGTGGGCCTCTGTGCACCAGAAGGCCCTATCCGCCCTACTAGGGATGGAACACAAGGCCTCACGCACCCACCCATACACACAGGCAGCTGCTTGGCCATTGAGCTGCATCACCAGCCATTTAAAAATTAAATATTGCTATTGTTTTTAAAGTCTTATTCTACAGTCCTGGCTAGCCTGAAACTCAGTATGTAGCTCAGGCTGGCCTTAAACTCTGAGCAGTTTTCTTGCTTCAGCCTCTCCAAGTACTAGGATATAAGTGTGGACGCCCAGATGAAGTTTTATTTTGAGGTAGGGTCCTGCCTACATTTCCTCGCTGCTGGAGTTCTAGGCTCACACCGCCACACTCAGTGTGTTGGTTTGTCTCTGAGATTGGCACTCAGTTGACTCAGGCTGGCCTTAAACTACGCATCCTGCTGCCTCTGCCCACCTGATGCTCAGGTTCCGGCCATGCGCCCATCACCCAGGGCTTTTCTATTAGAGTCAGGATTCATTTAACCCAGTCTGGCCTTAAGCTTGCTCTGTAGACAAGAGAGACTTCAAACTCCTGATTCTCCTACCTCTTCCTTCCCTCCAAGGGCTGGGGTGACAGGCAGAATGTCCAGCTTGTTTGTGACATAGAGTCTTTCACAGTGTATCCGACTCAAGTCTCCAACTCAGTGTGTACTTGAAGATGCCTTTTCTCCTCTCTGTCTCCATCTCTGTCCATCTGTCTCTGTCTCTCTCTGAGATAGGGTCTCACTGTGTAGCCCTAACTTGCCTGCTATATGGGCCAGGCTGCTTGACGTTGGATTTCTAATCCTCCTTCCTCCGCCCCCTGAGCACTGGGATTAAAGGCTTGCACCATGTCTGGTTTATGCAGTGCCAAGGATCAGATCCAGTATGTGAGCTATGCTAGGTAAGCCCTATCAACAGAGCCACATCCTTAGCCCCCCACCCCTTTATACTTTTGAGACATCTCACTAAGCAACTAGGTTGGACTTGAACTTGTTCTGTAGTCCACGCAAGCCCTCAATTTATGATCCACCTGCTTCTGTTGCCCAAGAGCCCAGATTACATGTGTGTAAAGTAATTCCTGGGGGGTTTTCTATGCCCTTTTGTTCTCAAATAATTGCTGGGAGTCTCTATGCTCATTGTAGCCCCCGAATAAAGACACAAACACCTGGTATTTTTATTAACAAGAGGCAAGCCTAAGCTGGGCAGGTTCTGAGCTGTTCTAACTTGACTAGGCTGCTAATTCCCAGACAATGCCCATTACTTGCCATCCTGGTCTTGCCCTGGCTTGCTCGGGTCCATGTGTGTCCTCATGGCTGCTCTCTTATTGTGTGATTTCATGTCGAATTCTGCACATGGTCTCCCATACCTTCTTCTCCTCCTGGTCCTTCTTCTCTCTGGGGCCCCCTCATTGGGATCAGAAGTCTCACCCTACTCTCTTCTGTCCAGCTAATTGCCAATCAGCTCTTTATTAAACCAAACAACCTTTTTGCCCCAGGAAAGTGGCAGCTTGCAGGAGCGGGGCCAGCGCATACAGGCCCAGAAAACAGTGCAGGTCTCAATGCTGCAGCCTAATGACTGTCAAATGTCTCCTTCAGGAGAAAAAGGGTACC
This sequence comes from Grammomys surdaster, assembly GCF_004785775.1. Taxonomy (NCBI): domain Eukaryota; kingdom Metazoa; phylum Chordata; class Mammalia; order Rodentia; family Muridae; genus Grammomys; species Grammomys surdaster. The sequence continues at coordinate 1,758,283 of NW_021620768.1, read as the reverse complement.
CACAAGGCAAATGCCAGGTCACCCTGTTTCTGTTGACATGCTTGACTCTGGGGAGGAACACAGTTAGGAACTGGGGAAGAGGTGGCTCCAGCAGGCTTACAGAATTCTCCATGTCAGCTGGAACTTTGAAGCTGTGACTTCTGCCCTGCCAACCTTCTTGCTACCTCTCTAGTCGCTACTTACCTAGCCTCAGACTACCAAAACTAAGCACATGAGAAAGAATTGGTAAGGACCAGTGACTGACCAGGAAACTGAGAAGAGATCTTTGAGGTGATGAGTCTGTGTGACCTCCCGTCTTAGGGGAAAGCCTGCGTTTGTGTAGTGTTCTCCAGGTCCTTGGTCACTCAGCTCCAGTCTCACCCACTGCTCCTTCCAGTTGCTCTGTTCTAAGTCACTGGTCTTGCTTCCCCGGCACCCCGCAGGCATGCCTCTGCCTCAGTGCTTTTGATAAATGTTATCCTGTGCTTGGGAAGCTCTTTGCCTGGGGATACATGGCTTATATTTGCACCATCAGGTCGTTTCTGAACTTCACTTTCCAGGAAGCACCATAACTGCTTTGTTGAAAATCACAACTTGCTTCACCTCTCCCTGTGCCGGGTGTTCCTGGCCCCCTTCCGTTCTCATTTTCCCTTAGCTCCAGTACGCCCCTCTGACACAGTGATGTGCCCCTCTGACACGGTGATGTGCGTTGCTTCTTGTCCCCTCCTCTCTTACTAGAATGTGCACTTTGTGAGGGCAGAGGTCTGAGGCCCTCGGGACCCAGGGTGGCTCACTGAATCTTTGCTGACTAAATGAATGAACTCTTGTCTTTTACTTCAAGAGAGAGTAAAGCAGAGACTCTCCACAGGCACACTTCCCAGTGGCACTGTGAGAAAACAGGCTGTGGTGCCTGGAATCCCACAGTCATTAACACTTTGAAATCCAAGTTTCTCCTTCTTCTCTCATGCTAGTAACTGAGCCTCGGGACTCACATGGGCTAAGCAGGTGCTGTGTCACTGAGCTACACCCCTAGTCCTTTTATATTTGACTTTTTGTTGCCCTTCTTATTTTGTAAGACATGGCTGGCCTTATAAAAATTACAAGCATGTACCACTATGCCTGGCTTTCGCTCTTTTTAAAAATTTAAACAGAATATCATGTATCTCTTGAAGTCACTGTGTAGCTGATGATAACCTTCGCCTTCTTTTTTTTATTTTTTTTATTTTTGGTTTTTTGAGACAGGGTCTCTCTGTGTAGCCCTGGCTGTCCTGGAACTCACTCTGTAGACCAGGCTGGCCTCGAACTCAGAAATCCTCCTGGGATTAAAGGTGTGTGCCACCACTGCCCAGCAACCTTGACCTTCTTATCCCTGTGTCTACTTCCAGAGTGCTGGGATTGTGCCACGGTGCCTGGTTTTCTGTGTTGGAGTTCAAATCCAGAGCTCCGTGCATGCTGGACTCTGTGCCTTCTCAGCTCCATGTATGCTAAGAGAGCACCTTGCTAACTGAACCCCTTTATTTTCTTTTCTCTTTTTTAAAAAATGTATCTGAGTGCACTGTAGCTGTCTTCATACACACTGGAAGAGGCCATCTGATCCCATTACAGATGGTTGTGAGCCACCATGTGGTTACTGGGAATTGAACTCAGGACCTCTAGAAGAGCACCCAGTGCTCTTAACCACTGAGCCATCTCTCCAGCCCCTGCCCCCTTTATTTTCTTGAGACAGTGTCATATAGTCTGTTGGCCTGGAAGTCACTGTGTAGCTGAAGATAACCGTAGACTCCCAACCCTACCTTCATCTTTCAAACACATCACCATGCCTGACCGAGTTGCTTGCTTGTCTTGTTTTTTGAGATAGGTTTCTCTGTTATAGCCCTGGCTGTCCTGAAACTAGCATTGAAATCAGGGATCTGCCATCCCTGGAATTAAAGCCATGCTTCATCGCACCCAGCCGTTTTTCTTTCTTGGTTTAATCTGGTTTATTATAAGACTTCCTTTTAACATTGATTGCTTTTATTTGTAAAAATATGTACATAGTCCAAAATTCCCAGTGAATTTTGAAGGGCTAGGATTGTGGCTGAATTGGTTGAGTGTTTGCCTGGCACACATTGAATCCCTGGGAGCCGTCTCCAGCAGCGTGTGGTCCAGCTGTGACACCACGAGTCTATAATCCCTGCACTTTGTGGATGTCAGGAGAGTCAGGGCTCGTCCTCTGGTACATACTGAGTTCTAGGCCAGCCTGGGCTACACAACACCTTGCCTTTCCCCAACCCCCTAGAAGTAAAAATCTTTGAAAAGGTATGCAGAATGCAGTGAACAGCCATCCTACCCATGGCCATCACTCAGTCTCTTCCATAGAGACTACTGTATCCTTTTTAAATGGATACAACCAGAATGACTTCTGTAAAGCTCCAGAGATATGTAATATGCATCTCTAGTGGATGCAGGTAGAAGCAGAAAGAGAAAGTTTTAAGTGAAAAGGTTCAAAGGGCAGAGGGCTCATCTCTGATGTTCAGACGTTGAGGGCAGATGGGTGGTACCTCGTATCTTGAGGCGTTGTCTTTCCCTGGATTCCAGAGCAGCTGTCGCGCCTGTGCCCTCAGGAGTGCCCTCACATTGTCTTTCAAGCCATCTCTGGGCCCCTGGCTGCAGCCACTGCCTCCATCCTCACCAATCCCATGGATGTCATCAGAACCCGTGTGCAGGTAATACCGGCCTCCTCTCTACCCTTGACTCAGAGAAGCCATTAGAAGCAAGACCTGTAGGCCTCCAGTGTCCCTGTGACCTCAGTGTGCCATGACCCTGGTGTTTAGTCAGCCCTGTGATCATCCAAGCCTTATCCCTGTCCTTATCTCTGTAGATACCAGCTGAGCGCTCGGAAGTGTCTAGCTTGGTTTTACTTGCTCTGTCTGTCTTGCATAACTACCCATTTGCATGCCCAGCCTCAGGAGCTCTTACTGCTTTCTTCTGGCCTTCAGCTGGAATCTGTTCCATACTCTATTAGCCTAGGCCCTAAGCCACCCTTCCTCACCTTGCAGGCTTGTGGTGATTAGACTTATTGATTTCATAGTAATTTCAGATGTCTCTGATTTTTCCATTAAGCTATGAATCCATAGGGAATGAGAGAGTGAACTCAGAGAGGTGGTCTCTAAAGAAGTGATCTGGGAGTAGGGAGGAAAAGGAGGGACAGTTGAGGACAATGGAAAACGAGAGAGACACAGATCTCTTTTCCTTTCTGTGGTTTTATTCCATTTCTTTACTGTGTGTGCGTGAGATGGACATGGTCTTAGCAGAAGCTAGGAGAAAGGAGAAAGCTTGGGTGAGTTCTTGCCTTGTACTGTGTGGGCTCTGGGAACCAAACTCAGGTTTGCTGGTCCTTTTGTTTGTTTGTTTTTTTCAACCCTTAAAATCAGGTTCTCATGTATCCCAGGCTGGATACGTGTAAGTAGCTTCAAGGAGAGCCTCAGCCTCCTGACCCTCCTGTCCCTCTGGAGAAGTGGGTTAGACTCATGCACAGTCACGCCTGCTTTAGAGGCACTGGACTTTTCAGCAAACACTGAACCAACTGAGCTCCCCAGGTTTTTTGTTTGTTTGTTTGTTTTTTGTTTTGGATTTTTTAATTTTAATTTTATTTTTTGGTTTGTTTTTGAGACAGGGTGTCATGTAGTCTAGTCTGGTGTCAAAGCTGCTGTTGTAGCTAATGCTGGCCTTGAATTCCTGACCTTCCTAAGGTCTGGGATCACAGGGAGATGCCTGGTATTTGGTCTTCTGTTGTTTTTGAGACAAAGACTCACACATAGTTCAGCAAGGCTCAAACTCGCTGTGTAGCTGAGGAGGACCTTGAACTCTTGATTCTGCTGCCTCTGCCCTCCACAGAGTGATTAAAGGTGCATGTCACCATGCCAACTAAGAAACTTTCATGGGTTTTGTTTGCTTTGTTTTTTGGTGTGTGTGTATGTGCATGTGCACTGTAGTGTACATGTGGAGGTCAGAGGTTAACTTGCAGTAGTTGGTTTCTCTCTATCATTGGGCTTTAGGGCATTGAACTCAGGCTTGATTGTAAACACTGAATTACACTGCTAGCCTGACAGACTCTTTTAAAATAGGTTTCACAGGTTGTACTGTGTAGACTCATCCAAAACCCTGACAACTCTTGGTGCTGCCCAGAAATTGTAGTCCTTTCTAATGTCAGCTCTGAAGACAGTTAGCACCAAAAAATACAATCTAAATATGGCACATTATATGCAAAGGGTAGGTTTTGCTGTATCAAGTCTTAGATATACAGCAAGGGGGCCTCTTAATGTGTAACTAGGGTAACTTAGGAAGAAAGGTGGAGAAACAAGAGAAATGGGAGGGGTCCCGGGTATGGTGAGGACAGGAATAAAGAAAAGGAACCTTAGCAGGTTGGAATAAAGTTGATTTGGGGGGCCACTAGAGTGTCCAAATAGAGGGACAAGAGATAGAGGCATTTTTGTCCCTAGGAAAAGGTACTTCTTTCAATGTTTGAAAGTCAATACTCTGGCACCTGGTTGGGTCTTCCAGTGTTTTTACTGTGGAGAATCAGGGTTGGCTCATTCTTTACCCTTACCTGAGTGTCTTAGGAGCCAGCCCTAGGGACTGCCTTAAAGATCTCTGCTTTAAGGAGCTTTTAGGCCATAGGCTTGGGCTAAGCTGAACATGCCCTTGCAAGGACTAAGGGAGGTTATGGAAGCAGAGTGGTCAGATGTCAGAGGGGAAGACGAGGTTTGGAGGAGGTGCTGAAGAAGGCAGGGCAGAGCAGGGAGCTGTGGTAGACGGAGCTGGTATCATCTCATAAAGGCTGCAGTTGACAGGGAGGTCTGAATAAAGAATCCCTTGCCTTGTCTTGGCACAGGTGCTCTGATATGGGCTCTGTAGTTGTGATTTGGGAGCAGGGGAAGAAGGTAGGACTCTGAGGAAAAAGGGAAGAGATCCTTGTCCTGGCTACTGCATGTGTGACCAACAAAAACAGGAGGCTTCTAGCCCCAAAGCCTGGAGAGACTGAGGTGGCCAGAGCCAGCCATGGCTGGGCAGGGCTGCTTGAGGGCCTCACTGGGGAATGAATGCAGCCTCCCAGGGTCAGAGACGCACCTAGTCTTTACAGCTGAAGAGCTTGCCTGAGGGCAGTGGTAGCTGGCACCTAGTGAGCACCGTCTTGCCAGGCAGAACTATTGGCAGTCTGTTGTTTGAGACAGGGTTTCATCTTGTACCTCTGACTGGCCTGGAACTCACTATATCGACCAGCTGGCCTGGAATTTATAGAGATCCTCCTGCCTCTGCCTCTCCAGTGCTGGGATTAAAGATGTGTGACACCATGCCTGGCTCTGTTGTTGGCACTGTAACAACCTCGTGACACAGGGACTCTCTCTCTCTTTTTTTAAATGTATATGAATGAGTATAATGTAGCTGCCTTCAGACACACCAGAAGAGGGCATTGCATCCCATTACAGATGGTTGTGAGCAATGTGGTTGCTGGGAATTGAACTCAGGTCCTCTGGAAGAGCAACACTCTTAACCTCTGAGCCATCTCTCCAGCCCAGGCATAGGGACTATCACCGTTTTCTATTTTAGAAAACTGGGGTAGGAAAGGTTAAGCCCACCCAGATAGTCTGTCACTAGAACTTAGAGGAACTCACTGCTGTCTCGGGAAGCAGAGGCTAGCCCTTGGAGTCTCCCTTGAGCCTGAAGTGCTGTTGAGGGTGTGCTGAGCAGTGGTGGCAGCAGACAGTCAGTGGCTCTTCACTGTGGTGACTTTTCCAGGTTGAAGGCAAGAGCTCCATCATCCTGACCTTCAGACAGCTGATGGCGGAAGAGGGGCCTTGGGGCCTCATGAAGGGCCTCTCAGCCCGAATCATCTCTGCTACACCCTCCACCATTGTCATCGTGGTGGGCTACGAGAGCCTGAAGAAGCTCAGCCTGCGGCCCGAGCTGGTGGACTCGAGACACTGGTAGTGATCGGTGGATGGAGAGGCTGTGGTTTCACACATTACTCTGAGCCGGGGCAGAGCACGGAGAATGACTACCCCTGTGAATGCCACCACCACCCACCCATCCTGCTCCAGGTGGCCTATCAGGGACAAGAGAAGAGACTTTGGACTGCCCTTGCTGCAGAGGTTCTGTGCCTGGCTTCCCTGATCCCTGTAATTTTATTTCTCCTGCAGATCTGGGCCCCTCACTTGGTCCTTATACTCAGTCATGGCCTGAAGATCAACCGCTACAGGGCCCTGTTAGCCCCTCACCGGTGCCCCTCTCTCTGTCCTTCCTTCAGGCCTGGAGAAGAGCTGCTCATAGTTTGCTTGTCCCCTGCTTCTTCCTCTTGAGTCTTTAGGCCAAGGCTCTAAGTAGCTGCCTGTGATTTATTTTTTTATGCTTGCTTAGTTTAAATTTGGGAGTTGAGTTGTTCGCTGGACTACTCTGCTTTGCCCTGCCTTTGGGGACAAATTGGAGCAGCGCACACTCTGCAGGGCGTTCATCTTCTCTGGGAATTACTAGGAGGGAGAGAGGCTGAGGCGTTAGCGTATGTGTAGTTCAACATCTGTGAATGAGCCAACTAATCCTGATAGCTCAGTTCGCTGTCAGACCCCACTCCTTGGAGAAGTGGAAAACTGTGACACCAACACCAATTCTTTGTCCCTTCCTTGTCCTGTTAGGCCTGGGAACCTACAGATACAATGAGCTGTTGGCCTTCGTTGGCCCAGGTGACTACAGTAGAGGGCACAGTTGTGAGTGGATCAGACTTACTGGAGTACACTGGACTTGGAACACTGCCCTGAAGCCAGGTTGAGAGAGCCATTGGCTTGGATCCAACGATGGGATATATGTTCCTCACTTATATCTCCTCAGGCCAGCTGAGCCAAGCCCAGAGGCGCCATGGAGGTTCTGAGCCCTAGGCTGCAATGCCACAGGCATACCTGTCACTCAGATGAATAGCAACAGGTATCTCACAGTGGGTCTCTGGAATATGAACTGTCCTTGTTTTTCTTGTCCTTGGTTGTGAAGTGTCATCCCAGTCATGGTACCCTGTGCTGGCAACAGAAAAATAAAAGAACAGTCAGGAAGGCTCCCAAGGCCAGGTCCACCTGGTTACCAGCCACATACTGCCAAAACCGTTGATGCTCCCTCCACTCAGGAGCTCGCCCTTCCCTGCCTCCACTGAGCCTGTGTTGGCAGGAGAGAGGCCCAGAGTGAAGAATGGGAGGAATCTTGCTGTTTGGCCTAGGTGATGCTTTCAACCGTATCAGTGGCCCTATGCCTTGGGAAATGCCATGGTGCCAATTTGGAAGGTGCTAGCTAACTGAAGCCGCCATGTTTCTCATGGCTGCCACATTCTTCCATCCTGACTGGACCCGGTCTCTGTACTTACCTGTTCTACTCGTTGTAGTCTAGATTTGTTTCCTTCTGAGTCCTCTTCTTTTATTTGTCTCATTCTGGTTGTTTTTGAGACAGAGTCTTATATATCCCAGGCTGGGTTTGAATTCACTATGTAGCAGAGGATAGCCTCGAACTCTTGATCTTCCTCCACTTCCTGAGTTCCAGGTTCACAGGACACCACCAGGCCCCACTTCCTGCACTTTATTGAGAGAGCCCTTCAATCTTGCCCATAGTCAAGGGTGGAACCCACAGATTTTAAATCCTTCTGCTCCTTACCTCTACCTTAAGAGCTACCAACACAACGGAGCCAGGGCTCCTCAAGCTTTTCTTATCAAGACCTTTGTGTCTGGATATCTCTCAGCTCTTCTTTGGTCTTTGCTTACCAGGGCAGAGGATGGACATAAGGTACCTGCCTTTCATGCCTTAGGTTACTTCTTCCCGACTTGATTTTCTTGTCCGGTGTTTAAGCCTCCCCCTTTCTTGTCCTTTCTCCCTTTCCTTCTTTCCCCTTCTGTTTGAAAGGTCTATGGATGTAATGGTAAAGACATCCCTGTTGGGACCCCTACTTTCCCAAGGTCAGGGACTAGGATTGGCCTTGGTGAAGATGGTCCAGTGGGCGGCCATTTTTCCAAAACTGGAGACCAAAACAACCAGAAATTTTGACCCGTTGGTCCATAACACAAATTAGAAACTCGGCAAGACAGGAAGGCTGGATGGAGGCACATGGGAAAGAAAATGCACATTCAGCATTAGATAGAAATGGACTCTTGAGGATATTAGCTGCGAATATTCACTGTTGCACTGTATGAAGTCTTTGAAATGTAATTAAAAGTTTTTATTGAGCCCCTAAACTTCGGCTTTTGGGTTTTTTTCTTGTTTTGTCTTTCCCCGAGCTGAGACCGAACCGTCCGAGGCACTACTGGTCTCTGGCGACTGCCCCGCCCCATCCGGCTCAGTGACGGGCATTCCTTGGCCTCCAATCGGAGGTCCTGTTGGGAGGAGCTGCGGGACCAGTTCATTTTGGCGGTTCAATTTCAACATGGCTGAGGCGAGACAAGATAATGAGGCTGCGGAGAAGGGGCCCGAGGGCTCATCCCCGGAAGCTGAGCCAGGTGACACGACCATCTCCAGGGTGAAACTTCTTGACACCATAGTAGACACTTTCCTCCAGAAACTAGTCGCCGACAGGAGGTAGGTGGGGACCAATGGGAGGAGGCGGCGGGAGGGTTTGTCTCCGGGATCGTAAATCCCGCGAGATCCTCTTGGCTCGGTCACGTGGGGCGGCCTGCGGTTGTGCAGGGCGCCACCGCTGAAGCGTTTCCGCGCGTCCTCTGCTGGCTCAGGCTGCTGAGGACGCGAGGAAAGGCGCGGAGTTGCAGTTAGCTCTCTTCTCCACCTTCCCGCAAGGCAGCCTTGGGACAGCTGACGTCCTTTCCTGGAGGTCATCTGCTTACCTAGGCCTAACGCCAGGGCGCCCTGTGGGCACAGCACTGTTGGCTGGAGTGGAAAGGCGCGCGAGGTCCCGAGCACTAAATCTGTAGTCATAAGGAGAAGCTTTTTGCTCTTTCGATATCGGACAGTTTTAAAGGAAAGTTTTGATCCTGTACTGGCCTGGTGTGGTCTGTCAGGACGAGAGCCGCGATTCTATGACAACAATCCCGCCAGGATATTGAATCCTGCCTGTGATGTTGGAACACCCAGACATCTCCACAATGTGGTCTCAGTGATTTCCGTTTGCCAGGCTCGGTAGCCCACTATTATAATCCCACTTCCTCGGGAGGTGGAGGCAGGAGGATTGTGAGTTTGAGAACAGCCTGTCCAATTCAACCAGACCCTATCTCAAAATTAAAAAGAGGGTTAGGGGTACAGCTCAGTGGTCTGGTTCGTTCTTCAATCTGGTGGTTAGGGGAGAGATTTGGAGAAGAACAACGTAACATTTTTTAAAATGTTAATTGGTCATGTTTATGTCTGGGTATTTTGCCGGCACGTATGTATTTGCACCACGTACATGTTTAATAACCCCAGAGATTATAATAGAGTGTCGGATCCCCTGAAAGTGGAGTTACAGATGGATGTGAACCATGTGGGTACGCTGGAAGATCAACTAGTGCTCTTACCACTGAGCCCTGAACACTCCTGGTTTTGAGGCCTGGCCCACTACCTGTAAGGACAGCCACCCTGGAGGCTGAGGGACCCTGGATAACAGTGAAATGCCGCAAAGAGACCATCTCTTTTTGCAGTCTGGACGTCTTGGCTTCCTGTTGAGTATCTGTTTGTATTTCTCTACCGGGCATTGAACCTAGAGCCTCCGAGTGCTCAGCAGGTGCTCCTCGGCTGAGGTGCATTACCAACCCTTTTTTTTTTTTTTTTCTCGAGACAGGGTTTCTCTGTGTAGCCCTGGCTGTCCTGGAACTCACTCTGTAGACCAAGCTAGCCTCGAACTCAGAAATCCGCCTGCCTCTGCCTCCCAAGTGCTGGGATTAAAGGCGTGCACCACCACTGCCCGGATTACATAAGTCTTAAAAACATTTTTTTTTTTTTTTAACTTTTTGAGACAGGGTCTCAGTAAGTTGTCAGTAGGCTTAACTTGGATGGATAATGCAGACTCAGCCTCTCCAGTGGTCGATGACAGGCCCACAGCACCACACCTGCTTCTGCATGGACCTGTGATCTGGCTCCTTAGTTACCCCCTAACACATACCTTCCTGCCTTCTCTGTATTTGGTGCTGTAGATATATAAAGCAACCAAGTTACTATTCAGTGGGTAGCATACAATAAACAAGATAACCACAGGGTATGGTAGCTAGCATAATGAACACAGATAAGAAAATAAATGAAAAACTAAAGGTAGGGCTGGAGAGATGGCTCAGCGGTTAAGAACACTGACTGCTCTTCCAGAGGTCCTGAGTTCAGTTTCCAGCAACCACATGGTGTCTCCCAACCATCTATAATGGGATCTGATGCCCTCATCTGGGGTGCCTGAAGACAGCTACAGTGTACTCATATAAAATAATTTTTTTTTTTTTGAGATAGGGTTTCTCTGTATTGTCCTGGAACTCACTCTGTAGACCAGGCTGGCCTCAAATTCAGAAATCCGCCTGCCTCTGCCTCCCAAGTGCTGGGATTAAAGGCGTGCGCCACCACTGCCTGGCTTAAACAATTTTTTAAAAACAACAACCAAGTTAATGGGCAGGTAACCTGGTACAGAATCCTAGTGTGGATGGAGGGAGCGACTCTATGATGTAAAGTTTGAAAGATGGGAAGGAACGAGCTTTTTGAAAAAAAAAATTATAAGTTTATGTGTCCAGGCCCTGCGGTGGACAGATCTCCGTGGTAGACGTATTCTTGGCTAGACTATAGTGATCAGAGGGAGAGTAAATCAGGAGAGGCTAACTTCCTCAGTTAGAGCCCAGTTTTGCATTGATAATTTTTTAAAGACTTGTTTTTCACAGGTGTGAGTGGTTTGCCCTTATGTGCATGTGTGCAGGCCACATGTGTTCCTAGTGCCCTCAGAGGCCAGAGAGGGTCTTAGATGTCCTGGAACTGGAGTTACAGTAAGCCACCACGTTGGTTCTGGGAACCAAACCTGGGTCCTCTGCAAGAGCAACCGGTGTCCTTAACAGCTGAGCCATCTCTCCAGCCCCACCCCTGGCCCCCCACTGCATTTTGTTTGTTTGGTTGGTTGGTTGATTTTTCGAGACAGGGTTTCTCTGTATAGCCCTGGCTGTCCTGGAACTCACTCTGTAGACCAGGCTGGCCTTGAACTCAGAAATCCACCTGCCTCTGCCTCCCAAGTGCTGGGATTAAAGGCGTCCACTGCAGTTTTATAAAAGTCATCATACATTCACTGTTTCCAACCAATATCCCAAACTCTGGTCTTTGCAAAGATCTGCTTGTTGACTGCAGGCCTCAAGGTGTTCACAATACAAATATCATTGCTGGTGATAGTGGCAAAGCTGTTAGTTTCTGGATATACAGCAGTTACAGAGACCACAAGGCTCCTGCCCTGCTGGAGTAGACATGGTATTAATATAAAGAAAAGCTCAAGGCCTGACATGGTGATTAGTAGATGCTTGTAATCCCAGCAACTTAGGGACCAGAGGCAGGGAGGAAGAGCAGAAGGGTGATATGGTCCCAGTTAGTTGGAACGACAAACAAGGCTTTCCCATGAAGCAAAGTGTCTTTGACCCCACAGCAGAGTGTACCTGCTGTTGAATCTGGGCATTTCTGTTATAGACCAAGGAGAACTGGAGGAAGAAGTGCTAGTCTGTTTGCAGAGGCATTGTGGGTACCAATCTGAGTGTTCTCAACTTGGCCATTGTAAAAATAAAAGAGATTCGTGGACTGAGATGTTCTTGTGCCTCAGCAGTTGAGGATCTAAAGGAGCTAGCAGAATCCAAAAGCTTCTCAATCTCTAAAGAAAACGATATCTAGCAATGTGTTGTCAGAAAGTCCTAACAACGAATGTCAGAAGCCTGGGACCACAGCACTCAAGACTTAAGAGTCCTGTTACTCCACATGTCCTGTGGTTGTGTTAGCTTTCTGACTCTAATAAGTTACTGAGATGGATGAACAGGAAGGGCTTATTCTTGCTCATGGTTTAGAAGTTTCAGTCTGCAGTTGCTTTGGCTTGTATCAAGCATGGAAGCCACTCAGCTCTTAACAGCCAGCAGGAAGAGGAGGAGCCAGAGTCCTAAGATCCCTCAGCCATCCAGCTCCAGTGAGCTAACTTCCTTCTTCTAGGGTTCCCCCTAGAGGTTCCACCACCTTTGAGAAGCAAAGGCTAGATCATACTTTGAATATATGGACCTTTAGGAGTCATTTGCTTTGTAAACTATGACAGTCCACCTTCCTCACATACAGTAGGGCTCTCAAAGGTATATAGGTCTGGCTTACAGCCATCCTCCCTGGTGCTCACAGCATCGACCAACGCATTTGGATACTCAAGACATGGTTCTGGAATAAATGAGTTCCAGGTCATCTGAATGTCAGACCTGTTTCAACACTTAGTACTAGATGTCTCCATTTGGTGTCCCACAGAGCAGTCAGGCTCTGTGTGGTTTGCTCTCTTCTCTCCTGGGTCCTTTTCTTTCTTTTTTTTTTTTTCTTTTTTTTTTTTTTTTTGGTTTTTCGAGTCAGGGTTTCTCTGTGTAGCCCTGGCTGTCCTGGAACTCACTCTGTAGACCAGGCTGGCCTCGAACTCAGAAATCCACCTGCCTCTGCCTCCCAAGTGCTGGGATTAAAGGCGTGCGCCACCACCGCCCGGCTCCTGCCTGCATTTCTTGTTTCTACTCTTTATTTCCAGCCTCGCCACCACTGTTAGCTTCTGGTGCAGCATCAGAATCCAGTTCCGTCTTCTGGCCTCAGTCCTCAGGGTTGCATCATGCCCTTCCGCTCGGCGTGCTCAGTGGCTTGGGGTTGCCTCACTCCCTGCTTTGCCTGAGCCTGGGTGCAAAGCTTACACCTTGCATGCAATGTGATGTCCTCAGACCTGACACTTTTCCCTGTTACTTCTCACTAGAACATCCTGATGCTCGCAGGCCAAAACTTTACCAATTGAGGTGTTTCTCCAGCCCCTTGACAGTATATTCTTTAAAACCCAGGTTGGTTTTCCCTACAACTCAACAGATTAAAAAAAAAAAAAATTGGGTGTGTGAGGTATATGTGTACAAGGGTGTCTGTGCACACTCAGGTACCAGCGGGACCAGGTGTTCTCCTGTCTCCTCCTTTATAACTCCACCCTGGCTCTGAGCAGGTTCTCGGCTAGGCTGACAGTCAGCAAGCCCCGCAGCCCTCTCTCCGATGCTGGGTTGCAGGTGTGTGTGGATTGTGCCTGGCTATTCTGTGGGTCAAGCTCGTCCTGCAAGCGCTTATTAACACTGAGCCACCTCTCCAGCCCATCGCTTACATATTTTTAATGTAAACATTAAGTTGAACAGGAGGACAGATTGTGCGGCAGGCCCACGGTGACTAGAGGAAGACTGGACATGCTGGCTTCAGGTGGACCTCAAATTTTGCCCTGCTGTCCTTCCTTTTGTTGGCCTGGCTGAGGCCCAACTGCCAGATGTGCTGTTCTTAGGCTTCACAATATATAAGTGTCACACATGGCTGCTATGTGCACTCCCCTGCCTTGCTCTGCAAAAGTGAAATCTTTGTCCTGGCAATCTCCTGGGCCTTCTGAAACAGCCTTTCTCTTTAGCTGCAGCAAGCAAGGGATTCCTTTTCTGTGTCTTGTGACATTTAAACCTGCCAGGAGAAACTGAGTTGGTGGTATTAATGGAGCCCAGGCTAAAGTCCAGTTAGTATTATAAAGGGAGAAGCCAGGACTCCCACCAGTACACGGTGCAGGCAGCAAACTTGTCACAGAGGAGTAGGTCCCATGAAGCTGAGGAAGCTAAGTTCTTACTATGTCCTGATCAGTGTTATGGCCTCGGATGTTCTGGGCAGGGTGTGACTTACATAGTTATGTTAAGCCCAAGGAAAGAGCAAACGTCAGTGTGCCTTAGCTGCTAGCATTGTAAACTAATGGCAAGGAGGTGAGGAGTAGGGTCAGTGACAGAGTGGCTGGGCAGCCGGGGTTCTGCCTCCAGCCTTGGAAGTCCAGAAGAAAAACATACACAGTAGCAAAGGTGGCTGGCATTCAGGAAGCAGTTCTACACAGAAAGAGTGGGTTTGTATAGGAGCCATAGAAACTCCCTACCCACTCTGCAGGTGCAGATGATCTGGTCATGGTGGGAATTCATTTCTGAGTGCAGGTCTGCCTTTCCAGATCTTCCCTTACTCTGTCTTCACTGTTTCCACTTTTGTCAGGTTGCATCATCTTAGTCATACCTCCCAAATCCATCCTTTTGAGTCAACCTGTGCAGGTCTCAGTCTCTGCTTCAGTCCCTTGGCCCTTTTATAGTTCCTCTGTTGTGAATCAGATTCCCGTGTTCCGGCCCCTCCCTTCCCTGAATGGTGGAGTGTACATTCTAGCTGGTTCATGACAGCCCAGCTGAGCAGTCTTGGACAGGCTTCTGTCTACCAGTTTTTGGTCGTCTGAGTATTGGGGATGATGGTAATGGACGGACAGTCATCACAAGGTTCCTGTAAGGACTTGGTAAGCTAATTCACCTAGAATGCTTAGAACAGGGCAGGTACCAGTCAGTCTTCTGACCGTTCCCATGACGACTGCATCTTTGCAGACGTGTACTCAATGCACAGCCCTTGAGTCACACCTGAGCCTTGTTACACCTGTGCTGTTCATGGAGCCCAGTCCCAGTCTGCAGCCACCTCCTTAATATTTCAAGCTTATGTCCCTGAAGTCTGGTCTGTATCTCCCTATGTGTATGTGGAGGCTGGAGGATAACCTCACGAGCCTGTCATCTCTTTCTACCATGTGAACCCCAGGGATCAAACTCTGGTCATCAGGTTTGGCAGCAATTAGCTTCACCATTCATCCTTTTTGAAACATGATCACTCACTAGCCTGAGACCTAACTCTTAGATTAGCCTGGCAGGCCATCAGTTCCCAAGAATCCACCCAGCTCTGCCTCCTGAGCCCTGGGAATTTTACATGGGTGCTGGATACCAAGCTCAGTCCTTATGTTTTGGTGGCACATGTTATACCAACTGAGCCGTCTCCCCAGCGTCCACCTTCTCCCTCAGTTGGAGCCATGCTTTGGATTTGTGTCAGCAAGGTTGGCCTACTGTGGTAGCATGCTGCTAGAGCTCACGAAGTTGTTAGTGTTTGTGTTTGAGACAGGGTCTTGTGTAGCTCAGGTTGGCCCTGAACTTCTGATCTTCCACCTTCTAGATGCTGGGATTATTACAGTCTTCAGTGTATGTGCCACTGTGCCTGGATTTATTCAGTTCTGAGGATTGAACCCATGGCTTGGTGCATTCTAGGAAATTTCTCTACATCTTCAGCTGGAGAAGCCCTTCTAAGGGATCAGGGCAGGTGTCATTGGAGAGCCTCAGAATATTGTATATCCAGCTTGATCTGTTGCTTTCAAGAGCCTTGCTACTTTGGTGTCAGTCGCTGCTGCCCTCTGGTGAGCAAACGGTGGAACTGTCGAATCAAGAAGCCTGCTGTGCATGTAGCATACGGCAAGCCTGTGTTTTTGTGCTAAAAGTTTTGGGTTTTTGAAACATCTCTCATTTGGCCCATGCTGGCCTAGACCTTGCTGTGTTCCCCCTGCCACTGCATCCTGATACTGGACTGCAGGAGTGCACCACCACACACAGCTTCTGGACTTCTTTGCTCCCCTGGCATTGTGTACTCTTGTGACACTGCCCAAGAGTGTTATGTGTTTGTTTTCTGGGACGTTCTTACTGGTATATGTGTAAACAATAGGTTGTAGCTGGACATAGAGAATTCAAGGACAACCAAGATCACATAGACCTCGTCTCAAAACAGCAACAACAAAATTAAAAACAAGCAAACAAACAAAAACCAGGTTGACAGATGACTAGTTTTCTCTGCTCTCTGAGCGCATGCTACCAAGTCCAGATCTGGTGCCAACCACTCTGCCCCACCCCACCCCACCCCACTTCACTCACCCCTCCCCTTTTCAAAATACATAGTCTTTTTATATCACCCAGGATAGCCTGACACTAACTATACTATGTGAACTAGACTGGCCTGGAATTGTAGATGTCTCTTCTGCCTTCTAAAGTGCTGGGATTATAGGTATCTGCCACCATGCCCAGCTCTATACCCTGACTTTTTTCATGGGCACTAGGTATCAAACATTCTTATGTGCGTGGGGCAGGCATGTTTACCAGCTGAGCCATCTCCCCAGCCTCTGAAGTTAAATTTCTGTAAAGTGCAACTTTATCTCCTTCATAGTGAATCTTTTTGTTTTCACTTTCTGGGCTACTGCATGCATGTGCTCACCACTGAGTTACGCACTCATCCTTATCCTGGGTGTTCAGGGCAGGAAATGAAATGCTGCTTCAGTGAGTTCAGATGACACATGCAGATTGAGGAAATATGCTGGGTTAAAGTCAGCCGCTGTATCCACCTCAGGGATTTCTTTCTTTTTTTAAAGAATTGTTTATTTTATGGATGTGAGTATACTGTAGCTGTCTTCAGACACACCAGAAGAGGGCATCAGATCCCATTACAGATGGTTGTGAGCCACATGTGGTTGCTGGGAATTGAACCTAGGACCACTGGAAGAGCAGCCAGTGCTTTTAACTGTGGAGCCATCTCAATTTTAAAAGAAAAATTGAATCTATCACAGTGGAATTCAGAAAGCTATTATGTATTGAGGACACTGTTGTGTAACTTTGGAAGCCCCGAGGCCTCAGGCCTCACCTCCCCATTTCCTGGTAACACTAGAAAGCTCATCTCAGTTTTAATTAAAGCTTAGTTTGTGGATTTCTTTGTTGGTAATGTTGTTTTTGAGGAAAGATCTCACTTTGTGGCCCAGTCTGGCATTGAACTCATGATCCTCCTACTGCCTACTGTGTGACAAGGTTAGAGATACCTACCACCAGACCTAGCTAGTCATTGGGTTTGGGGGTTTTGTTTTAAGAGGGGGTATCATACAGCCTAGGCTCATCTGAATGATCTTCCTGCCTCTGCTTCCTGAGATGGCACCAAGGTGTCATCATGTTTGTGTCATGTGGTTCAGGGGACCGAACACAGGGCTTTGTGTGAGGCAAGCACTCTTACCAACTGAGATAGGTCCCTAGCCCTAGTATGAGGTTTTTAATTTTTCTTTTTTTGTTTTGAGACAGGGTCTCTACTCTCCTGGCTATCCTGGAACTCATTAAGACCAGGCTGGCTTTGAATTTGCAGAAATCCACCTGCTTCTGCCTCCTAATTGCTGGGATTAAAAGTGTGTACCACCCAGTTTTTGTTGTTGTTGTTTTGTTTTTAAGGGTATATACCTGGTTTGTTCGTACCCCCCCTCCCTCTTTCTCTTTCTCTGTATGTGTGTCTCTCTCTCTCTGTCTCTCTCTCTCTTTCTCTCTCTCTCTGTCTCTCTCTCTCTCTTTGAACCTGGGCTTTCTGCATGCTAGGCAATCACTCAACAGTTGTAGCTTCATCCGTAGCTCCTCGTGCTGAACCAGAGAATCACTGGAGCTCAGAAGTTTGAGACCAGAATGGGCTACACAGTGAGACTTTCTCAAACAAACAAACCAGGGGCTGGAGAGATGGCTTGTTGCTCTTGCAAAGGGCCCAAACCCTGTTCCCAGCACCCAATGGCAGTTCACAACCATCTGAAACTTCAGTTCCAAAGGGTCCAATGTCTCTGACCTCTGTATCCAGTAGACATGGACATGGTGCAGAGACATACATACATACAGGCAAAATATCCATACTAAAATGAAAATAATAAAATTTTTCAAAAGAAAAGAGGGGAAAGGGGGGGACACAGTGATAGAAGACACTCAACATTATGAGAACACACCACAGAGAGAGAGAGAGAGAGAGAGAGAGAGAGAGAGAGAGAGAGAGAGA
>NW_021620768.1:1622168-1740453 GCF_004785775.1 Grammomys surdaster | reverse complement strand
GAGAGAGAGAGAGAGAGAGAGAGAGAGAGAGAGAGAGAGAGAGAGAGTGAGAGTGAGTTAGTTCACAGTGTATTCCCAGTGGCTTCTTGGGCTTGGGTGGAGAGCTCTTGCTCCCTTCCCTACCCCACTTCCCCTAGATTTTTTTCTTTTTCTCTCCTTATTTTAACTTCTCCATGTAGGGCCTTGAAGCCAGGGCCTCAAGCACACTCTACTGCTGAGCTACATCCACAGACTTTGTCCCCCACCCCCAGCCCCTTTTTTCTTCAAGATGTATGTATTCACTGGGTGTTTGCTGTGAATTACATCTCTTGCAGCTGCCAACAGGGAGAGAGAGGTAGCAGCTGACGCAGGTGCTCACTTGAAGGTGGCACTGAGCAATGTCACAGACTCCCACCATCTGAGGGTAGACATTTTGCCTTTGTATCCTTGGGTGGCTGTGCTCAGATATCAAAAGGACAATTCAGAGGGCAGATGCTGGGAACCCTTCCAGTCCACAGCCCACAGCAGGGTTCAGGGCATCTTGTTTTCTTCCTAGTTGTGCCAGCTACTCAGTCTGTGGCTCTGAAGAGGACTGTGGAGGAGCACATGATGCTGCCTGGGATTGAAATGGGTAATTGTGGCTCAGACATCAGGGATCCTGTTTGTCTTCACAGTCCGGGTCAGGCCGGGCACATCTCTCCTCAGCCCCAGCAGTTGACAGCCACGGCAGGGGTGAAGCAGACTCTGCCCACAGGTGTCACTTGAGAACTTTCTGGGGTTCCTGTTATTGAGAATCCTATAATGTGAAGAAACATTTCACAGGAAGGGACACTTTCTACAGAGTCCCATGTTGGATATTTTAGTCAGCTGGTGCCAGTGTGGGAATGGCTCAGATGCCTTGTGGATTTCTTGAAAACTACACTCAGGGAAGGAAAGTGATGTTTTAGAGAGTGCCCATGGCCATGTGTTGGCCAGACATAAAATTATACTTTCTTGTAAAAACAATATAATATCCTTGTGGAAAGAGATGCTAGGCCTTAGATGCCCCACAGCAGTATTGGGAACAAAGAGTATGGAATCTAAGCAAAGCCGGCAGCTAGGATGGAGGTGTGGCCGTGCTGCCTGACTGCAGGCCTGCTCTTCCAGCTGCCTCTCCCATTGTGGTCCTCAGGTCTGCTTGGGTGGCAGAGCCTTTCCACTCCAGCCTCTCATGGCCCTTCTGTCTGTGCTTCCTTTTTCTTCAGGACAGAGCCGCTCTTGGCCTTGACTGTCTCAATGTGTTTAGAAGACCAGCCAGCTCTGCACTGAGAAAGTATGCTGGCTTGTAAGGACGCATTGTCTGGGATCAAGTCCTGCCTTCATGGTTCATTGGCTGAATGGTCTTGGCAACTACTTTATTCTTACCAGCCTCAGTTTCACTTATCAAGTGGGACAGCAGCATTTGTATCACCCAGGTTACCCTATGGACCTCTGAAGTGTTAGTCCCTGCCTCACAAAGAGAAACCTCCCCAAACAGCCCCCACCACTGCAGGGGCATAAGACAGTCAGTCAGCCAGCTTCTCTGAGCTGAGAAGTTTCTTCCCTTTGGAAGGCAGGTGCTTAAGTTACAGCTCCATGTAAAGAAACAGTTTGGTGGTGGTGAGATCTGGCCTGCAGGATTTGTCCTTACAAACAAACAAACAAATAAAAGAAGCCACTGAGGTAAGGCAGACCCAGAGAGACACTCATGTGGGCAGGGAAGACCAGCCGAAGCTACACAAGACCCTGTTGAAATCAACAAACATAATAAAACTCCTGATAAAAGCAGGTCATTGTGGTGATTTGAATAATGTCTTAGTTACTTTCCTGTTGCTGTGACAAAGCATCATGGCCAAAGACCCGATAAAAGAAAGAACTTACTTTGGGGCTCATGTCCACGACCATGACAAGCATTTAGGCATGGTGCTATAACTGTAGCTGAGAGCTTACGTTCTAATCCACAAACGGGAAGCAAGGAGAGAGATGCTGAGAATGGTATAAAGCCTCGAGGCCCACCCCCAGTGACCTCCTACAAGGCAGGACCTCCAAATCCTCAAACAGTTGCACTTGCACAAACAAGGGACCAAGTATCCAAACATAGGCGCCTATGTGGCATTCTCATTTGTGGTGATTTGAATAAGAACGGCCTCCAAGGGCTTGTGTGTTTGAATGCTTGGTCCCCAATTAGTGGAGCTGTTTGGAAAAGATTAGGAAGTGTGACCTTGATGTAGACCTTGACCTTTGAGATTTCAGAAGCCCACACCAGGTCCTTCCTCTCCCCCTCCTGCCTTTGGATCAGGATGTAAAGCTCTCAGCCTCTGTCCCAGTGCTATGCCTGTCAGCTTCCCACAATGATGGTCATAGACTCTGTACTAACCACTGGAACCATGAGCCCCAAGTTAAATACTTTCTTCTATAAGACTTGCCTTAGTCATGGTGCCTCTTCACAGCAATAAAACATTAACAGACATCATTGAAGCCACCACAATGACCTGCTTTTATTTATTTATTTATTTGTTTGTTTGTTTGTTTGTTTTGTTTTTTGTTTTTCGAGACAGGGTTTCTCTGAATTGCCTTGGCTGTCCTGGAACTCACTCTGTAGACCAGGCTGGCCTTGAACTCAGAAATCGGCCTGCCTGCTTTTATTTTTATTGTGTTTATTTCAGCAGGTTCTCCTGTAACTTAGGCTGGTCTTGAACTTACTGTGTAGCTTAGAGTGACCTTGAACTCTCCATCCCAACTACTGGGACTCAAACAACAGCTTCTTGCATGTTACGGGCAAGCCCTCTACCAGCCGACCCACCTCTCCAGCCCCGTAACCTCTGTGTAGCGCACTGCTAGAGCCCTGCTTGGGAACAGAAGCAGCGTATCTGTGACGTGAGGGCAGACCTGCATGCACAGCCGTTCCCCGGTCTCAGCTGATAAAACTGAATCTTGTGTTAAAACACAGAAGTAAGTGGCTGGGTGCTGATCACCCTGTCTTTGCCTGTGTCCTTCCTAACAGCTACGAGAGATTCACCACCTGTTACAAACACTTCCACCAGTTGAACCCTGAGGTGACGAAATGGATTTATGACAAGTTTGTGGCTCAGTTGCAGACATCCATCCGGGTGAGTGGCACAGTGGTCAGAAGGCCCATTTTTATGAGGTTTTGCCTTACATTCAGGTCCTTAAAGATGGCAGCCTATAAGCTGTCTCTGTCTGCTCAGCTCCTAGATCTGCCATCCAGTGCAGTAGCTGTAACCAGGTAACCCTGCCCTCCAAACAGTGTAGACCTCAAAAGCACCCTGCTCTCATTGTCCTGGAATACATGTTTCTAAGGTGTCTGTCAGTCAAGGCAGTGTGTGCTCAACCAGATGGAGACAGGCGTCACTCACTTTGCACCACCAGCTTCTGAAGATACCTTTAATAACCTGAGGAATAAACTAGGAATAATATTGAACTAGTTTAATAAATGTTTGCTATTTTAGATTTTATTCTTAGTTCTAAAAACCACACACTGTAGAGAAATTAGATTATTCAGGAGAGTAATCAAAATTAGCGTAAGTCTTCTAAGTGCTGTTAGCATTTTAGCATGCTTCCACTGAGGGTATGCATGAGGTCTTTCTTCCTCTCTGCTCAGGAGGAAATCTCAGAAATCAAAGAGGAGGGGAACCTAGAAGCTGTCCTGAACTCCCTGGATAAGATCATAGAAGAAGGCAAAGACCACGGAGAGCCAGCCTGGTGAGAACAGGGAGAGGATTTGTCAGCAGAGGGCCTCTGTGTCTGGGAGGAGACTAACTCTCACCCATATCTGAGCCCCTGGACTCTTGGCCTCTGAAAGAGGACTGTTTGAGGCCTCCCTGGGACCCCTGGGGACTTAGGAGCAGAAGGACGGGCTGGGGGATGGTGAGGTTTGGCTCTGTGGACAGATTAGATGACCAGACACATAGCTTTGATTGTTTATTCAACAAATAATTAGGAAGTATGTACTGTCTGCTCAGTGTGGTTGAAGAGGCCAGAGAGTCAATAATGAACAGGCTGCCCTCTGCAGCAGCTGTCTGAACAACATGGCCATCTGGTGTGCCACGTGCAGGAAAAAGTGACCAGGGTGAGAAGCGGAGGGCCAAAGGCCATCACGACCAAAGTGGCCTGGGCTCCAGGAGCCTTTTGCTTCCTGCCCGTACCTGACAGCTCCCAGGCTGTAGTATTAGGCGTTGAATGTAGGGCCGTGGGTGTGCTAGGCAGGACTCTACTGCTGAGCTATGACCTTTGCCCTCTTTCTACATTTTATTATGATACTGGGTCTCACTTAATTCCCTCTGCTGGGATCTGTAGAGATGGCTCTGTGGTCAAGAATATTGGCTGCTATTCTTACAAACCAGAATTTGGTTCCTAGCACCCTTACAGCTGTTTATAACCATTCTTAACTCCAACTTAGGGAATCCAAAGCCCTCTTCTGGTTCCACCAGGCACTCATGTGGTACACATACATACATGCAGGCAAAATACCATACACGTAAAATAAAATTTACTATTTTATTTATTTATTTATTTATTGTTTTTTTTTTTTTTTTTGAGATAGGAATTTTCTGTATATCCCTGGCTGTCTTGGAACTCATTCTGTAGACAAACCTGGCCTCCAATTCATGGAGATTCTCCTGCCTTGTCTCTGTTTCCCAAGTAAGTCCTGGGACTAAAGGCATGGGCCACCACCTCCTGGCTAATAAAAAGTATTTTTAAAGTTCACACAGCTGGCCTTGAACTCACTGGGTCAGGTTGACTGTGACCTTTTTTTTTAAAGACTGATCTTTTTTCTGTATACGATGTTTTCCCTACACTTGCGTCTGCACCACTTTCTTGCTTGGTATATCAGAAGAGGGAAGCAGAGTCGGAACTGGAGTTACCAACAGTTGTAAGCCTTCCCTTGAGTGCTGAGAATTGAACTCAGGACCTCTGGAAGAGTAGCCAGTGCTCTTAATCTCTGAGCCATCTTTCCAGTCACAACCTATGAAGCATTTTGTGTTTGTTTGGGCTTTTTTAGACAGGGCCTTATTATGTAGCCCTGGCTAGCCTGGAGCTTACTGTGTAAATAAGAAATTACAAGATTTGTCTGGGATCAAAGTGTGCACCAGTAGGCCTGATCTGTAGGCTGTGAACATCCACCCTTCTGCCATAGCCTCTCAGGTACTATGGATTACTGTGGACCACCAGGCCCAGCCTGGAGATCTTTTTCGTTCTTGTCTTTACACACACCTTTAATCCCAGCACTCAGGAGGCAAAGGCGGGCAGATCTTTGTGAATTTGAGGGCAGCCTGGACTACATAGTAAGTTACAGTACATCCAGGGCTACACAGAGAAACAAAAAACAACTAAAAAAAATAATGATAATGGCATGACTCAGGCTGGACCCCACAGGTCGCCGGCTTACGGGCAAGTGGAGAAGAGAGGCTGGGATCAGCAGGTGGTCTGGGACTAGAGTGCCCAAGGCCCTTCTCTCTGAGGTGCTATAGGCAGAGGGGCCACTATCCACATAGGTAGCTCTCTGTAGGTACCACGTGGATTCTTGTTTGAGGGTCCTCTGGCTCACTCAGCCCAGAGAACCCCCAAGTAGCCAGAGCAGCAGCTCCGAGCTCAGGACCCTTTCTACTGAGGACACCTCTCAAACTGTAAAATGACATTTATTTATTAGTTCTTGGGGGTATATGCCACAGGAAGTATGTGGGGTTCAGAGGACAGCTGAAGTTTTCCAATTGAAAAAGAATTTATAGGACATAGAGCAGTGCTTGCTCGTTGACCAGTCTTCCCTAAAACATCCATCCACACGTACTTGACTTATGGCTACTTTGTGGGTTCTTCTTTCTTCCTCCACCCCTTTACATCTTCCCTCTCAGCCTCTAACAGTAGGTAGGAGAGAGGATAGAGGGGCAAGGGGGAAATGCTATCATTAGACTACTTCCTGCTGATCAGGGGCGTCAAGTTCCTTAGGGCAAGTTTGCCCTTCACTGGCAGGATATCTAATTTCTTCTTTTTCGTCTCTTTGCACATGACTACTTGACCAACCACAGCCAACAACAACCAACAGTAGCCAAGCACCACCCAGCCAACCAGCCATAGTAGCAACCCAACTCATGCGGCTCTAGCATTTATGTATCCTCTGAAAAGTCCCCAGAATTCCAGATGTCACTCACTCACTCACAGAAACTTGCAGGTTTACCAGCTGGCAGGACCACACCCCTGCTAGAGCACGAGGCAAATCATAGTGACCATTGCTGATTGGGTTTAGAGGTAAGCCTCCTGTATGCTTAGTCCCATGTGCCCTGCCCCCAGGCGACCCAGTGGAATCCCAGAGAAAGACCTGTGCAGTGTCATGGCACCCTACTTCCTGAAGCAACAGGATACCTTGTGCCGTCAAGTACGGAAACAGGAAGCCAAGAATCAGGAACTGGCTGATGCTGTCCTGGCCGGGCGCAGGCAGGTGGAGGAGCTGCAGCAGCAGGTTCAGGCCCTCCAGCAAACTTGGCAGGCAAGTGTTTGGCTCAGCTGATTTTCTCCTGTCTCAGCCCCTCTCTCCCAGCCTAAGGGATCCCATCGGGAGTAGGCTGTGCCTACAGTAGCAGAGTCACTCAGAACCTTTGCTGGGACCTGTGAGGTTGGCTCCTCAGTGCTTGTGCTGAAGTCCAGTCATGGCACACGCTCCTGTGCAGCTGCTAGGTGAGTGTGGGCAGAAAGGACACGAACCTGGACCTCTGTCCACATGGAGCCCACCCTCTGTGCAGTGCTGCAGAGCTGCGTGCCGTCATCCAGAAACAGCATGCATTCCTAGCCCTCATATGGTACCTCACAGCCATCAGAAGTCCAGTTCCAGGGGATCTGTCATCTTCTGGCACCTGGCGGCAGATGTCAGCAAGCACGTGTGCCTTGGGGAAAAGCTGACTTCTGAAGCTGGTCTCAAGGGACTTTTAAGGCAGTGGAGCTGTGTGGTGCAGGTGGCAGGTGTGACTAGGGTGGTAGGATGGCTTCTTAGTGGCTCCAGATGCAGTTCCAAGGGTCTCAGAGTGAGAGCGTCACTCCCAGGTCCTCTTCATCTGTCACAGACCCCAGTCTGTGTCTAATACAGTGCACAGTGGACGTTACTTTCTAAGGCTTAGATCATCCTGCTTCTGAGGATCATGATTTCCAGATTCCTTCTGGCTTTCTCTTTCTCTGACCAGTGAGCTGCAGCTTGCTCTAGTCTCACAGCAGTAGCAGCAGGTAGAAGGACTGTCCCCATCCCCTCCAGTCTCCCAGCGCTGGTTCTTAGGTGCTTGGAGCCACCTTGCCCTCTATCCTCATGAGGCCCCTTAGGACTCCCATTTCCCCGGATGATAAATTGTCCTAACCATGGTGCCCTACCTGTCAGCTGCTGCAGCAGCCATAGCCCCAGCTCGGCTGTCATCCCGGCCTTGTCTGAAGTGCAGCAGCTGGATCAGGTGTCTGGTGGTGTGGGAGCCTCAGAGCCTCTTTAAACTGTCTCACTTCTCAATGAGAGCACTTACCCAACATGCCTAGGCCCTGAGTTGGAATTTGAGCACTAGGGGTTCTAAGTTTCTCCAGTGAGAACAAAGGATCTGGGGCCACTTTTGGGAGTGAGTCCCTGTTGAATGTGGAGAGGCCCAGGAGAGGTGGCTAGAGCATCCAGCTTGCCATAAATACCTATGGATGCTTAGGACTTCCCACTTGGCCTTGTCCTAGCACATCCTGCCAACACCAGTGACATGAGCCACAGAACATTCACATTGTTCTAGGGGTACCTGGGCTGGAATGGAGCCTGGCACACGGGGTATGCTTGTCTCACTCCACACAGCTGTTCTCTTCCTTTGGTTCCAGGCTCTACACAGAGAACAGAGGGAGCTGCTGTCAGTGCTGAGGGCTCCCGAGTGAGGAGCCACTGGGCCCAAGCAGAGAGAAGTCTCTGCCCTGTAGCACACTTGTGGAGCCAGTCTCCAGGAGATAACGGAGTCCCCATCCACCACTTAGGGTCTAGTGGGGTCACACTACCTTGAGATTCCTGCCGTCATCTGCCTGTAAGACGGGGACTCCCACCCTTAGCATCAGACACCAGGCTTTGTCTCCTGGAGTTGCAGCCAGCACTGCCCCATGTCCTCCTGATTCCCTAGCCCTCCCTGGACTGGATTTGGGTTGTGTTTTAGTCTTCACTGATTGCTGCCCTGTTTACCAGCTCACGGTCCCTTGCCATGTTCTCCCCAACTGATTGCTGCCTTGCTGGCTAGCCCAAGGGCCCTTGCCATGTTCTCCCCACATCCGTAAATAAACTTCCTTTACCACACTGTAATCTGTGAGGACGCTTCCTTGCCAGGCGTCTGAGGTCAAGACCACTTCTGGGCTCCTGAACTCTTGTCTGAGGGCTCTGGAAGCCTGCAGCCAAGAGTGGGGTGTTCTGATATTACCCGGTGCAGAAGGCAGGAGGACCCAGGGCTCCCTGAGGTCAGGGCGCGCTGTCACTGGAGCTGGTGCTGCCCTGTGCTGCTCTCTGGGGCACAGGAAAGTGATGAGGCCTGCAATGTAGCCGAGCACAAGGACTTTACCTTGTCTCTCCCACCCCACTCTTCCCCCAGTCCTACCAGTGGGAGGGCCAGTCCTTCCTAGGATGGAGCAGACATTCCTCTCCTGCCTGAGAGCCTCACCTTAACCAGGAGCTGCTTGGTTAGATAGATCTGTCTGTGAGACCTTAAGGACAGAGAAGACACCATAGTGGTCTCTCCTCTGCCCTTGTCTCCATAAACAGCCTGGGCCCTTGTTCTAGCTGCTCTTCAGAAAGCTCCAGGGTTTATACCTCTGGGTACTCTGTCTACCATCTGATCCAGTACATCTCTTCCCCAGGGCATAATGGGCATTGAAGGAATAATAAATGTCTGGAAGGTCCCTGCATGTTCACCATCCTTCCAATGAACGATCTCTGAACTATGAGCCATATTAGAGGCCATGCCTACTCCAGCTAGATTGGATGCAGTTATCTGAGTTGACCAGGCATTGGGCCAAGCCTTTCCTGAAATGCACGAAACATCAGTTCCTGTGTCTAGCAATCCCTTTATAGGTGCTCCCTGTACCAATAAAGTTTTTATTTACAAGGTTTTTTTTTTAAAGATTTATTTATTTATTTTATGTATGAGTACACTGTAGCTGTCTTCATGCACACCAGAAGAGGGCATCAGATCCCATTACAGATGGTTGTGAGCCACCATGTGGTTGCTGGGATTTGAACTCAGGACCTCTGGAAGAGCAGTCAACGTTCTTAACCACTGAGCCGTCTTACCAGCCCCACCAATAAAGTTTTAAGTACTCTTGTCTTGGTAATTTCTTGTACCCAAAATACCATATTACTAGACCCAAAGACAGCGTCTCCTCTTTCTAGGGTAGTAATAGAATTTCCTTTCCTAATCAATGGGACGAGAAGCAACTGAGCGATTCTTTGTCCTGAATGAATTTGTAAGGTGACGAGGGGGGACTATCATAACCCGAATTTCACCAGTATAGTCAGATCAATAACCCCGGGAATCACATGAATCTCCTGAAGAGATGTAGAACGCCAACCCAAAACAAGACCCATAGAGTCAGATGGCAGGGGGCCATAGACTCCCATAGGTATTAATGTAGGCCGGGAGTCCTCAGTTAGGTCCAATCCTGCACTCCCTGGGGTGGCACAGAACAAGGTGTCAATTGTTCACCTGTCTGGCGAACGGATTATGTTGGCAGGAGGTCCCTATTGTTTGAGGGGCTCAGGACTGGGCCTGCCATTGGTCTCCCTGCTGAGGGGCTGTGAGAGGCTGTCCATCTCTATGAAAATGCAACCTGCACTCCGAGTTGCCTATGAAATCCTTTTTGGCAATGAGGACAAAGAGTAGCAGGAACAGTTCCTGAAGGCATTGGAGGCAGCTTTGCAGGAGCAGGAAACTGACTTCTGGAGGACAGACTCATCCAAAATGCCCCTGCTGTCCTGAGGCCATTCCCTTCATTGCTGCAGCAAATGCCATACCCTGTATCACAGCAGGGGAACATTCAGCACAATAGCGAACAAAATCTCCAAGAGTGGATCCTTTTCTTCTGCCTTGGAGTAAAGCCTGGTGATTTTTATTAACATTTTCATAGGCTGATTGTTTAATAACTATGTCAGCCGAAGGTCTCTCAGGGATGGTCTTTCCTACCACCTTCACTTGTCTGGTCACAAAATCAGCACAAGGTTCCTCGTTTCCCTGCTTACCCTCAGCCCAGGGAACAATCTTAGCATCACCACTGCCCAGAGCTCTCCAAGCTCCAACAGTACTAGCAGTGATTTCTTTAAGGACAGGAGCTGGTATAGCCAATTGAGCGTCCAAAGTAGTCCATTTGCCCAGGCCTGCATAGAGAGGGAAGCCTTTATAAAGGGAGGTCTTTATCCTCCCATTCTTGGGGTTTTATCCCCTTAGACTGCAGAAGTTCTCTAATTTCATCCCTGTATCCAACTTTCCACAACAGAAATTGGCCTCCTGAAAGGCAGAATCTTGCCAATGTTTGCCAGTCAGAGGGAGGCATAGGGGTACCTGCTAGATTTTCCACAAGAGATAAAATGTACAGAGCAGCAGGCCCGTATTTAGGCACTCCCTCCTTTAATTCCTTAATCAGCTTGTAAGGTATGGGCTCCCATTTGGGGTCTCCACTCTCTGACAGGATAGGAAAGCGTTGAAAAAGAGGATCCCCCGACACACTCTTTTCTAGATTCTTTGGAAGCAGCAGCCAATTGGGACGTAGGAAGTCTGCGCCAAGCATTAGAGGGGGCCAATCAGGATTATGATATTCAGCTGCTTCTTCCTCTAAACCAAAGGCATCCCCCGGATCTAGGCGTTCATTGTCCTCAATTTCTGAAGAGTCAGGGGAAGTATCACCAATTCCACCACGTAATTTTTTTCACGAGAGGGCCGAGACCAACGTTTCTTAGGTTTTGAAATTAAAGGTGTACACTTTCCAGCCACACTCCCAAGAGGAGAACCAGAGGGTGAGTTTGTTAAGTCAGTGACCTCTGACCTCTGCACGGTTAAAAACTTGTGTAACCACATTTTCTGGGACCTTGTCCTCCTCATCTGGATGTTCAAGAATCTATTATTTAATGTCTTTCCCTACTTTTTCCCAGGCTTCCTCATCTAATGTACCTTTCCCAGGAAGCCAAGGACTAGTCTTTTTAACAAACTGCATGAATTCATTCAAATGTTGTTGCTCAAAATGAATACCCTTTTAAAATAATAATCTCTTTCATATCTTTTTATACATCACTCTCTCGGAAGATTCACTTTGGCCCATAATGAGTCAGGGGAAAAGGAACCATTACCCGCTCCTTCTTCCAGCCTTAATCTTTGACCAGGGCTGGGGTGGGGTCCACGGAATTCCCAGAGTGGGGTTTTTACCATGTTGAATCCTGCCTTCTACTTATCCTAAAGGTCCAAGAGCCCCGTGTTTGAGCATCACCTATGCTGGGGTCCAGCCTTGACAAGAGTCAGAGTTGTCAGGGTCGTCAAGGACAGAATAAGGAAACACACAATTGAGATACAATACTGACAGGCTGTTTTTTTTTGGAGTGTAAGGCCTTGAACTCAGGAGTCAGGATGCCCACCTAGACTTGACTCAGTCCCAGTCTTTTATTGAAATCATACAAGGAAACTGGCTTACAAAATTCTTAGGGGGGGTAGGTAAATACTTCCCTATTTTCCTGTGCCAACATTTTCTTGTGACAGAGAGTAATACAGATTTAGAACAAAAAAGGGGAACTAAACAATCTTAAGACATAAAAGTTTTACAGCAAACACAATTTTTTTTTTATATCTCCCAACCACCAGTCTCTGATGAGGTTCGAGGCAGCAGTATTGCAGTTACAAAGTCAGTATCTTTCAGACATGTGTGAGACAGGATAGTTTCATAAAAGGGCAAACACGAGGTCATACTGCTGACCCTTCAGTCTATAATTTTTGGACCCTATCTGTCTGTCTACAAAAACATCCTTACCCAACCTGTATGGAGAATTCCTAGGGGCCTGCCACCATTGTCCCTGAACCTAAGGAACCCATTGCTAACTTTCTGAAAATATCTGTATATTATTCCATCCTCAATTTAATGATACAAATATCTTATTTTTATTATACAGAATTGAGACTGAGACTGGGGGAACGGCTGCAGACTTACTCATCTCTGCCCGCGGCTCTAGGTTTCTTCCATTTCCACCTAGAGTGAGTGGCTGTGACATAGATTTCTCTTGAATTCATAAACAGCCTTCACTTTTACTGGTAACATCTAGTTCCTGGATACTAAGCGGGGTCCTACTAGGTCTTGCCAGGTCACCAAATACCAGTTTAATCAAGGAAGGAGGAAAGAAAAAGAACAGTAAATAGAGAATGATAAGTACTAAGAATGATTGCAGAAACGTCATTTGAGGTGCTTGTGCCAAAGAAACAGGCCTGGGGCCTCTTAGTACTCATACTGGGGTCCACAAGAGGCCATGGCCTCGCACTCTGAAACACGGTACCCCTGCCAGGTTTTTCTTCCTTGTCATTAGGGGTCCCAGACATCTCGCTTGATGCAGGGTGTCTCCAACACAAGCAGGAACTGATCAAGGCAGAAACTGATACTGAAGCCATGGAGGGGTGCTGCTTACTGGCTTGCTCAGCCTGCTCTCTTACAGAACTCAGGACCAAGGCCCAGGGATGGCACCACTCACAATGGGCTAGGCTCTCCCCCATCAACCACTAAATAAGAAATGCCCTACAACCGGATCTTATGGAGGCGTTTTCTCAGTTGAGGCGTTCTCCTTTCAAGTTGACATAAAGCTGACCAGGACACTTCCCCACCCTTCTCCCCACTGGATGAGTGGAGCTGCCCTGCACTGGGCAAATGAGGACATTCCTGACCACTCCCGCCCTGGGTTTGGCTCCTGCTCTCATGGCAGACACTGAAAATCACAGGCTATGAGAATTGGAGCCCAGTTTGTCCCAAACCGATTTTAGATCTCTGCACCATCTCTAGGGTATACTCTAGGATGCTCATCTCTAGGGCCAGCCAGTGCTCCAGCTAAGGCTGAGAGAGATAGCACACACTAGGGGTGGTAGAGCAGCCCCTCAGGGACGAGATTTGGAGCCATGTCAGAGCCTGGCAGTCTCTGATTATGACATACCCTCCGCTCGCAGGCCTTGCCCAGGCAACTGCAATCACCAACCACAGCATCCTTTGGGTTTGACCTACTGAGCACATGACCCTCAATTAGTCCTGGCAGCATCCCCTGCCCCTCCTGCTTACATCAGGGGCTCAGGCAGTGGATATAAATGGTACTGGAGGTTGAAGGGTGCAGAACAGACAAGTCCCATATAGCAACTCGGTGCAGACCTAGTAGTCACCATGAGGACCCTCTCTCTGCTCACTCTGCTGGCCCTGGCTACATTCTGTCTCTCTGACCTAGCAGGTATGTGTCCTCCTGGTTCATTTCTTAGGGTGACTGCTCCCCCCCCACCTCCATGGTCTCGGAATCTGCTTTGGGATGGCAAAGGGGAAGAGACAAACCAGGGAGACAGCAGGGAAAGAACAGAATTAACTATGCACTGTTTTCTTTACAGATGCAAAGCCCAGCGACTCTGAGTCTGACAAAGGTACTGGCAGGGAGCCCGGCAGAGCCCAAGCCTTGCCCCTTACCCTGTCCCCTAAGCCCCCAGGTCCCCCAGCCTTCTGCCTGGGTGTCCCCACTTCTCCTCCCAAACCCAGACTTACCTGATTCCGTGCCACTGCTCCACAGCCTTTGTGTCCAAGCAGGAGGGCAGTGAGGTGGCAAGCAGACCCCGGCGCTACCTTGGGTAAGTGGGAAGCAGGTACTGGGCCAGGGCCCTTTGCCTTCCATATTGGTGGGGAGGAGTTGTGCTGGGGTGGTCTCTGAACTGCTGAGGGCTATACAGTGCAGGTCAATCCCATGCCCAGGACCCTGGAGCCTCTTGTACAGTGGGAAGAGGTTGTGTACCCCATGTTGGTTGATGATGATACTGTGTTCTCAGAGCCCCAGCACCCGCCCCAGACCCCCTGGAGCCCTCCAGGGAGGTGTGTGAGCTCGACCCCAACTGTGACGAGCTAGCAGACCAGATCGGCTTTCAGGAAGCCTACAAGCGCACCTATGGTACCACTGCTTAGGGCATGTGTTGCCCTAGAGCCAAGCAGCAGCCTCAGCTTTGGCGACTCTCCAGGACTCGACCCTCCCTGTTCCCTCTCTCTGCCCTGCACGTATGGATGGCACAGCTGCTCCAAAATAAAGTCCAGATGAGGAACCATTGGGCTCGAGTCTGTCCATTGTGGTGGTGGTAGGGGGTCAGGGAGGCTTCACATTCAATCCCAGAGAGCTGCAGTCCCGTTCATCTGCCTCTTTATTATACTGCTTTGTGAAGGACAGGACAGGAGGTGGCTTCCTAAAGTCCTGCAGCCCACCTCCCCGACAGCCATCCCCACCATAACCATTAGCTCACCAGGGACACATCCAAACATACAACTCAGCAAAGGCCTGGTCACAGTGGTGAGTGGCACAGCCCTCTCATGTGTAGACAAGGAGTTGCTGACCTGTGGCACAGTCTGGCCCTGGGGCAGGCTGGGTATGTGGCCCCGATGGAACAAGCTCTCAAGATGATCTGAGATGAGCAGGTTCCAGGGCGGCAGGGGCCCCATGAAAGGCCTCAAATCCCCCACTCTGCTCCTGCCTGGTACCTGTGTGCCCTCACAGGCCTTCACCCCGTGCTTCTTGGGTTGTCCGTCCTTCCACCAGTCCCTAGAGAGCCTCTTCTCTTCAGCCACCCCTTTCAGGATCAGAATAGCTGCCACCTTCTCAGGCCCATGTCAGGGCTCCTCCACAGCAATGAGGCCTGGCCTCTGCCTCCCTCCACACCCACAGGCCTCACTGTTGTTTAGCTTGGAGTCCCTCTTCAAGTGGGCTAGCCTGCAGCAGGGGGCAGGTTCCAGGGATCCGCAGCAAGAAGGCTGTGAAAGCCATGATGATGAGCAAGTTCCCAATCATTGCCAGGCTCAAGGTGGCTACGGTGGCCTCCAGGCCCAGGGTGGGTTCCTGCATGGCTAGCCAGGCTCTGCGGGATCCCATATCAGCCAGAACTGCTTCCAGCTGGAAGTGGGTGCCCAGCACTGCACAGATGTGGAACAGCTGGTGGCTGTGTCCTGAATGCAGACAGACTGGTTAGGTAAAGACCCATCCCACCTTTGGACAGAGTCACTTGTGATCCGGGGCAGTCACCTGTCTCTTGGGCTTGAGAAGGAGAAAACCTGACCCCCTCCTAGAGGCTCTGGGAGAATAACTGGACCAAGCTGCATAAAGCCCTAAATTCTGTCATTGCTGAGCCTGGGGAGGGGCTGGGACTTGGAGGGGGGGGCGCGGGATATCCCTTTGGCTTTATCATGCATGCCCTGGCTAGGATACCCCATGTCCCTAGCTCACTCCATGTTCCCAGCTCACTCTGCAGTGTCCCAGGCCGATGCTCACCAATATAGTCGAAGCGCCCAGGTGCCAGGCGTTCCGGTAGACGGGCTGCAAAAAGGAAGCCGGTGAGCAGAGCGCAGAGGAGGTGGTAGCCATGGCTGGCGCTCAGTGCATCCCGCCCACAGCTGTGGGCCCTGCCCCAACACAGCCGCAGCTGGTAAAAGAAAAGAGAGCTGCCGGGAGTGGCCTTGGGAGAAGAAACCCGGGTACATCTATCTAGGATGTATCTGGTGGGAGGAGGGATGCTGAGGGGGTGGGCACCAGGGGCCCGCGCCTGGAGGGTAGGCAGAGAGCTGAGGTTAGAGATGGGGGCCACCGTGAGGTCAAGGTAGTAGGTAGAGCAGGGTCTGAGGAGAGCCCTGGTGCCCTTACCCTGTAGAACAGGGGGAGGTTGTCAAACATGAAGGGGTAGGCAAAGGCGGCTGTGCGGAGAGCCTTGCTGAACCCCGGCTTTTCTAGCTCTGGG
The DNA here is from genome assembly GCF_004785775.1 of Grammomys surdaster. NCBI lineage: Eukaryota > Metazoa > Chordata > Mammalia > Rodentia > Muridae > Grammomys > Grammomys surdaster. The sequence goes on along the minus strand of NW_021620768.1, from coordinate 1,724,473 downwards.
AACCTGAGAGGCAAGAAAAGCAGGTCGGTATCCACTCCTGGGTGAGTATAGGTCAGGAAGAGATTTATCTGGGGCCAAAAGGGGTGAAGGACCTCAGTGGCTACACTCAGAAGGCAGGTGTGTTGGGGCATGCCTGTGACCCCAGCATTGGGAGGTAAAGGCAGGAAGATCAAGACCCTGTTTCAGCCAGAGGGTGGAGTATGTGTGTGTCTGTGCTCTCCTTTAGTCCCAGCACTTGGGTGGCAGAGGCAGGCGGTGGATCTCTGAGTTTGAGGCCAGCCTGGTCTACAGAGTTCCAGGGCTACACAGAAAAACTGAAAAAAAAAAAAAGAAGAAGAAAAGAAAGAAAAAAAAGAAAAGGAGTAGAATAGGGTCTGGTGGGATAGCTTTTCAGGTATGGTACATACACAATAAATATATGTTTACATGTTATAAAAAAATATAAGAGAAGGCCCTCAGGACGTAGGATCCCTGCTCATTGTAAATGTCACATCTGTTAAGTGGCCATAAAGACATAGCATAAATTGGCCATAAAGGATAGTGTACTGGCCAACAGTAAGGCCTCGTACTGGATAGGGTACAGGATACTGGGGTGGCTCAATAACAGTGGGGTGAGCTCTGCCTACCCTTTCCGACACTGGGGATGCCCAGAACCCACCGCGAGTAGCAGGAGAGGCCGGTGCACAGGAAGGAGTTGAGCGCAGCAGCAGGCACGAAGAGCTGGTGTAGGCGGCTGTGCAGCCAGGAGGCCGGCATGGAGTAGGCGGCATAAGGGAAGGCGCAGCCTGTGGCGAGGTGCGAGCTGAGACTTGCGGGCTCATCCTCTGCACCCCACTCCTACCCACTGCCCTCAGCTCACCCAGGCTGTAGAGGCTGAGCGCCCCGTAGTCCAGGAAGTAGCAGATGTGCCGAGCACGGGGCGACATGGAGCTAAAGGTGTGCGCGCAGCAGGACGCGAAGGGATAGAGGCAGGCGGGCAGTAGGAAGACCAGCAGCGGAAGGTGGTACGGCTCCGCGCGGAAGCCCGGGCTGCCCAACGCCAGGAGGCGCCACAGGAAGTACCTGTGCCAGGCACCTGCTCAGGCGCTGGGGCCGCAGTGCACCTGCCCACCTAGCACCCGTCTGAACCTAAGGCCGAGCCTTTGCTCACCAGGTGGGCAGGAAGTGAGTCCAGATGTTGACCGTCTCATTAGTCATCTGGAAGGAGCTGAGGACACAGTCTAAGGCAGAGCTTGTGGGGCATCGGTAGCCAGACATGATGCCTTCTTCCCAAAACACCTGGGGGTGGGGAGCAGATGAGTCATCATATGCAGGCCTTTCCCCTTCATGAAAAATGTCTGGTAGCCGGGTGTAGTGGTACACGCCTTTAATCCCAGCACTCGAGAGGCAAAGGCAGGTGGGTCTCTGTGAGTTCGAGGCCAACCTGGTCTACAGAGCAAGTTCCGGGACAGCCAGGACTACACAGAGAAACCCTGTCTCGAGAAACAAAAAACAAAATAAGAAGCGTCTGGAAACATGCTAGAAGATGCACTAGAGATCACTGTGGTCCCAAGCCAAGCACAACCCAACCTCTTATCAGCCTTCCAAACCCACAGGGCAAACAACAGAATCAGAATACTGGGATCAGATAGGATGGGGGAATACACACCATACACACACACACACACACACACACACACACACACACACACACAGGGTGCACAGGGTGTTCTGCAGAAGGGGATTCTGGGTGGAGGGACGTTTAGGAATGCGGGTAGAGGTCACAGGTTCTATATTGAAATGGAAAGGTAAGAAAGTTAGCTTGCAGGAGGAAGTTCCCTAATAGCTAATATGAGAAAAATCTCTGCTCCTCTGAGGAGGAGCAAGGTTGATGGGTTGGGGCCCCTCACCCGGGGGACCTGATGGACTCGAAGGAGTTGAGGCAGCTTGAGACTGAGCATGGTGGCCCGGTACCTCCACGTTGACCTGGAGACAGAAGGTCAGGGATTGGCACCCATCCAGTTTCCTATGACCAGATTCAGACTAGAGTCAGCCACACTGGTGGCCCCTTTTCCCTCCTGGCCCTAGCCTGGGGCATCCAGTCCTGCTTCAGAAGTCCTCAGTCTCTGCAGGTCTGCAGTGAAGGGCTCCCAGCAGCGAGGCTCCCTCCTATTAGTAACCCCATTTGCGCCTCGGCCAGAATCCTGACTCCAGGAGGCCCCACGTAGAGGACCGAGACCTCCACACGCAAAATTGATGCCCTCGAGAAAATTGCTTAAGAAGGGCAAGGAATTAGAGGGTGTCGTCCTCTTCTCGAAGGATACCACTTGTCCCCTTGGGAGTACTCTGAGTCCCTGCCCCTCCTGGGTCCCGTGCCCCTCAGCCCAGACCTGTTTGCCGCGTCCGAGTGGCTTCGACTCCGCCTGCCCCGCCCGTCTCTTAGCCGCCTCGCCCAACACATTCCTTGGCACCGGCGGAGGGGCGGGGCGAATGAAGCGGGCGGGGCCACTGACCTAGACCGATAGGACCCTTTCTCCTGTCTCAGACTAAAACTTCCCAGCAACTCCACCCTCTCTTCCTGCCTCTAGTCCCGCCCATTCTGGAGTCTTTCTGGGATCTAGGGGGCTTCACAATCAGTTTGTCCTCTGAGATCGATGTTGAGGATCTTGCTCAGTTTAACAACACAAACCTGGTCTCCAGACCCTTCATCCCAAGTGAAGATGAGGTGTAGGAGACGCCTGCGCTGATTGCTGTCCAGCTGCCCCGGGAAAGGCTGAGATGAACCGGGGAGAGGTCCCTTTGCCCTCAGCAATAGGGTCTCTGAGATCTCTGTTGCAGTAAGGAATGCAAGGCTGGACAGGTGCTTCACCCTCCATTTCCCCAGATGCTGCATTACCCAAGAGATTGCCCGCGCTCCCAGCCAGACTGACTGGACTTCACAGGCAGAGTATGGTTCCTGCCACTCAGATTGACAGAGAAAAAAGTGGCTGAGGATATGGGCCAGGCCTGGCAGAGTGGAGAGACAGGGCGAAGCTGGGGAACAATCTTAGCCTTGTCTGCCAGTCATGGGGCAGCACGGGGTGGCCCAGCCCCATTAGCAGGCAGCTCACTTGGCCTCCTGCACACAGCCAGCCCTTCAGGGTTACTGTGCTGTCTACATCAGGCTAGGAGCCCAAGCTGGGATCTAATCTCCTTTGACTACGACACTGGCCTGAGTCTCCCAGAATCTCCAGAACCAATTGCAGCTGTATCTCTCTCTTTTTTTTTTTTTTTTTTTTTTTGGTTTTTTGAGACAGAGTTTCTCTGTATAGCCCGGGCTGTCCTGGAACTCATGCTGTAGACCAGGTTGGCCTTGAACTCAGAAATCCACCTGCCTCTGCCTCCCAAGTGCTGGGATTAAAGGCGTGCGCCACCACCGCCCGGCCGCAGCTGTATCTCAAAAGCAATCCCTGTTTTGCCCTTGGTGGACATTGACCCACCTGGGAAGGATGTACCAATTTGATTTACCTTGCCACAATCTGAGTTGCCAACCCAGGAGGGTAGGAATAAAGAACCTAAAGACTTCTTCAAGCCTCACTCCTTATTCCTACTGGAGGACACTATCCAGCTAGTAACACCAAACCAGCCTCAGGCAGTAGATTCACCAAACACTTCTGCAAAACAGGTATGATGCTTCCTGTGATGTTAACGTTGGAGAGATGGAAGCTACTGAAGCCCCAGGCTGGGTTGACTATGTAGCAGTTTGGAAGCCTACTTGGATTTCCTGGAACTCAACTGCATGTGCTGCTGATACAGTTCAGTGGCAGTGATGTGGAACTCAAATGCCAGAACCGATTATAAAGGATGACACGAGTGGGATTTAGTTGAGGAAGCACTGCTTCCAACACTCCAAAGGCATGCAGGATTCTAAGCAGGCCTGTTTGAGATGAGTGGAGGATGTAAATGTTTACTCAGACAAGGCTCTGACTCTCATGACACGGGAGACAGTGACTTACAGCCAACTAAAGGCAAACTTCTCACAGGCATCTGGGAGGGGACAATGTAGGGTCGCAAGCATTATTAGGTCCAGGTCTAACTATTAAGTCCCCTGTACTCTTATCAGCAAAAACATAATTCTTTGAGGTAGGCAAGACCCTGGGGATAACTATTCAAAAAAAAAAAAACCTATCACTGGTAGGGCATAGGGGCACATGCCTTTAATCTCAATACTCAAGAGACAGATACAGGCAAATCTCTTAGTTTGAGGCCAGCTTGGTCTACAGAGTGAATTCCAGGATAATTACAAAGAAACTGTCTGGAAGAAAACAAAAACCAACCCAAAACAAACAAACCCAGAAAAAAACAACAAAAACCAACCCAAAAACTTGGGAGCAATTCTGGCAATATGTATCCTCTTTGCTGTGTACTCTCCTGTCTGCCCAAATGGTCACACTTACAATCTGTTTCTGTTTAAGTGTAACCTGGGGACAGGACCTGAAAGGAACACAAGGACAATGTTTGTGGCATGCATAAGTATGAATGTTAGTAAAATCTTCTGTTCAAGGTCACCGTTGTTTGTGCTTTGCCTGGATAAATCCGTACCTCATGTATGTCTGGTTCGAATGGAAGTCAGAAGTGGAAGATGGCACCAGATTCCCTAGAAATGAGACTACAGAGAACTGTGAGCCACCATGTAGGTGCTGGGAACTAAAATTTGTCCTCTACAAGAGCAACAAGTCATCTTTAACTACTAAGTCATCTCTCCAGCCTCATCGTGGCTGACTCTTATCTGGGCCTTAGCTTCAGTTGGCTCTCTCCTTTCTAAGTATGAACAGTGATTTTTCACTAAGAAGGTGTATTATTTCTCAAACAGTGTAGCTTTGCCTAGCACATCAAATCCATTCCAAGCAAAGCTCCTGTACAGAAGACACAGTAGGCAGAGTGGACTTGGGAAGAGGGGGGTCTTTATTAAGTGATGCTTGAGTCTCAAGTCTGCCAGAATTGGAAATATGGTAACCCCAACTGTTCCCTGGTTTTCCCAGACCTTTTCTTAGTGGAAGGCAGGAAGCCAGCTCCTCTAAGCACAGCCAAAGCAGCTAGGCCAGTTGGGGCAAGGAGGGGGAAGCAGAAAAGAACCCAGCTCCAGCTATGCTCTGCTTTCAGCCTGAGGGGTAGAACTGGGGTCACCCTGGCCAGAGCCTCCCCTACAGCTCTGCTCTCAGGGTGCTATTCTGCCCCCCAGCTATTCATGATCTCTGCTCCTGTGTCATGCGACACTACAAAGCCAGCCTGTGCTCAGCCTACCAGGGCTCTAGTCCTGGGAGAGGCAAAATGAGGGCAGTCCAGGACGGAGGAGGGCCCTGAGTAAGCAGCATCCAGGGATCTTGCCTCTGCCACCCTTCCTCCAGCCCTCCCTGGATGGTGAGAGGGGTGGCCTTGGCCTTCGCTCCCTCATTGGCACCCGTTATCCCAGCACAGCAGCCAAGAGCACAAAGCACAATGACTGAGCTGGTGGGGACGGGATGACTGCTGGCGGATAGCCAGCCAGCCCACATCCTAAGTGGGCCTGGAAGCTGGGCAGCAGCAGAGAGGAAGTGGGGCCTCCGGGTGTGTAGGCTCTGCTTCCCTCAGAGCTCCCACAGCTAGCTCCAGAGCTGCCCTGTTCCCCAATGGGAGACAAGGGATGAGGGGGTCCTTTAGGATGGGTGGGGTCTGCAGAGAACCATGCAGACACTCAGTATCTCCCAACTCTTTCCTGAGAGCTAGGGTGTCCAAACTCCCAGCCCCACCCACCCTGTATCTTGCTTGGGTGAGGACAGGGCCCTTGTGTCGTCCTTTCCTCTCAGAAGTCCAGGAACTGCTCCAATGAAATGCAGACAGCCCTGCCTGGCCCTGCCCCTGCCCCTGGGGACTGCAGGGGTTAAGGTGGAAGGCTGGCCAGGGGTCCACAGCCACTCCTACTCCAAGCACTTCCCTCACTTTCCTGATTTCGCCTTGGCAACAGGGGCCCCCATCCTCCCTGCTGGCTCCTGGGCCCTCCCTGCAGCCTCAGTGCAGCTGGCCTTCCTTCCTGTTTGCCTGCTTGAGTCTGCATGTGGTGGGCTGACTACAGGTGGTATCCTGGTCGCCAGGGAGAACAGGAGAAATCTGGAGTCAGCCCCACGGCAGGGCCTGGGGGCCAGTCTCAACCAATCTCCTTCCACTGCCTGTAAAAGTCTAGAACATTCTTGACGTCCACACTGGCATGGGCAGCAGCTTGCAGGGCAGCCTGTAGAATGACAGAGGAAGAAATATGAGGGAGGGACTAACTTGAAATAGTGGGCTGAGGGAAAGGTAATGGCAGAAAAAGGACAGCTTGGCTGGAGGGTCTGAAGATGACCACCGGCTCCCCACCTCACCTGTGACTCACCTGCATGGGCCCAGAGAGTGCACTGGGGTTGTCCAAATGAAGGCCTGTGATAATGGTCACCATGCCACTTGGGTCCTCCTCCCCTGCCCCCTGGGCCAGAGTTAGCTGTCTGCAGCTGTCTAGGATCTTATAGAGAGTCCTGGGAATGTGGGGTAAAGGGAACAAGGTCAGGCATTTCCATAATTTGACTGGGAGAGAAGAGGAAACTCAGCTGGTGGCAGCGGGTCACAGAAGCTGGCCTTGGCGTATGTGCTGGGTGTAGACAAGGATGCTGAGCCTAGGCATCTCTGCTCAAGGGAGGGAAGGCTTCTGGGATAAAGCAACTTCAAAATCATGAGAGGGTCCTGGGAGGCTATGCTGACCTATCCCATTCCAAGGGTAGGGGAGTTCCCAAAGGGGCTAGCTCCTAACAGGTGCTGAGGGGAGGCTGAAACTTTACCAGGCATCTGTATCCTGCCTCTTCAGTTTATGCCGCTCAAAGCTCTTCCCCACCTCCTTCTGGCAGCGAATGTATCTGGAAAGGAGATCACAAAGGTAGGACAGGGGATAGGGAGGGTGTCTCACACAAAGCAGGGCATTGTAGCTGGGCAGAACATGTCAGCTCAGGGAGACAGGGCAGCTGTGTCCCTCCCATCAGGCTGTGTGGAGCCATTTTAAAGTGGCTTCCTGGACACTGGGTTGGCATTCTCTACTGATAACATCAAGTTTCTGATTTTTCCCAAGGGAGGAGCCAGAAAGGAGCAGAAGCAGAGGCTTTCAAATTGGAGCTCCTGGAGGTGACCTCCAAACAAGCAGGCCTTGTGCATCTTCCCGGCCAGGCAGGCCAGAGGCAGGGTGGAGGAGACTTCTCTCTCCTCTCGTTCCCTCAGTCCCAAGGCTAAGAAGGATGGGGCCTGAGCTGAGCTCCTGCTTTTCCCTGGGTAGCTTTAGCAGCCTCCTTAGGAAGCCTGATCCTTGGTCTCCATCTGCAATATGACAGCTCCTTCAAAGGAACCCTGGCCAGGAGCTGGGACCCAACTGTTACATTCTCCCAGCAGGTGCTGTCCAGAGTCTGCCTCAGAAACACAACTCAGATTCCCTAGGGCTCTCAGTTATTCTGATCTCCTGTCTCAAGCAGCTGGGACCTCCCAAAGTGGCGTGTGAATCACATGAGCAAAGTATGAGGCATGGCTCTCCTCACGGGGAACAGAGCTCCTGAGCACAGATAATGGATGCAGGCTGCACGAGCCACACTTCAACTCTCACCTGTTTCCCTTTTTAAACTCTGCCTCCAGGTATCGGATCCCATCCCTGGCCCCTGGCTGTTCTTTCTTCAGCAAATCCAGGCCATCAATCACTGGTGGGCAGAGTAAGCAGGAGAAGGTAAAGACAAGACAGTAAGCTCAGACTGCAGTAGATGTATGCAGGACTATTATGCCCACAAGGTTCCAGAAGTTCTTTGAAAGCGTGACCAACCATAACTGGCTTAGCAACTTCCCAGAACTTCCACCTCCATTTCTCATCTAGTTCCCATGTCCTCTGCAGCAGTGTTTACACAGATGCCTATGCTGAGGCTGCAGTCCACAAGTGGTAGGTAGGACTTGCCCAAGACCACATACATACTGGACATCAGATAACTCAATCCCACATACTTGGTTTCTATATGCACTCTCTGTACCCAACCTCTCTGTAAGCTTACCTGTCCTTGGAATGATGATGATGAAGCGGCCACTGGTGGCAAGCTGGCGGATGAGGGGGAGGTGGTAGCAGAGGGCCTGGGTGTCAGGGATGAGGTAGGGAGACATGGCTGACTGGGCTTTGGGCTGTTGTAGGCTCCCTTCCAGCTGGGAGACCTCGAGCTGGTAAGAAAAGGCCGAGTGGTTGAAGCGCATAGAGCCCAGTGGTCTGCACTGAGAAGACTCTAGGCAGTCAGCGCCAAGGTAGCTCTTACAGAGCTCTTCCTATTGCTATGCAGACAGGAATCTTTTCAACAGTGATCTTGGGGAAGGTACAAAGTCTGGGGTAAAGAGACAAGGTGAGCAGGAGGCTGAGCACCAGGGAGAACAGTCTGGAGGTCAGGAAAGAGCTCTGAGGAGTAGACCAGAGTCATAGCAGGTAGTATCTGGGACTTGGCTTAAGCAAAAGCCAGACCAAGGACAGAAGGATGCACACACTGCCTACCTGTAATCGTAACTGAGCCATGTCTCTCATGAGCCTGTTCCGCCGAGCCTCCTCCTCCGCCTACAAGGAAACCAGTTATGAGAAGCAGGGCTATGATCTCTCCTCTGGACTCAGAGGACTAGGTATGGTTCATGTGAAGTCCCTTAACACTCCTACAGGAAGGAGGGGAAGCATGGAAAATAAATCGTTTCCAATTCACTCTACAACCTCTGTGTCCGACCCATGGTAGGTCATTCCTGGTACAGGAGACAGCTGAGCATTTTTAGCATGTAAGACACTCCCTGTTGTTATGTACGCCCCTGACCTGTTCCTGTTCCTCCAAGCCAGTTCCCCTTAGGAGATAGCAAGCACATGCACGCTGGCCTGCTCCTGACCTGCCAGGGTTTTCATGTACAGACCTGACCACCCTGTGCACACATGCACCTGCCTGCCCAGAAGCCCCACCCACTCCTTCCTTCTCCCAGCCTTCCTTCACTTGGTAAGTGAACCACCAACTGCCAAAGTCAGAATGCTCAGAGTGGTTTTGTCTCCCCTCTCTGAGCACACAAGTTATCAGCAGGCCAGCCCTGTCACGTGAACCCTCTGACCAGCACACCAACATCCTTCCCTTCCCTCAGAAGTAAGGTTCACCCCAAGAACAACCCTTTCAGGATGTTCTACCCCATGCCTGATTCATCCCTGCTCTCTAAGCACAGCCACAATAGTTTTCCTAAACATCCAACACCCATCATCACCTTATCTGGAATGCTTTCAGTTTCAAAATGAAGTTCTAAGCCCTTCACACACTCTGTCCTGTAAGGTAACTGGCACCACTGAAGGCTCTCAGGTGAGCCAAGTAGTTCTTCAGACATCATTTTAATGAGACCAAACCAGACAACTCTATAGTCCCAGTTGCTTGGTTTGATAATAATCCCAGGGTTATGCAAGACCCACTCCTACTCTGCAGACTCTTGCACAGTTAAGACTGCCCTGCCTCAAAAGCCAACAATACCCCTGTGAGGAACACTGGTGGAGGAGGAAAGAACAGGATGGCAGAGCTGATGGAGGTCATCCTTACAGGGTAGCCAGGAGACAGAAATGGAGCCTATGGACCTGACTTTTTATGCTAAATTGTCACTGTGAAATTTCAAGATCCAGAAAGGGAATCAAGGCCCCTGTGTAATTCCCCTCAAGAATCAGAGCAAGTGTGTGGAATCCACCTGAACGCACGAAGGGGAGAGCCATATCAACTGAAGGCTAGGGCATCACTAGCCAGCAGCTCAGACAGGTGTGGGTTTGCTGGCCTCAGAGAGAAAACTTTTTCCAGAAGGGCCTGCAAGACACTTTCTGAGCCCAGCAGATGATTAGCAGTAAGGCAATAGCTCCTGGTGAGCACACGGACTACACAGAAATTAAGCCTCCCAAACAACATGGAACAGTCAGGATGAGTGGTCAAGTTTGGTGCCAGGCATGGTAGTACTTGTTATAGGGCATATGACTGCAATCCTAACACGGTTAAAGAGACTAAAACTGAGACAAATCAAAGAACTATGATTTTCCCCACAACACAGAGCCTTGGACCCAACTTGGCTTGGTGCCTTGGACCAAGACACCATTGTTTTCTCAGACATAAAAGGGAGGACACAGGAACCAACGGCACAGGGAGGCTGTGGATGAAGAGACAGGGCGCTTGCAAAACAGACTCAGCAGAGTGCCTAGTGCATGGCGGGAGACAGCTGTGAGGATGAGCTCCTTGGGTAAGTCTATAACTTAAACAGAGCAAGAAGTGGTATGGCCTGAGCAACCAGCTCCACATGAGACGGTACTGCTGACTGTCCCCTGCCCCTACCTCTTTGGGAGCTGTTAGACAAAATGCCTGCAACAATCCTACAAGTTTTCTTTGCAGCTGTGTAGCTTCCCCGTCACTATTTCAGTAGCTCCAGCCTCCTGTCTTCCTGTGCAGGACATCAATAAAAGCCTTAACACAAAAGCTTTGTCTGTAACAAAACGTGCTTGCTCCTAAGGCAAGGAAGGGAGCTTCTGGGAGCACCCCTTGACATGCTGTCAAGGTGTCCACAGCAACGGGACTCAGAGATCTGGAAGCTGCTAATGGCTTGGGATGCCCTGAGGCTGGCTGACACAGGAGGGACATAATTCTCATGCCAGACACCAACACTACAAAGGAACTAGTGGCCGGGCAGTGGTGGCACACGCCTTTAATCCCAGCACTTGGGAGGTAGAGGCAGGCGGATTTCTGAGTTCGAGGCCAGCCTGGTCTACAAAGTGAGTTCCAGGACAGCCAGGGATACACAGAGAAACCCTGTCTCGAAAACCCCAAAACAAACAACAACAACAAAAACCAAAGGAACTAGTGCTAATGGACTCAGGAAGGACAGCACTGCCGGGGTTGCACATGAGTGTAGACAGACAAGTGAATAGGTTGCCACATTTACTACCTAAGCCCAGTGTCAAAACTGACCAGCATGACAGAGTAAACTCTCAGCACTTGTGCTGAGCAGCACAGGACACTGCCTGCCTGCTCTTTGGATGAGATCATGTCTGAAAGACTGTGTCTTCCATGTGTAAGCCCCACACTCTGTTCCATTCCCCAGTCTTAACCTCTGGTGAAAGAAAAGCATGGGACACCTGCTCATCATCCCTCCGCAGGACAACGGGCAAGGTCCTGAAAGGCACCATCATCCCATCTTCTCCCTACCCAGAGCTGATTCTATGAATTCCTGGACTTGTACATGATAAGAAGCTAGCTAGCTAAGCAAGGGTCAGTGACTTGCCTATTTCACAGACTCAGTGGTGACAGAGATGGCCTCAAGACTCACTGAGGAGAGGCCAGGAGCCATAGTTCTTAGGCCTTGCTGGGCCTCCAAACTGGCTTCCTAGTTCTTCAAATGAGAATCACCAGTCCAGCTGAGCCCCTTATTCTGATTCTTCAGGAAGCCCAATGGAAAGAATTTCCAGGGAAGGGAAGACTGACTTACCATACGAAACTGGGCCTGGGCCTGCTGTAGCAGGCTCTCCTGCTCAGACTGAGCAATGCTGACGAAGATGCCGACCTCTGGATTGAACTGCAGGATGCTGCCTTGTAAGCGAGCAACAAAGTGCCCGAAACTGCGGATATAGCAGATGCGCACCACCGACTGTGGGAGAAGGGAGACCCAGCCGATCTGAGCAGGCTGTCTCGGCAGCCCCTTCAACAGCCTTTGCTCTTACTCTCCTGCCAGCCCGCTAACCTCCCAGCAGAAGGGCTCCTTGGAAAGGCACCATGATGCAGACCGCTAACCACTAACTGCAGAAAAGGAAGAGGCTAGCAGGGCCCAGAGACTCCTATGAGTGCTGAGTGTAGGTCAGTGGTGCTGCACTTGTCTAGCAGGTATGGGGCTATAGATCTGATCCCCAGTACTGCAAAAAGAAGACAAAAAGACAGAAAAGGCACTGGTCCAGGAGTGAGGAGACTGAGTTCTAATGCCATCTCTCCTCAGGCCCTTAGCTTCTCAAATATAAACAAAAACTTACTAGGCTCACACTTCTCCATTCTTTTGGTCAATAAAACTCTGCCTCCTCCCTGCCAGATATGAGTCTGATCCAGAACCCTAAAATATAAAACCAAGTACAGCCAGACTTCTCTGGCTGTGGAGAAAGCAGCCAGGAGGAGAGCCAAGAAAATTCAGTATCCTGCCTGCTTGGCTGGACTTCCTTTGCTGCCCCCAGATGGCCTATGTTGTGAGAGACTCAAGGGAAAAAGCTGCTGACAAAGTACGTGCTTTCTGCCTCTGCTAGTCAGACTGATGCTCAATTCTGGGCTGGCCAAGAGAGGCTGAAGATTCCAAGTCCTGATTAACTTGCTCTGCCCTCAGGAGGAGGAGAACGAAAAAGGAAACAGGTGTCAACATAAGCCTGTAGCCTTGATAACCCCTGCCTCGATGCCCTGTGTGATGACAGCCTGGCCCTTGTGGCATGAAGCATGTCCCTTACCTCCTCTAAAGCACTGAGCAGCGGCCGGTCTGCATCAAAGTTAAAGCGTCTATGAGCAGCCCGCAGAGGAGGGAGGTTACGCAGTGCCATGTCCTCTGGGAGCAGCAGACTAGCAGGGAGGTCAGGCAGCTCACAGCCTTCAAGGAGACCTTGGACTTCAGAACACAGAGCCAGGCCTAGGCAGAAGGAGAATATCAGAGCAGTGCCCTGGGGAATGACCACACAGGAGACACAAACCTCCTACAGGGAATTACCAGGCTGAGACAGGACATAGCCCTAGGACAGATGGTTGGAAGGGGAAGGACAGACACCAAAGCTGGAAAACTGGAGGAGAAAGTAGAGAGGGAGAACAAGGACAGTTAGCCCGGGAAGACCCCTGAAAGAAAGAAGAGAAAGGCTCCAGAAGAATGGCTGGTTAGTCTCAGGAGGCAGAACAGCAGGAGATTTCTATTTGGAAGCTGGTAAAAGGGATGAATTGATAACTCTGGATGTCAATCCTCAATGCCTGCAAGCAGGACAGAGAGGACTGTGACAACCCTGACTCCCAGAATCCTCTCTGTTCTTACCCATTCCATTCCTTCCCCAGGGAGCACACCTCTTCACACAGGAGACCACCAGCTCACTAGGAGCAGTAGTGTGGGAACTGGAGAGGCCTGGATCATACGCTGACTGCTATGTGATAGGGAGGGGCTCCTTATCCCAAAAGCTAAGTTACAGGACCGGGCCCCACCAGGTGTGATGGAACCAGTAAGAGGGAAGAAGAGTCTTAGGGGCCCACTCACCAGAATCCTGGAGCTCACCAGATGCTGGCAACAGATTCAGCAACACAGACAGGCGGTTCCACAAACTTTGAGAGCTCTGGGGAGAAAAAGGAGGAGTCCTCCAGCCACAGACAATGCAGAACAACAGCAAAAGGGCAAGTATCATACCTGAAGCCTTGTGTTATAAGGCCAACAGGGACTTGATAGGCAGATTAACAACAGGAAGAGTTCATTGATGACTGGGAAAATGGGACATGGTCAGAAAAGACAGTATGGTCCCCAGAGCAGCTTTCTGGACTGTGAAGTGAGAGCCAGGGTCTGGCTTCTCCTAACTAATGGAAACTCACAGGGAGGGAACAGGACCTTTCACAGAGTAGACTGTAATACTGACTGCAAGCCTGCAACAAGAAGCTCAAGACTAAATCTCTGATCCCAAGGTGGTGTAGGCCCCACTCAGCCCCTATGGCAGGCAGCAAGCCTGACAACACTGGCTCCTAAGAGTTGATCTCCTAAGCCTCAGTCTTTGCTGGAAATCCTCAAATTTGCTCCAAGTTCCCATCTCTGTTGCTGCCCTCTGCTTTGCTGTCTCTCTTTCCTCTGTATTCTTATGTTTACTGAGTCTGGTCCCCAGTATTACCCAGAATGTCAGCTATTAAGTCAACTTTGGGAGAATAAAGCAGAATGGACAGCTTCCTCTCTGTCCCCTGGCCATAGACTCTTTGAGGGAAAAGATCATGCCTGCTATTGCCAGGCCGATCAGGTTTTTGGCAGATCACCACATAGCTGCCTAGGCCCCGTCCATCTCATCACCATTCCAACCTTTTAGGACCTGAAGATTAGGACATGGGATAAACACCTGCGCACACACGATGATGAGGTCAGGGTTGGTTCGAAGCCAATCCAGGAAGACCTTCACAGCAGGTAGGAGGCCCTCAGCCATCAGGGCCTGCAGCTTCTCTTGAAGGCTGCGCTCATTGCGACAGGAGCGGTTGCTGGACTCACTCCCCTCTGACTCAGAGCCATCTTCAGAGGCTGGGTTGGGCAAAGGAGAGAAAATGAGGTAACAGCATTTGGCAACAGGCTCTAACATTTTCAGGGAACATTACCCACCCATTACAGGCAGCCTAGGGTCTGCATTCTGATATCACTCAGGGTAAAATCTGTGCCCCATTACTCCAGGCCTGCCAACTTTTAAACCAAGAACCTCATGCTGGGATTAAAGGCATGTAGCATGATACTTGATTTAAATTTAAATTCACTTAAAATTTCTTAAATCTCCAAAGTTTCACCCCCATGTCAGGTACTATGTTAAACACTAGGAACACAAACAGAAGACATATTAGTTAGCATTCCTAAAGCTCAGTCTAGTCTCAAGACAAGTAGGCAGTAAGGTCTCAGCAGACAGCAGAGGTGGAGGCTGCAGAGGGACAGATGGCACTGGTAACCCAAAGGAGAGGATCTCACTGGCCTCAAGCAATCCCGTGTGCACTTTTTAAAAGATTTATGTGGCCAAGCAAGGTGGTGTATGCATTTAATCCCAGAACGTAGGAGGCAGAGGCAGGCAGACCTCTGAGTTTGAGTTTGAGGCCTGGTTTACAGAGCAAGTTCCAGGACAGTCAGGACTACATAGAAAGACCTTGTCTGAAAAACAAAACAAAACTACACAAACAAATAAAAAAGCAAAGAGTGGGGTTACTATGGCAAGAAAGAACATGCTGCCACATGCTTCAGACAAAGGGGGCATCCTGTACAAAGTCTGAAGATAAAGACAGCATTTAGAAAAGGGATGGCAGCTCTTCCATTACAGATTGCTAAACTGAAGGCAAGACAACACCCTAGCCACTGAGGAGCAGCTGAGTGGTGTAACACTTGGCCAGCATGCATGAGTTCCTAGCCTGGCTTCCCCAGTAGTAGCAAAAGACAACACTCCAAAACAGTCTAGCCTAGTGCTCAACATAGAAATGGCTACACAACGAGGAAACTTGAGTGTTACTCAAATGTACTATTCTGACAGGAACGTCATGTCTAGCTTCTGGGGGCCTTGAGGGAGCTGGAAAGAAAGTACAACCTCCACTATGAGGAGAGAAGAGAGTAAAGTCACAGAGGAGTCTGCTGTGGAAAGCAGCAAGACAACAAATGTGTTGGAAGCTGGAAATGAGTACATGAATAGGACAAGGATTCCAGAGTGACAGGAAAACACCAAGGGTGAGGTCACTCGAGAAAAGGCGGTCTCTCATGCACTCAAGCAGAAGACAGAGGCAGACCCAGGCACCTGGTTCTAAAGGCTTGTCCACATCCCCGTTGACACAAGGCCTGTGACTAGCCACACTGTTAGGTTCCGTGGCAGGCTGCAGGAGCAGGTTGCTAAAAGTGGGAGCCAGTCGGAAGCAGCGCTTGGTCTGGAACATCTGGGTAGACATGGCTTGTAAATTGCTGGCAATGCTTGCCTCACTGGGGACCAGGGGGCCATTGAGAGAATCAGGAGCCTCTGATCTGGCCTGAGGGGGGTCCTGGGCTGGAGACCGGGTCCCCTCTTCATCCTCCATATCCTCCAGGTCTGAGCGGGACTCCTGGCTGTTCATTTCTGAGTCTGTCTCTGCATCAAAGGCAGTGCCCCTGCCTTCCAGGCTCTTGTCAGAGCCACTGTCTGAGCCGTCGCTGGCCTGGGCAGAGTCATGGCTAGAGTCTGACTCAAAGCCCTCACTCAGATCGCTGTCATCACCAGCTTTAGGAGGATGGTGGCGGCGGCGGCGACGAAGACAAGAGAGTCGGGAGTGCTTACGGCTCTTTCTACCCTCATCAGCTTGGGGCACCACAGTAGGAGGCTCAGGCTCGGGCTCCTCTTTTTCTGGTGCTTCTTTTGACTCTGGTTCATCTGTGTAAAGAGGACAATCAGGGGAGACGAACACAAGAAAATATAAGCTGGAACACCACCTCCCACCAGGTATGACTTTCCCTCCTGATTCCCCCAAGTCCCAGGTAAACTTTCCAGTCATGACCTCCCCCAGCCTCGAACCTGTGCCATCACTCTGAAAAGCAGAAACAGGGCTCTCGCCCTCTTCCAGCTCCGCCTGCAGCCGTATGTTGACATGATTAATAAGGTGGGAGAAGAGGGCCAGGGTGAAAGCAATGGCTGCACTATACTGCTTGGATCCTAAAACCAGGAGAGCAAGAGTAAGCATCATCAGTTCCAACCTGTCCTGCCTGCTGTCAACTCATCCAATGACCCAACTACTCATCAAAGCTGGTTCTATGGTGAACAAGGTTTCTCAAGTCTCTGGAATAGTAGCCACCTTCCCGAAAAGCAGAATGTCCCAGCTTACCCCACACCTTTCATGCAGGTGTATCCTCTCATCCTAGTTTCTCTCTCTTGGCCTTGGGACTGTTCCCACAAGAACAAGAACCTTGGGTTACTACCAGTGCCTCTCTACTACCTCTGCCAGGAAGGGTTCCAGACTACCTAAGTGCTCCAGTAGCAAGGCCTGGACCCTGAAGACTGTGCCTGACTATGGAGGGGTTTAGGGTAGCAGTAAGAACCCACAGCTGTCTGCTCCTTCACAGGAGGTCCTGTCAATAGGCTTCCCTGGTCCTGACTCCACACACCAGGTGGTTACACAGGCAAGGAAGGGATTACTTGTAGAAGTCAGTCTTGTGACTACACTGCAAACAGGACAGTGGGGAGCAAAGGGACATGGTAAGGAGTACCTGCTCTCTTTAAACTGTGCACACCCATGAGGCAGATGATGGCCATCTGAAAGATGAGCAGGTCGGGGAGGAAAGCATATCCACTTTCACACTCCTCCTCATCCTCGTTGGTTAGACCAAGGTTGGGTGAGGAAGGCAGATAGAAGAGGCAGAGGTTGAAATCCTCTAGCACAGACTGGCAAAGTGAGGTCAGCTCTGAGTCCACGGAGCTATGGAAAGGCAGGAGGGTCAAAGGATGTCAGTGATGGGGTGGGGCTAGTAAAGAACTACAAATATAGTTCAAGGGTAAAGTGTTTACCAAGCATGCGTACAGCCATGGATTCAACCTCCAGCACATCCAATCAATCAATCAATCAATCAATCAATCATTGATCTACCAATCAATCGGCCGTGTATGCTGGGATACACCTTTAATCCCAGCACTTGTGAGGCAGAGGTGGGCAGATATCTGTGAATTCAAGACTAGCCTGATCCACATAGCTACATAGCAAGTTTCAGGCCACCAAGGATCACACAGTAAGACTCTGTCTGAAATAGAGACTGTGGGGGTCTGGGGTCTGGGGGGAGCTGATGTCAAAAGAAGAAAATTGATGTTGCCTAGTATGAGCAAGGCTCTTAAAATCCAAAGGGAAGAATATGGGGAAGTCTATTCAGTCAGTTGGTCACTTCTCTAGCATCTAGTAAGCACTCACTTGTGTCAGCCAAGTCGGCCACAGAGAACCAATTGGTGAGCCTTTCCTACAAAAAGCACAGTTCAGGGCTGGAGAGATGGCTCAGTGGTTAAGAGCACTGACTGCTCATCCAGAGGTCCTGAGTTCAATTCCCAGCAACCACATGGTGGCTCACAACCATCTGTGATGGGATCTGATGCCCTCATCTGGAGTGTCTGAAGACAGCTATAGTGTACAATAATAAACAAAAATCTTTAAAAAAAGAAAGTACAGTTCATCAAACACTCTTTCCTTGACCCGGGTTAGGAGCACTGAGGCTAGGGCTTGCTTGATACCATTCCTGTTCACACTTGCTTCCACTCACCTACTTTTGGGCTGTAACAGGCTTTGTAAGTACATGAAGTTCACCAACAACCTCTTAATGTCTTTGCATCTGAAATGAGAGGAACCCAAGGTACATGATGAATGTTCTAGAATCCCCGTGGTCCCACTGCAACCACTACAAAAAGAACCCTCCTCCCCCCACTTACCGCTTTTTGCTAGGAGAGAGCTTCCTGGTCTCAGACTTCTTCAACTGGTGGTACATTTTGGCTGCCTTGTCATATAGCCTCTTGAGATTCCCATAGGCTCCCTCAAAGGACACTTCCGACTGGATGCTGAAGGAGAAACAGGGGTAAGCTACTGCATCTGGACAGGGGAATAGGAGGAAATGGGAAAGGTCACCTGTTGGGGCTTTAAAAAATCATTACCAGTAAATAAAGGGTGTTTCAATTTCTTTACACAAACTCAGTCATCTTTCCTGAGGAGGGAGTCAGGGATGGATGGATACATACACACAAAGCACAAAGACATACAGACATACAGACATACAGACAGACAGACACACACGAAGAGAGAGGGGGGAGGGAGGAAGGGAAGGAGGGCAAGAGAAAGAGATAGAGATAAAGGGAGGGAGATTCATTCAAGTAAAGGTGGTAACATCTGTATTCTCCTCTCAGTGTAGAAGAGGGCAATTAATCCTACTTTGTTACAAGCTTAACTTAAATATATTCCTGAAATATATTATCTTAATTTGCAATGGGTAGCACTGCATAAGCATTTACTGCAACCAAGTGTATTTACCTGCAGTATTTGTTAATGCTTCAACACTTAACCTGGGTCAGGCACACAACGTACCCTAACACTATCTACATATAAAGATTTAAACAAAGAGCCTGCAAGAACAAACCATCCAAGGTCACACAGCTGGCACATGGTAGTGCTGAATCCTCAGTGAAAACTTATTTCATTACAAAACCAACAACTTTGGCACTATGTGACATATTTGTCTTGGTAGAGTTTTCTTGAGACAGGGTCTCTTGTAGTTAAGGCTGGCCTTAAACTCCTGATCCCCCTATTTCCGATTCCCAGCACCCACAAAGTAGCTCACAACCATCTGTAACTCCAGTTTCAGGAATCTGATGCCCTCCTCTGATCTCCTTGGGCACTAGGTATACTTGAAAGGTAAAAACATACATACACACATACGTACATACGTACATACATACAAGCAAAACACACACATAAAATAAGGAAAATTAAACAAAAACAAATTTAAATGATTAAAAAACAAAACAAATTTCCTTCTATAGAAAGTCAGCAGTCCTGGCTATTATGGTAGATATAGTTATAGCCCAGCTTTCAGGAGACAGAGGGAGGAGGACCATTGCCAAGTTTGAGGTCAGCTTTTGCTACACAGTGAAATCTAGGCCAGCCTCAGGTACACAGCAAGATCCTATCTCACAAACCAACCAACCAATATGGGAACAACAAAAGGAGAACCTCGCATTTACCATAAGAGTGTCGTTATTGTAACATCTCAAGGGCCTATAAATCTATATGGCTGGGCTGGAGAGATGGCTCAGTGGTTAAGAGCACTGACTGCACTTCCAGAGGTCCTGAGTTCAAATCCCAGCAACCACATGGTGGCTCACAACCATCTGTAATGAGATCTGATGCCCTCTTCTGGTGTGTCTGAAGACAGCTACAGTGTATTCATAAATAATAAATAAATAAATCTTTAAAAAAAAAAAATCTATATGGCTCTGTAAAATGCTTAAGGGCTGTGTCAGGGCTCCCTTGAATGAAGACCCTCAATCTAGCATGGCCTCATCATAGCCAGAAGCTGGTGGAAGACGTAGAAATAGAATGGGGAGGTGAGGATGTACGGACGATACAGGACTGCAGAGCTTAGGAAAGAGCTGGCAAACACTTACCAGCGCAAGTAGCAATACATGGCTTCTACGTTGTAATACTTGCTGCCTGCAAGAGTGCCCAGCTGGTTGAAGGGCATTCCTGGAATCAAAGAGAATTCACACAGTTTAAGTCCACAATCTTTAGTAAAGGCTGTCAGAGATTCCAGCGGTAAAATTCTGGGGCAGCGGGTAGAGCTGGAACTTCAGGTGCCCACCACCAGTCTCACTCCTCCAAAGGGTCACTAGTCTTTCTTGCTATCATTCCATTTAGGTTTCCAGGAGTCACCTGACCCTGGGCTGCACTCTTTCAGTTACACTGCAGTTCTTTAGTGGAGCCCTCTCCTTTCTTCTAGCTCAGTTTGTTTAATGTCCGAGCTCCTAACTACACCCTACATGTGAATCCCCACTTCTGTCTATAATGGTATCTTTAACATATAGAGATAGGATCTCAAAGCTTAGGCTGGTCTCAAACTTGGTATATAGTGAAGTAAGACCTAAACTTGTGACCTTCCAAATTCTACCTCTCAAAGCACCGGGATTTTAAGTGTACTACACTATCAGGCCTGGCTTCCACAGTGCTGGAGATCACTTACACAGGGCCTTCATGCACGCTTGGTGAGCACTCTACTAACTAAGCTAGATCCGCAACCTCTGCATAGAATTGTATCCATTGTCTCACTACACCTTCTGTAAGGCAAGCTGATACATGATTTCTTCTTTCTACAGAACTCACAGACAAGGGAGATATTTCCCCCTTCTTCTCTGTTTAAGATGTGTCCCTTTCTCTCCCCTTTCCTCCATCTCTGTGTGTCACACAAGGAAGACTCTATACCCATGAGACAAGAGCAGGAGAATCAAGGACCTAGAGAAATGAGCACAAGGCCTGTCTGACAAGAGAACTGCCTCCCTCTCTAAGACGCTCTGGTTAGTACATCAAAAGAGGACACTTACCAATCTGGGGAGCTACTGACAAGGCTTGATAGTAGAATCTCTCAGCTAGCAGCTCAGTGTCCACACCAGCCAACTCATTCTGATAGCGTGCTATATGAAAGAGAAAGAATGCACTGGTTCTGTGTTTTAGGAAGCCCTCTCCCACAGAGCCCACCATAAAAGCTATAAGGAGCCTGGGAAACAGAGACATGAACTAAGACCCAGGCTACAGGATCTTTGACATAGTCCAAGTCTAGCTTGACTCTCTTCCTTGCTGATAGATTCAGAATATAATTGCTTGCAAAGATCTCTGTCTTGTATTTGGTTCTGGAATGTAGCTGGTTAACTCTACAGGAAGATACTGGTCCAGCTAATGTGAAAGAGTGGACTCTGTGCACACTAGTGACCGTGAATAGACCAGGAGTATGACAGGGACAGAGCCAAGGGAGCTTCAGGTCAGTGAAATGTAATGTTCCCAACAAGTCCACAACTGCAGCCCAATAAGGAATGGATGTCTACACAGGCTAGAAACTCAGAGCTATAAAACAAGAGAGCACCTTTCCAGTCTCAGTAACATGCACCATGCACCATGCACCATGCAGTAACTGCTCTCTGAGCTGCTGCTGCTTCTTTTTTTTTTTTCGAGACAGGGTTTCTCTGTGTAGCCCTGGCTGTCCTCGAACTCAGAAGTCCGCCTGCCTCTGTCTCCCAAGTGCTGGGATTAAAGGCATGTGCCACCACCGCCTGGCTTCTTTGAGCTTCTTGATGCTTAAGTTCTGACTCACCTCGGAGTCCAGAGAGATAAGAGAAAGCCTCCAATGAGGAGGAGGACCCAAGTTACAATTTTCTTGACCTACTGAAATAGTGATCATAATGACTACTTCAAATATCAAAGTTATGTTCCCATTCCTAGCTCTCCATAGACAACTGACTGGTAGGCAATGAAAGACTGTTACCAACTGTTTCTTCAGCTGTTCAATATGTAAAAGATGGTACCATCAACTGCAGCAGTCTGGACTTTTCCTATAGCTCAAAGCGGAAGAAATGAAAAGTAAAGATTCTTACACAGATCGCCCAGGTACACCAGACATCGGTGGCATGCCATCTGTGCCCAATCCATCTCCTTTCCTGAAGCAGATATTGGCTTCTTGCATCCTGAAAGGGGAGCAGAGAGATAGGTGTGAATTTATGAGCCCATTCCTCTACTCCCCTCCCCCCACCCCAGGTAGAAATCTTACTTAGGAGAAGAAAAGAGGAGGAGATGCTGAACTAGCCTTAGAACTGTCTTACAGAACTGAGCAGACAAGTATTTAGGAAGCAAGTAGACACACAGAGGCACAAAGGAAAGAAGACCCTCAAAAGAGGACAGTGCCTAAGAGGAAGGTCATCTGAAAGGTCAACATAGAATGTCTAACATTTGCCGGGTGGTGGTGGCGCACGCCTTTAATCCCAGCACTTGGGAGGCAGAGGCAGGTGGATTTCTGAGTTCGAGGCCAGCCTGGTCTACAGAGTGAGTTCCAGGACAGCCAGGGCTACACAGAGAAACCCTGTCTCGAAAAACCAAAAAAAAAAAAAAAAAAAAAAAAAAAAGAATGTCTAACATTCTATGTTAGAAGAGATGAGATGAAAGAAGAGATGAGGCTCTAGCGACAGGAAAGGCAAAGGAAGAACTATATCAAAGCTACCTATGTGAAGGTACAAAGTTTGGTCTAAGACTCAAAAGAGGCAGCAGGGCAATGGTGGTGTACACCTTTAATCTCAGTATTTTGAGTCAGAGGCAAGTGGATATCAGGGTGTTCAGGACTAGCCTGGTCTACAAAGTAAGTTCCAGGCCCCCAGAGCTACACAGAGAAATCCTGTCTCAAAATAAATTAACAAAAGATTCAAAGAAACACGGTAAATTGAGGGTTTCTTCACTCAGGGGCACTCTGACACACAGCTAAGCAGAACGGTGCATGCCTTTAATCCTAGCACTTGAAAGGCAGGTGGATCTCTGTGAGTTTGAGATTAGTTTGGTCCACAGAGTGAGTTTCAAGACAGCCAGATATAAATAATGAGACCCTGACTCAAAACAAAACAAAGATGATTTGAAGAGCAGCTTGGCTCTGGAAACCAGACCCTCAAGCCCTGTGATTCTGCAGGTCCCCTGCAAAGCCCCACCCTGAAAAACTTGTCCTGATGTTCTTGTGGACTTTCTACTTGGCTGAATGAAGAAAATACCAAGGAGAAAAAGGGCAGTGTTCTGGGACCTGACCATCTCAAGCAAATTCTGAGGCTGTGGACCCTCTGGCTTTCTATTTCTAGTTAGGCATATACACACTATCTGCACATTAATCTTGTGGTTGTTTTGTGGTATTAGGGCTTTAATCTAGGGCCTCACACGGTCAGAAAAGCACTCTATCACTGAGCTGTAATATCTCAGCCCATGTGTGTGTACACATGCACGTGTACGTGAGAACGGCATGTATAGGGGCAGATGTAGACACTGAGTATCCTCCTCAAGTGTTTTCCACCTTTCCTTACTATTTTTTTTACATATTTTCTGTGTGTATGTATATGTGAGTGGAAGCATGCGTGGCATGGTACACATGTGGAAACCAGAAGACAACCTCTGGGAATTGATTTTCTCCTTCTGTCGTGTGGATCCCAGGATTGAACTCAGGTTAGCAGGTTTGGCAACAAATGTCTTAACTCACTGAGCCACCATTATAGCCTCTCCACCTTCTTTTGAGGAACGGAACCTGAAGCTTATCAAGTCAGCGAGACTGGCTGAACAGCTAACCCCAGGGATCTTCCTGTCTCCAACTTCCTAGAGCTGTGATTACAAACCTGCAACCTCCGCATCTGGGTTTTCACACAGGTGCCGGGGATCTCACTTCCCACACACGTCCGTGTGCTTCTATGGCAAGCAGTTTACTCAGCTCCTCACAGAGCCAGATCTACACTAGGCCCTGATCCACCCCCTTCTGCCTCCACATCAGTTCACAGTCCTGGGCCTCTGTTCCTTAGACCTTCACAGTAAATAACTCGTGCCCGTTTGGAGAAATCTAATTTTACAAAGCATCTGAAGGTGTTCCATCTGCCTGGCTGGTTACCAGTTATTCAAACATTGAAGACAATGCGGGACAAGAACCTACTCCTCAACGTTTCACTCACCTATGAGGGGATCAGTGACATGAGTCCAGTCAATGCAGCACTGTAGTTCTAGCTGGTAGTGGGACTGGATATAGAGAAGGAGATGCTGGTAGAAGCCAATGCCAGCAACCAGATGAGTCCTGTAGGCACATTCCAAGGTGCTCCGACTGTGGATGTGCTGGAGACCAGGAAAATGAAGAAATAAGTTCAGAGTGCCACTCCCTCTGCTGCAACCTGTTCATCTGAGGAAATCTCCCATTCCTGGCTCTAGAATCTCAAGCACACCTCTCTTCCCATACAAGTCACCTCACAGCCTCAGAGCTGCGTTACTGGATCTCTCATGTGACAAGCTCCCTTTCTTTCTCCAATTTCAATTTTGTGTAACTCCCTGTTTCTGCTCTGCCCCTGCACCTCCAAGCATGCACCGCACCCACTTTTCTAGCTCTCTACTTCAACGTCACCTCTTTACACAAGTTCGCCCACTCCTAGGGCCCCCTTACCTTTTTGTTAGTCTTGATAAGTTGGATAACTTCATAGTATACCTTTCTCCACAGCAGTTCCTCAGCCTTCCTCCCATAGTCTACTGGATGTAGGAACATAAGCTTCACACAGAGCTCACGAAGCCTGGGGAGGGATAAGGGTGCAAGAGGCACTGTCACCCCTTGACAAGCATACACAGGAGCCAAGGGCAGGGTGTGAGTTATTACTAACACCACAGACCTCTGGCTCCTGAGAGACACCCGTGTCAGTGACTCGGACTGCCTAGGAAGGCAAGAGGAGTCTCCAAGAGACAGCAACAGGAACAGGAAATAGTAAGAATTGTAACACTCTTGGGCTAGGACAGGGAAGTAGGCTCAGATATTTTGGTCACCCTGATAAGCCCTCGGGGAACTTTGTTTATTGCCTTGCTTGTTCTTTGACTATTTGTTTTTATTGTCTTGCTTGTTCCTTGACTATTTGCATCTATTGTACTGCTAGTCCCTCAACCTAGAACTGACATGTAATTAAAATGGTATAAAAGCAAAAAGGAGGGGGGATGGGATAGGGGGTTCTAGGGAGCAGAAATGGGGAAAGGAGGAGACATCTGAAATGTAAATAAATAAAATATCCAATTAAAAAAATTTGAACGCGCCGGGCGGTGGTGGTGCACGCCTTTAATCCCAGCACTTGGGAGGCAGAGGCAGGTGGATTTCTGAGTTCATGAGTTCGAGGCTAGCCTGGTCTACAGAGTGAGTTCCAGGACAGCCAGGGCTACACAGAGAAACCCTGTCTCAAAAAAAAAAAAAAAAAACAAAACAAAACAAAACAAAAAAAAAAAAAAATTTGAACGCTCTTCATTCCCCACATGTTCTCTTCTCGGTTTTATTTTCTCTTCACATGACCAATCTCTTTCAACTCAAATGCCATTTTTATGGCACCAATCTAGTGGATGTACAAGCTGCAGAAGGAATGAAAGATTCTCATCTGTTCTCTCAGGGAAGCCAGAAAGTTCATGGTTCATTAGTGTACCATGAGGTCAGGAGGTTAAACGTGATGTGTATTAATTTATATCCACCAAAGCTACTTGTAGAGACAGGCACAGAAGCAGTTAGACTCTGTAGTTCAAGATTCCAGCTTACTTGTTCCTCAGGCTAATGTTCTCTGGTTTGAACACTTCCTGATAAGCAGTTTTGTTGCAAAGGATGAGGTCTAGCCGATGCACAGCCTCCACCACAGCCCTGCAGGGAAACAAAAAGCCTGAGTCATATGCACAGTTCACTTTGGGTGCCAGAATAGAGATTCTAAAGAAACACTGAAATGGGGAGGAGAGGGAAGGGAGAAAAATGGAAGGGAATACTGAGGGTTAGGGAAGTGAAGAGGCAGACTTTACTCTGATACAGCAGCCCCGTCCAAGGGATGTGGCAATAATAAAGGCACTCCATCTTCCCGCCTGAGGGAGGTGCTATTAGCATTTAGTGGATTCTGCTAAAAATTTTCTGATACACAGATGAGTCTACCAAAATAAAAAATTACCCTCTGGGGGTCGTGGTGATATATACCTGTAATCCTAGGATTTCAAAGGCTTAAGCAAGAGGATTATTTACTATGACAACTTCAAAAACAGCCTGGGCAATGTAGCAAGACCCAGTTTAAGAAAATTACCCTACCCATGATGTCAACAGTATAAAGGTGGAAAACCCTCACAATGCAAAGAGTACAGACTGCCAGACACAGAAAAACTAAGGTTCTAACCTTGGCAAATTACCTAGCCTCTTAAAGGTCACCATATTAATAAAAATGAGTCACATAATGCAGGTACTTAGACTAGTTATATAAGATTTAAATGTAATGATCTATTTACAGCTTTAGCATTCAGTAAACATTCAATACAGAATGGTGGAGTGTATTCTTATATGAGTTTATTATCTCTGACATAAAAGAAAGGCATTCAACAATTACAGTGCAAATATGAGCACCTGAGTTCGAATGCAAGGACACACATAGAGTGGACAAGACTGTGAATAACTGTAACTCAGACATGCACAACCCCCCATATGTATGTATGTATGTATGTATGTATGTATGTATGTGTGTGTGTGTGTATATATATATTTTTTTTTAAATCTTAACAAAAAACAGTCACCAAGGGCTGGCAATACTTGCTGTCAAGCCTGATAACCTGGGTCTGACTCTGGAGCCCCACATGGTGGAAAAAAAGAGAACTGACTCCCATAAGTTGTTCATGACTCCAGGTGAACGTCACGGCTATTACGCATGCAAGGGCACGCACACCCCCACCCACACCCGAGGCCAGAGAGGATGACAAATTCTCTGGAGCTAGAGTTAGAAGTAATTGTAAACTATGAGTTTTAAGATTCAAACTCTGGAATCCAGATCCTCTGGAAGAAAAATATGTACTCTTTATTTCTCCATTCAGAGAGGGAGGGAGGGAGGGAGGGAGGGAGGGAGGGAGAGAGAGAGAGAGGGAGAGGGAGGTACAAATATATACATGTATATTTATTGATACTTTATTCATTATAACAAATAACTGGAGGTCTCAGAAAAAAACCCCACAATTTCTCTCTCATATTCAAAATCTAGTGTATATATACATGTGTGCATGTGGATGTGTGTACATGTAAACAAATGTACCATGGGTATAGTATAAAATAGAGAAGAAAAGCTAAATATAAAGGGATGAGGAAAGACCAAGTACATGTGACTTATGAAATATAAGGATAAGTGTTTTTCTAGTTCTAATTCTGTCCTGAGATTTTTATGAATGATATATAAATTTAATGTGAAGTATGCCAAGAGTGTGTATATATACACAAATAAATAAATGCAAAAAACCCACAAACAAACAAAACTGACCGACCATGTATAACCCAGCATTCATGAGGTAGAGGGGCACATGAGACTGTCTCAAAGAGGGAATGGTGGCAGGGCATGATGGCTCAATTAAGGGTTAAGGCATTTGGAGGAAGTCTGATGACCTCAACTCTATCCCTGAGACCTACACAGTAGAAGGAAAAAACTGACTCCCCGAAGTTGTCCTCTAACCACTACGCAGGCTCTGGCACTTAATGGCACAAGTATGCCCACACTCATATGTACAGACAAAAAAGCACTTCAGAAGCCAGGTTTGGTGGCACACACCTTTAATAGCAGTCACTCTGGAGGCAGACAGATGGATCTGAGTTTGAGGCCAGCCTGGTCTACAGAGTGAGTTACAAAACATCCAGGGCTACCCAGAGAAATCCTGTCTTAGAAAACAAAAGAGTGCTTCAGAATGAGTGTGGGCACATGGGATCCCAGCACTACAATTGTATTCTCTGAATTCCAGAACAGCCTGAGCTACATAGCAAGTTCTGGGCTAGACCAGGTTATATAGCAAGACCACATATCAAAGACTGTAGGCTTGGCCAGGTATAGTGATACACACCTTCAATCCCAGCACGCTGGAGGTGGGGGAGCTGTATCAGGGCCATGTCTATATATTAAGTTCCAGGCCAGCCAAGGATACACAGTGAGACCCTGTGTCAAAACAAACAAAAAACAGGTAGGTGATTGTGCACCTTTAATCCTATCACTCTGGAGGTAGAAGCATGTGGATCTCTGAGTCCCAAAGCCAGCCTGGTCTTTAATCCCAAGTGCTGGGATTAAAGGCGTGCGCCACCACTGCCTGGCTGGTATTTTATTTTTTGTTGATGATGCTGAAAGACCGAACCCAGAGCTTGGTTGTCTATAGACAACCAAGGCTATATAGAGAAACCCCCATCTCGAAAAAAAAAAAACCAGCCAGGCAGTGGTGGTGCACGTCTTTAATCCCAGCACTTGGGAGGCAGAGGCAGGTGGATTTCTGAGTTCGAGACCAGACTGGTCTACAGAGTGAGTTCCAGGACAGCCAGGGCTATACAGAGAAACCTTGTCTTGAAGAACAAACAAACAAACAAAACCAAGCCAAAAAAAAAAAAAGAAAAAACAAAACCAAGCCTAAACAAACAAACACCCAACAACAATACCCACAAAGATTGTAGGCTTAGAACCAGACTTCAGGGGTTCTAATTTCATTTCTATTTATAACCAGCTCTGTGGTGCTGCATATACTTCTTTATGTCTCAATTCACCCTGATATAAAATGGAAATATGACAATTATCCACTTTGTTAAAAAATATAACACTCATGACAGTGCTTGGTTAATGTTCAATAAGAATTAATCTCCCACTGGGAAGTGGTGGTGGCACACGCCTTTAATCCCAGCACTTGGGAGGCAGAGGCAGGCAGATTTCTGAGTTCTAGGCCAGCCTGGTCTACAGAGTGAGTTCCAGGACAGCCCGGGCTATAAAGAGAAACCCTGTCTGGAAAAACCAAAAAAAGATTAATTTGCCTCCTTTTTGTTATATAACTGAGGAGTTTGACTCCAGAAGCTAAGAGGCAAGTAAGTCACCATAGCAAAGACAACCACAGAAACTGTACAATAGATGCCCAAGAAGTCCTCAGAGAGCCGGGCGGTGGTGGCACACATCTTTAATCCCAGCACTTGGGAGGCAGAGGCAGGCGGATTTCTGAGTTCGAGGCCAGCCTGGTCTACAGAGTGAGTTCCAGGATAGCCAGAACTACACAGAGAAACCCTGTCTCGAAAAACCAAAAAAACAAGAAGTCCTCAGAGTCGGCTCTTTTCTAGATGGGCAGACAGGAGAGGATGGCAGGCAGTAGCTATGAAAGCACAGTAAGCTCTGCGGTGCACACAAAAGCAGTCCAAACACAGACTGACGGTGCCAGCAAACCAAGATGTACTCTTAGGCCAGACATAGTAGACCACAGCAGCCTTGGACTCTACATGACCCGACAGCACACTACAAGCTACCCTACACAGGGCCAAATGACTGACAGCACCCAGCTGAACCAGTGAGTGAGCTGGAAACCAAAGCCTTCTCACAGACAAGCTTGATAACTCAATATTCTAGAATTCAGTCACCTCTCAGGCTACCGAGGTGAGAGCCAAGCCTTTCCTGCCAAGCTGGATCTCAATGCCAGAGGCAGCAGCTTAGACCCCTGGACAGGGTAAGTTTATTTGTTGGGGTCAAATTCAAATGACTGTCCTGTCTACGAATCCTGAACCCAAAGGGGTTTCAGTGCTACAGGTAGATTTAATACGAATATAGGCGGGGTTTTGTTGTTGTTCTTTTGTTCTTTGAGACAGGGTTTCTCTGTGTAGCCCTGACTGTCCTGGAGCTCACTCTGTAGACCAGGCTGGCCTCGAACTCAGAAATCCACCTGCCTCTGCCTCCCAAGTGCTGGGATTAAAGGCGTGTGCCACCACTGCCTGGCTGGTATTTTATTTTTTGTTGATGCTGCTGGAAGACTGAACCCAGAGCTTCCACTAAACTACACCTCTAGTCCAAGTGTTTGTATTTTTATGAACAGACTCCAGAAACTTCCTTACATTCTCAATTTTTAATAAGAGGTTAAGCCAGGCAGTGGTGGCGCACGCCTTTAATCCCAGCACTTGGGAGGCAGAGGCAGGCGGATTTCTGAGTTCCAGGCCAGCCTGGTCTACAGAGTGAGTTCCAAGACAGCCAGGGCTGCACAGAGAAACCCTGTCTCGAAAAACAAAACAAAAACAAAAACAAAAACAAACAAACAAACAAAAAAAAGAGGTTAATCCCTGGTACTCTAGAAAGCTCCAAAGAGAAATCCTTAGATTTGGGAGTACTTAACACCTTTCTCCCATTTTCTATCACACCACAAGCTTCTTCAAGAAACTATAACCTTGCCAGGGCACAAACTTTTAGTCTCAGCACTCAGGAAGCAGAAGCAGGCTTATCTGAGTTTGAGCCCAGCCTGGTCTACACAGAGAGCTCCAGATTAGACAGGGCTCAAAAAACAAACAAAACTATAATCTCCCTTTGAAAACCACAAAAATTAGTCTGGACTCAAATCAATGTTGTACAAATATTTTTAAAAACATGTATAGAATTAATTAATCTAATAAATTAATTAGTGTTCACATATTCCCCAGCAACCCCTTTCTTCCTTCTTTTTGTTCAGACAGCCTTAGAAAGAAATCAATATTTGTAGCTAGCTAGCTTTGGGAGTTTTTCCAATTCTCTGAAGCTCAATGACAGCTCCAAAGTCTAACACATTTATCAGAAGTCAGAACGTCATCGCCAGTGCCTTAGACACACATACACACACACACACACACACACAGAGACACACACACAGAGAGACACACACATACACAAAACAGAACAAAACTGGCTGGCTCAATTGCTTACCGTCCTCAAAACCAACACAACCACAGATAAGCCATATGCATGCATACATACATACATACATACATGCCACATACTGCAAACACACCAGCTCAACTGTGAAAGAAAGGTTTGAGAAATTGAGACACCTGGCCTGACACAATCAGAAGATTGTCCAGAGCCATGCCCCAGGGTAGAGACAAGTAAGGAATATCACAGACACTGCCCACGCTGTGTCTGACAAGCAGCACAGCACTTAGCAGCATTACTAGTTACACAAGCCATCTCCAGAGAACTCCTCAGCCTGGGGACTACTGCTTGGGGCCCCTTGGTGGGAGGCCAGGGCGTCTATTTCCCAAAGAGCCTGTACTCCCTTTCACCTTTTAGCTTACAAGGCCAGAAGAGGCAGGGCACATGAATCAAGCAGCTCTTCATTTTTTTCACAGGCCTGAGCAGTGCAAGCACCTCCACTCAGCAGGGCCTGAGGTAAACGGGAAGCCCCAAGTTCCATTTCCTACTAGAAGGCAGAAAACTCAGCTTGGTCTCCACTCTTCATCTTACTGTGACTCAGCTCTGGGATCTTGTGTGTATATCCTATGTCCACAAGAGACTGTGGACAGAAGATTGTAAGGAAGAACTGAGTCACCGGGTGCCTTGAGCGATGGACCCAAAGTCCTTCGTCCTAGCCAACAACATAACTAGCCTTTTCTATCTAGCCTTTATTCACACTCAATAGTCCACAAAACATAAGCCATAACGGATTTCACAGTGTATTCAAATCAAACCTTTTTTTTTAATTTGAAATTTCTTTTTTGAAAGATTTTTTAAAAAAAAAAAGATTTATTTTTAATTTTTGTGCACTAGTATTTTGCCTGCATATATGTCTGTTTGAGTGTTAGATCCCATAGAGCTGCCCTGTGGGTGGGTGCTGGGAATTGAACCAGGGACCTCTGGAAGAGAAACCAGGACTAACCCATCACTCCAGCCTCAAATCCTTCCTTTTAAGGAAGAAGAAACTGAGGCCCAAGGTCACATAGCAAGAGGGGCAAATCAAGGACATGATCCTGTTTTTGTGGACTTCAGTCAATGGCTGTTTCCAGTAACCACTAGTGCTCAGCGGGGTTCTGCACACTAGTCCCCTTCGGGTTTTTTCCACCTGTGACCCCCACCCTCACCTACCCAACCTCCAATTCCCACAGGATCTCTCCAATTCCGCATAACCCCGCGTCGCGCTATGCTCACTGAGACGAGGATCGCTTCACAGGCTTCAAACCTCCCACCCACCCAATTCTTCCCAGCTCCTCCCGGCACGCCCGCCTGCTCCCCGGCTGCACCCCCGCCCTCGTCGGGCCCGCCCGCAGCCGTAGGCCCCGCCCCTCGCCGGCCCCGCTTCCCCGCCGGGGCTGCGCGCACACACACCCCGGCCTTCTCACCGGTAAAGCCGCTTGGTGTGGAGGACCTTTGCTTCAGGTTCGCTGCTCTCCACTGGAGGAGGGCCTTGGCTCATGGTGCCTGAGCCCGGAGGCACCTCCTGGTCACAGGCCCCCGCCACCCACTACTGGCGCCTCCACTGCCGTCTCCAGCTGTACCCGAGGCCGCCACTGCCGCCGGCCCTGCTCGGCCGCCATCGCTGTGAGGCGGCTGCCTGAGATGGCTCCTCCTCCACCTATCAAATCTCGCGATAGCTGCCGCCAAGCTGCGGACCAGCGACCAACCCACCAAGTCTCGCGAAAAATTGTCTTCTCTCCGGGAAGTTACCCGAGCTAGCTCTCGGTAGCCTGGCTTTTCCTGGGCTTAAGTCTTTGAGGAAAAGTTTATTAGTCAAAAATGTAGAGAAACCGGGCTTTCTGGCGCAGCTCTTCAGAAGCCGAGGCAGCCTGCAGTGAGTTCCCAGCCCGGCTACATACAGAGACCCTGTCTCAAGAAGAGAGTTTAAAAAGAGCGCGCTGGCGAGATGACTCAGCGGATAAAGGCGCTTGCCGCCAACCTGAGCTCGACCCCTGGAACCCACATGGTACAAGGTGAATCGACTCCAGCAAGTTGTCCTGACCTCCACACACGAGCTCCGTGGCACGCTCCATGCCCCCCAAATAAAATGAATTAAAAAAAAAAGTTTCCAGGGGAGAAGAAAAGAGACCGTAGAATGCAAAGCTCTACACGGTACAGCTAGGTGCTGGAGAACTGACTACCCACATGGCAGCTCACAACCATCTGTAACTCCAGCTCCAGGGATCGAAGCCCTCATACAGACATGTATTAAGGCAAAACGCTAACGTGCGTAAAATAATAAAATGAATGGGCCAGCTATCATTGAATCAGAAGTAGTTGCAGAGGAGGGGCAGCGAAAAGATTTTAAGATCCGGAGGCAGTAGAGATCTGCATTGAAATAGTATTTGCTAGACGCGATAGTGCTGTCGCACATAGGCGCTCACCTGTGACTGCATGCACAAGGTCAAGTCAGCGAGAGTCCCAGCGCACACGTAGGAAGACTCATGTAGACCCCTAACTGAGGAGCTACTGGAAGTTGGTGGCTGCTGGGGAAGACACAGTTTTTGCTTGTTGTTGTTGTTGTTGTTGTTGTTTTCTTTTTAAAAGAATTCCTCCCCAGAGACGCAACATTTATTATTTGTGTACATTTGTGGGTTCATGTATTTTACAACATACATGTGGCCAGAGAACTTGGGAGAGTCAGTTTTCTTCTTTTGAAGTGTGGTTCTCTGGGGGATCAGACTCAGATAGTCAGGTTTGATGAGCCATCTTGACAACTCTATTGGTTTTTTTTTTTTTTTTTGGTTTTTCGAGACAGGGTTTCTCTGTGTAGCCCTGGCTGTCCTGGAACTCACTCTATAGACCAGGCTGGCCTCGAACTCAGAAATCCTCCTGCCTCTGCCTCCCAAGTGCTGGGATTAAAGGCGTGCTCCACCACCGCCCGGCCTCTATTGGTTTCTTAACCGTAAACCTAACTAAGTTAAAGGGATCTTTGGGATCCTGCGTATAATAGCAATGTAACTATCACTATGCACCTGGCTCCAGCCCCCAAATCTCCTTCCTTCCTTCCTTCCTTCCTTCCTTCCTTCCTTCCTTTCTTTCTTTTTTTTTTATTTTTTGGTTTTTCGAGACAGGGTTTCTCTGTGCAGCCTTGGCTGTCCTGGAACTCACTCTGTAGACCAGCCTGGCCTCGCCAAATCTCCTTTCTATTCCTCAAACTGCCTCAAGTTGATTCCACCTGTTGGAGGAACTACAAGGAACTCCCACTGGGTTTCAGCTTCAGAGTCACCTTAAAGAGGCTCTCCCTACTGAAATTCTACTGATTCAGTGTGAACTTTAATGTCTGTTACCTAAATAGCTAGAAACCTTGTCACTTTCTTCTCTTCTGTACCTGTGCCTAGACTAGCACTTTTTTGTTTGTTTTGTGTCTCTCTCTGTGTGTGTGTGTGTGTGTGTGTGTGTGTATTTGAGACAGGGTCTCTACATAGCTCTCGATGCTGGACCAGGCTGGCTTCAGTCTCACAGATATCTGCCTGCCTCTGCCTCCTGTGCTGGGAGTAAAGGCTTGTACCACCACAGAAATAGCACCTTATTAGTAATAGATACCCAATAAACATTTATTGGATGAACAAACTTGTAGTGTCATCTTTTCCCCAATATACTCTAAGCACCCTTTGATACACAAACCCACTTTTAAACCCTGATGCTTCCCTGAGCGAAGCTCTTACACATCCCAGAATACCTTAAATCCACACCTCCGTGCCCAGCTGCACCCTTATTTTCAAAAAGGCTGCCTTTCAAAAAGGCAGATTCTGTAGGGCAGGGCCTGCGCCTTTAATCTGGGCCCCACCTGCTCTGGTCAGACAGGTTTGGAGACACAGGCAAGAGGAGGGAGACTGGGAAATACCTGCAGAGCCAGCCAGGAGCTAGGCAGTTCCTTTCCGGAGATCCTCCACCTCTCTGCAGATGTAAAGTAAGAGGGTATCATGGGTCCAAAGGGCAGGGGTAGGAGGGGCCCTAGAAGTGAATGAAGAGAAGAGCCCTATCCAGAAGCAGTGAGCTGGAGGGTGGCAGGGAAAGAAAGACGAGAGGAAGACATGGGAACAGCCTCACTAGAGCCCAGAGGTTGAGAGGAGCCCAGCCCAGCTGAACTGGGTGAGACTGGCAAGGGGAAAGTTTGGAAAATGTCTGGCTTCTGGAATGGAGACTAAGGAACTGAGTGGCTACTGGTGTCTGTTGCCAAGAGTCCAGGCGCGGATCTGCAGGGCAAAGGGCAGGTGGAAGGGGGAAGGGCTGGTTTCTCTATAGGATGATTCTTCGTTGTAAAGAAACTAAGCCCAGTCCCAGACACCTCAGCTTCCCATTCCAACGCTAGGGTGGCCATGAAGCCAGGAGTTTTGGTGGAGAGCTTAGAAGGCAGGTGTGGGCATAAACTGAGGTCACAGGTGCCAAGACTATCCCCCTGATTCACCCTTGTCCTGCTGGATGACATTTATTTTGAAAGCGATCCTCCATTTCACTCCTCTGCTGCTCGCCTCTGTGTTTCAACACCTTCCTCCACACTGTGTTCTCCCTAGAGTCCCATGAGGCCGGCTGCTCTGGGGAGTTCTAGGTCTGAGAAACTGTCCTGGGGCCAGAAGACAAGGGATTTTCACAGAACTTCCCCTACTGTCTATAGAATGACATCGCCTTGTGGTAGATCTCAGTACTGAAGCCCTCACAATGGCAGAACCGGAGACACTGGCCCTGCTGGACTTGAAGGAAACCAAGATTCCAGAGAAGAGCCCACCACAGGCTTTAGTCCAGCAGCCAGAGGAAGAAGGTGGGATTGAGTCCCCTGGAGCTGAGTCCCTCAGAGTGGGGTCTTCAGTAGGGTCTCCTATAGTCAGAGAGGGGCCCGAGGATGGTCCAGACAGCACAATAAGTGAGGCTGCCACCTTGCCCTGGGGAACTGACCCCCATCCCAGCGCCCCACTTCCGGATCCCCCGGGCTGGCGAGATATTGAACCAGAGCCTCTAGAGTCAGAAGCACCTACTAAATTGGAGGAACCACTCAAAGATGATGCCAGCCTGCTCCCGGAGAAGTCAGTTAGGGCCTTCGTGCCCATTGACTTACAGTGCATCGAGCGGAAGCCGGAGGAGCGCATCCTGCATCGTGAGGCTGGCCCGGGCGAGCTCAGGAATTTCCTGCCAGCCCGACTCAGCCACCCTGAGCCTCCAGAGTGCAAGTGGGCTGAGGCAGTTGTGAGACCCCCTGGCCGGTCCTGCGGGGGCTGTGGAAGCTGTGGAGGTCGTGAGGCACTGAGAGCTGTAGCCTCGGTGGTGGCCGCCCTCATCTTCTTCCCCTGCCTGCTGTATGGAGCATACGCCTTCCTGCCTTTCGATGCCCCGAGGCTGCCCACCATGAGTTCCCGCTTGGTCTACACCCTACGCTGTGGGGTCTTTGCCACCTTCCCCATCGTGCTCGGTGAGTCTGGGCCCGCGGAGAAGGGCTACCTGGGAAGTGGACTAGTGAGGTTTGGATTGGGTGGTTTCTCTTTATTGTGCTGGAACCAGTCAGGGCCTCCCGAACCTGCCACTCTGTCCTGTCTCCTCCAGGGAACTCTTGTGTCTACTCTGTAGCCCTGACCCCATCGCAAACCTCCTGCCTTTTTCTGACCCCATGCTTCTTCCCTTGCCAGGGCTCCTTGTGTATGGGCTGAGCCTGTTGTGCTTTTCTGCCCTTCGGCCCTTCGGCGAGCCACGGCGGGAAGTGGAGATCCACCGGCAGTACGTGACCCAGTCTGTGCAGCTCTTCATCCTCTACTTCTTTAACCTGGCTGTGCTTTCCACCTATCTGCCCCAGGACACCCTCAAGCTGCTCCCCCTGCTCACCGGTCTGTTCGCCATATCTCGGTGAGTAGGGGCTGGGGTGGCCATGGCTAGGGTAGGCAGGAGGGACGTCATGATCCCAGATCCTCCAGGGACTGGAGACCTGAAATCAGGATGGGAGTCGGGGGTGGGGTGTTTCTGGATATACACCATGCAGTGATGAGCCTGCTCTGTCTCTTGAGCTGCACTGGGTGCTCAGCTCCTCTCTCCCTTTTAGAAGTTGGTCTCAGCGCCATGTCAACAGGGAGCTTTGACGTACATATTTTGGTACAGTGTTGAATCCATTGCCTCACGCATCTAAGCACAGCCCCACAAACTTAACCTCATTTGTCATTTAGTGTGTCCACTGAAGCTACTCTAGTCTGTAACTCTCCATCCAAATAGCTTTAAGAACTGGCCTCTAACTGAACACAGCGTTTCTGTGAAACGTTTCTGTGAAAATGTGGAGCGTTTTCTGTTTTACCTTGTTTGAGATAGTCACCATCTCATGTAACCTGAACACAAGCTCTTGGCAATCCTCCTGTCTCAGCCTCTCAAGTGCTGGGATCCCCACCACACCCCTTTCCAGTTTTAAGAGTCCTAATGGCTAGGAAGTTTTTCCTTAGGGCTAACAACTGCCCTAGAGCTGATGGACTGGCTCACTCTGGCCTATGATCCCAGTATTTGGGAAGCTGAGGCAGGAGGGCTGCCAAGAGTTCATGTCTGTCTGAGCTGCTCAGTGAGTCCCAGGCCGGCTAGCACAACACAGCTACGACCTTGTCTCAAAAAAAAAAAAAAAAAGCAAGTGAATGAACTGCCCCAACCCTGACCTTCACGAATCAGAAACTGGACTACACAGACTAGTTCCTGCACTTAAACAGCCCCCTCTAGTGGTTGAATGGCTCTGATGCCTTTGCTCTCTGGGTAGGAATCTGCTTGTCAGTGAGCAGAACCTTGGTTAAGAGCACTGACCTCTTCACCCAGAGGTCAGTTCACTCTCATGGAATCTCCTTCTCCCTTGCCCCCCACCTTTTTTTCCATTCGATTTGGAGTCACCAGTGAATTTTATTTTATTTCATTGAGACAGGATCTCAATATGTAACCCAAACAGGACTGAAAATATGTAAATCAGGCTGGTCTCAAATTCTCAGCAATCTTCTTGCCTCAGTCTACTGAATATTGAAAGTGAGCTTTTGTTTTGTTTTGTTTTGTTTTGGGACAGGGTCTTTACATAACCCTAGCTGTCCTGGAATGCACCGTGTAGACCAGGATGGCCTCAGACTCACAGATTTGCCTTGCCTCTGGCTCCTGAGTGCTGGGATTAAAAGTCTGTGCCCCACACCCAACAGGATCTTGTTTTCTTTATCCACAAATATAGAACACAGTGGAGCTAAGAATGAGAACGGAGCTCGGTGTGCAGGGCTGTGGTTCTGAGCAGTGCTGTGCTCAGGCAGAACTGGCACATTTTGGAGGCCATACGGGGCAACACAGTGAGATTCTGACTCAAATGCTAATCAAAAAGTAACAAGCAAAACAGTTGAGAGTAAGGGGAGACACTGGGTTAGGGATGTACCTCAGTTACTGGAGTTCATGCCTAGCAGATAGTCGGCCTGAGCTTCAGTCCCCGGCACTACAGGTAGAGCACCTGGTAACCCCTTCATTTGAGGACCAAGGCAGGCCTAGGGGAGCTGGGGATGTTGTTCGGTGATAGAACACTTGCCTAGCTTTGTGAAGCCCTGAACCACAAATGACTTTTTGTTAGTATCTACAAAACAGAAACGACTCAAGAAACCATAGCGCTGGATGGGAGTTAAGGAGAAGGTGGGAATAAGAAAGGGGGGACAGTATGAAAGGTGAATTGTCATTGAGCTCTCCGTCATTTAAATGAAAATTTAATTGTAATTAAATATGAAATTAGCTCTTACTCCCTCCCCTGCGGGTCCTCTGTGCCCCTTGCTCCTCCCCCTTCCCTTCCCCCTCTCTTCACGTGGCCATGACCAGCCTCTACCTCTACTTTCTGCGCTAGCTGTCTCTCTCTTTCTCTCTCTCTCTCTCTCTCTCTCTCTCTCTGCTACCCTCCTGGCTTCCCTCTCCATGCCCTGAATAAACTCTATTCTATGCTAAAAATAAATAAATAAATATGAATTAAGTTTGCCAACTTAGGATGGGCAGTAGTGGCACATGCCTTTAATCCCAGCACTTGGGAGGCAGAGGCAGGTGGATTTCTGAGTTCGAGGCCAGCCTGGTCTTCAGAGTGAGTTCCAGGACAGCCAGGGCTACACAGAGAAACCCTGTTGGGGGGGGGGTGCGGAGTTTGCCAGCTTAAATGTTAACTAGTAAGTAGAAGACAGAAGTAATAGTCTCACATCAGAGATATGGGAAAGCAAATATTGGGAGCGTACATATAAACTGGGTGTTTGGAGCAGCAACAGCCTTGTCAGCCCTTCCCATCTAGTCTCCCACTGTCTGCTCTTGACAATTGTCTGGGCCCTTGTTCTGTTTCCACAGGCTGATATACTGGCTGACCTTTGCTGTGGGCCGCTCCTTCCGAGGCTTTGGCTACGGGCTGACTTTCCTACCACTCTTGGCCATGTTGGTGTGGAACCTTTATTACATGTTTGTGGTGGAGCCAGAGCGCATGCTCACTGCCTCCGAGAGCCGCTTGGACTACCCTGACCATGTCCGGTCTGTTTCCGACTACAGGCCCCGCTCGTGGGGCTGAGCCACCTAGAGCTGTGCAGGGGGCTTTCAGCACTTCCCTGGAACAATTGCAGGCCTGGCCTTTGCCCAGGCAATGGACCTTTGACGCGAGGAACCTTGCTACTTCCCCACTGAGGCTCCAGCAGGGCCCAGACACCCCTATTCTCTCCTAGCTGCTGCTTTACCCCAGAGGATGAGAGCCCAAGGGAGAGAGTGGACAAGCACACTGCCTTCTTGGGCAGCTTCCCACCATGGCACAGGGGCTATGGCTGGATGGTTATCTCCCTCCCTAGCTTCTTGTGGGTCAGGAGTGCAGAACCACAGCCCAACCTGAACTGTCTGTGCCAGCTGTCTAGGTGAGAGTTAAGGAGAAGGAAAAACTGCCTAAGCCCAAGAGTAGAAGTTGATGGCCTATCAGATGCTTGGTGAAAACTCTTATAGGGGGCCTGGGTTCAGGACCCGCTACCACTGGCCTTAAGACTCTTTTGCCTCAGTCAAGACTGTTATATACAGCTGTTGTCTTCCCTTTCCCAACCTACATGGGTCCTTGTAAACTTCTACTTTGTAAACTTCCAAGAAGTCCCACTGTAAGAGGGTTGGGGCATAGAGATAAAATCTCCAAAAGAACTGTGTATGAACTCACATGGCGGCTAGGAAGGCAGAGCTGTTAGCCCAGGATATATATCTGTGAGTATGTAATAAATCACTGCCAGTCCCCTTTGGCTCTTCCTTTCTGCTACCCTGCCCCCCTGACTCCCAGCCACAAGTTACCTCCTAGCACCAAGGGGTACAAGGTGGCTGACAGGAGCCTCGAGGAGAGACCATGAGGACTGGTGAGAAACTGCCTTCCAAGCCCCTCCCTCTTCCCATTTGTAGAAACTGCCCCAAACCAGCTCAACAGCACTCACATATAAAGAGATTGGAACCTGGGCTAGAGAGAAGGCTCAGCGGGTAAGAGTACTTCCTGCTCTTGCAAAGGACTCTGGTTCAATTCCCAGTACCCACTTGGTGGTTTACAGTTCCATGGGATCTAGCGCCCTCTTCTGACCTCAGTAAGCACCTCCTCCACCCCCACACTGCACATCCATACAAATAAAAGACTCACAAATATAAAAATGTATAAATCTAATTTAAAATTAAGAGAGACTGGAATCTTGTAATGGGGGGAAAAGTCTATTTTGTGCCCCTTAGAGCAGCTAACAGCCACCCATGTAGGCCTTCAAGTTTCATCCACAGGAAACAGGAGTGTGGGGACCAGTAATCGCAGCCTCTCTGTGGGTTCAGAAGGACAACTTCCTGGGACCCCCCCAGTAGGTTGAAGCTGGTTTCTGAGGTTCTGCAGAAAAGCAGATCACAGCACTGGCCCTCCACCCTCCGACAGCTGGAGGCGCAGCAAGGCAGATGTGGTTCTGCCCTTCCCTCTGGAGAGTGGGTTTCAATTTATGGACTGGTACTCAGAATACTGCTTGTGGTGCAGCAGCAGAAATAGGCCTCCCCCCAGGAACATGAGTCCTGGAGCTCCCAGGGCCACTGCCATGATTCCGAGGACTAGTGGAGAGAAGGCATCCAGTGGAGGGAAGCCCATGCCCAGAAGCATTGACCTAGAGCAAGGAGGTAAGCAGGCTTAGGAGGGCAGGCTGAGCAGCCCAGCCTCGCTCCACTTTGACCAAACCCTTGGTTCTTACCAGCAAAGGTAACGTTGGTCCCAGTAGCCAGGGCCCGTGGGAGCCCCAAAGGTCAGATTGAAGGCACAGAAGTTGTTCTGTGACCCAAAAAAGGCCTGAACAATCGGTGAATGAGGGAGAGAATATGCCAAGGTGGTGCGAAGAGTGGAAGCCTGGCAAGGGAGGGCTGATTCTCGGGCCCGCTCCTCCTCAGAGAAAGCCACTGGTCGCCATTGCATGAAGCCAGAAGGTGAAGAGCCCCACAACAACTGGTTCAGCTGGAGAGAAAAGCAAAGGAGGCAGGATGAGGCAGACCGACCTGTACCAATGCTTCTGTTTCCTCATCCCTCCCAGAGTACAGGTAATAAGGGCACCAAGAGTCCCAGCACGAGGTGTAGTTGTAGAATTGACATGCTAGGTGTAGGAGGCCCGGTCTGCTCTACAGAGAGAAATCGAGATGAACAGAGCTGCAGCCCTCCAGCCCTTGCACCCTCTGGGCCCAGGCTAAGGAGAGTCCTAGCTGAAGATCTTTGAAGCACTAGTTTTGTCTGCTTCCTTGGAGGGCAGAGATGGCAGGCAAAAGACTAGTGCAACTACAAGGAGTCAGAGAAAGTGTTAAATAAGAATCTGGGACCATGTGTGTCAGTGCATGTGTTTAATCCCAGCTCTCAGGAGGCAGAAGCAGATGAATCTTTCTGAGTTCAAGGACAGCCTGGTCTCAGTGCATGCATTTAATCCTAGCTCTCAGGAGGCAGAAGCAGATGAACCTTTCTGAATTCAAGGACAGCCTGGTCTACATAACAAGAGTTCTAGGTCAGTCAGCCACAGAGATACATAGGGATCCCCTGTCTCAACAAACAAACAAACAAAAAACCCTTTTAAAAATGGGTGGTGTGTAGCTGGGCGGTGGTGGTGCACGCCTTTAATCCCAGCACTTGGGAGACAGAGGCAGGCTGATTTCTGAGTTCGAGGCCAGCCTGGTCTACAGAGTGAGTTCCAGGACAGCCAGGGCTACCCAGAGAAACCCTGTCTCGAAAAACCAAAAAAAAAAAGGGGTGGTGTGGCAGCTTTAGTGATGGCTCAGTGCTGAGAGCTTGCTACTCGTGCCGAAAACCCAAATTCCGTTCCTTAGCACACATGTCAGGAGGCGTACAATGATTTGTAATTCCAGCTCTAGCGTATCTCACACTCTTTTCTTGCCTTCATAGGAACCTATACACACATACACCCAAATACACACACATAAAAAACAAATCTTTTGGGGCTAGAGAGACGGCTCAGCAGTTAAGAGCATTGGCTGCTCTCCCAGAGGACCTGGGTTCAATTCCCAGCACCCACATGGCAGCTCACAGCTGACTGTAGCTCTAGTTCCGGGAATCTGACACTATCACCCAGACATACATGCAGGCAAAACGCCAACACACATAAAATATAAATAAATCAAGCCGGGCGGTGGTGGCGCACACCTTTAATCCCAGCACTTGGGAGGCAGAGGCAAGTGGATTTCTGAGTTCGAGGCCAGCCTGGTCTACAGAGTTAGTTCCAGGACAGCCAGGGCCACACAGAGAAACCCTGTCTCGAAAAACAAAAAACAAAAAACAAAAAAAAATCAATCCTTCAAAAACCCAAACAAACACACATCTTTTTAAACAATAGTAAGTGGTTGGTGGGGTTTCTGGGCTGCTGGCGGGGTCCCACTTTGCATTCCTGCCCATCTATCTCGCACTGGAGACCTGACCTGGAAGACGGCAGGTGCATATTCATCATCGATGGAGTCCCGTTCGTTCACTGAGGGGCAGTCAGGGCCCTGACCCAAGGTGGCTACCTCTAGACCAAATAAGGAGTGGTTTCCACGAGGAGAAGCTCCAACCAGGGCCACTTCTAGCTGGCAGACATCTGCTGTGTGCAGGAGGCGAGGGGGCTGAGCAGGACGACCGGATTTAGTAAAGGCCTGGACCTAGGAAGGAGAGGGAAGCCATGTGAGGAGAATGGAGCTTGAGGGTTCGATACCCCCGCCGCGTCCTCACCAATCAGCTGATTTTGAGTTCCTTCCCCATATCCTCACCTTGAAGGTCAGACTGCCATTGGCGAAGGCTCCAGTAGGGTCATCTACAGGGTGGCCTTGAAAAATGGTGCTCAGGGTGGAAAGATCCAATGAGTTGGTGATATTGTTCCAGGAGAACTTGGCCAAGGAGTACGGAGGGTATGGTTTTCCAGGGGGCTGTGTCCCCTCTGACACCTTAGTGCTGTCAAACTCAAGCAGCTGGGGACAGGGTAGAGTGGAAGAGGCTTGCCTCCCGGCTTTCTCTTGGATATTCCTCCCAGTCACCCCACCCAAAACTGCATTCACTTCACCCACCCTGTGCTAAGCCCTTCCCCTGCCCTTGGGGTAGGATAGACTCTCTTCTTTTTTGCGCTCTTCTGAGTTCCTTCAGACCCTCTCACCCTGGTGAAGACAAGAGCGGAAGAAAACTGAATGCTGTTCTTGGGGAGCACCAGCAGGGCCCCATCAGGATCAGGAGACAGCAGGAGACTCCAGTTGACGCTCAGGACACTCTGAGTGGTGTTGGTGGCCACCAGCACCACAGCTGGAGGCCCCAGGCTGCTCCACACATAGTGCAGGGTGGAGTTGCTGCCCACTGCCCGGATATGAAGCAGGTTCTGGGGATTTGGCCAGCCAGAAATAACCTCCATAGATACCTGGAACATAGGGTAGTAGGGTGGAAGGAACAAGATCAGGACTGCTCACAGGCAAAGGAGCAGCTTGTGGGGTGGAGGACAGGACCTGGGTGATGCCAGGAATGGCAAGGGCTCTTGAGGACCAGGCAAGAGGGAAGTGTAGGAACTGAGGGGAACTTGGAATCAGGGGCAGATGTAGGGTTGAGAAGATTGGGTGGATCCAGGATTACTCAGAGGGCTCAGGGTTGACAAGGCTTTTTAAGTCCCCAAACCTGCCTGTTTCTGGGCTACAATGTCTGAGCCATGGTTCAGACACCGACAGAAAGCAAGAAGCAGTCATGCCTGACCTGACTCCCTCCACAATCCTTCCAGTCACTCACAGCTCCACACTGGGCTCTCTGGGTTGACACCTCTCTTACATCCACCTTCCACCCCTCTGTTGTCCCAG
This sequence comes from Grammomys surdaster, assembly GCF_004785775.1. NCBI lineage: Eukaryota > Metazoa > Chordata > Mammalia > Rodentia > Muridae > Grammomys > Grammomys surdaster. The sequence continues at coordinate 1,680,471 of NW_021620768.1, read as the reverse complement.
ATTCTAGTCATCTTGGAAAGGTAGGATTTCCGGAAACATCTATTACTTTAGTTCCGGAGCCCTTACCTGGCGAGTCTCTTCTCCCAGCAGGCCAAATGGGGCTGCACACACAAGTAGACTCAAAAGGAGCCATGGGGTTGGGGCACAGGGGACCCAGCCCCGGTGAGGTCCCCAACAGCGGAACATACAGCCACAGCTAGTTAAACTCAGCGGAAGGGCCTCACAGTCACATGACCCCCTTCCTGCTGATCCCTTTAGAGGGCGGGCCACCAAACCAGTTCTTAAAGGGACAGCTTCCATTAACCCAGATCTCAGCACAAGTTGGAATAGCATCAGGAAAAATGAAGGTGGACAGGTATTTTATCATCAACAGGTTGGCCTGCAAGGCGTTCTAGACTAGCTGTGCAAACATACTCTTGCCTTTCCTCAGACACCCTCCCAGTCCCTCTGGTGAGTATGCCCAGATTTAAATTTCCACGTAATTTAACAGAGTAATCTGTCTGTCACTGCTCTGTGGTAGAAGGATAGAGAGAGGAATATAAAAGAACTCTTAGAGGGCAGCGAGATGGCTCAGTGGGTAAATGTGTTTGCTCCAAACTGGACATGAGTTGGATAGTCAGGACCAACATGGTGGAAGGAGAAAAATAATTCCCAGAAGCTGAACCCTGATTTACACATACAATCTGTGGCATTGCCCACATAAAACAAATAAAATATAAAAGAATAATCAAAAAATCTTCAGGCATGGTGGTCTCAGAAAACAGAACCAAGACGGAAGCAGAGACTTGCTTCTGCAATCCCAGCTTTTGAAAGACTGAGGGAGGAGGAACACCATGAGTCTGAGGCTGGCCTGGATTACAGAGTCAACTCCAGCTAGAAGGAAAAACTGCCTTTAAAAAAGAAATAAAACCCAAAAGGGCTGGAGATGTAGCTCAGTTGGTGGGGTGCATGTTTCATATATGTGACATCTTGGGTTCAATCTCCATATAACATCAGGTAAGGGAGCCAAGACCCAGCTAGGATGCAGGAGGAGGGCCAGAAATTCAAGGTCTGGGGCATGTGAGATGCTTAGCAGGTAACCAACTTCTTAAAGTTACACACACACACACACACACACACACACACACACACACATACACACACACACACACAACCACATAATGAAAATACCCCAGAGGGTTCCTTTTGATGATGTAGTATTTATTGCATTACCAGGTAGGCAGGCTTTCTTATTGGAAGAGCTCACAATTTTATTGTGAAGTTATCACAAATAAAAAGCAATAATTAGTCAAACACATGACCAAATCCATGTTTTTGCTTGAATCTTTGAGACAGGGTCTCATTATATAACCCTGGCTGTCCTTTATACATACCAGGCTGGCCTTGAACTAACAAAGATCTGCCTGCCCGTCTCTACCTCCCGTGTACTGGAATTAAAGGCATGAGCACCACAACCAACCAGTTTTTCCTAAAATCTTAATTTTTACATGTATTTTGCCTGCATGTCTCTCTGTGCCTGGTGACCACAGAGACCAGAAGAGGATGTCAGATTCTCTGAGGTTGGAGTTACAGACGGCTGTGGGCTGCCATGTGGATGCTGGGAATCAAACCTTGGGTCCTCTGGAAGAGCAGTCAGTGCTCTTAATTACTGAGCATTTTCTCCAGCTCCTAATTAAAATCTTAACTGTTAGACTAATATAATATACACAGTACATATTTGAACCAGATGTCCTGGCACAAGCCTTTAATCCTAGTTAAATCCAAGGTTACATAGAAGATCTTGTTTTAAAAAAAAATCAGGACTACTTACATGAGAATGTTAAGCAAGTGCTCTGACAGAGCTTATACCCCCAACCTACTTAAAGAGACAAGATTTCTCTGCATAGCCCTGACTATCCTGGAAATTGCTCTGTAGACCACATTGTCCTTGAACTCAAGAGATCTGCTGGCTGCTGCCTCCAGAATGCTGGGATATAAGGCATATACCACCTAGGGCCAGTTTTTGTTTTTGAAACCAAGTTTTACGTGTGACCCTGGCTCTTAGAGTTTACTATATTCTCTTAGCCTTCTAATTGCTGGGATTACAAATTACAAAAGGTTGCGAACAACCAAGTAAGTGGTAGGAATTGAGGGAGAAGTAAGCAGCACATGTATCAAACTTTTTTTTTTTTTTTTTTCGAGACAGGGTTTCTTTGTGTAGCCCTGGCTGTCCTGGAACTCTGTAGACCAGGCTGGCCTCAAACTCAGAAATCCACCTGCCTCTGCCTCCCAAATGCTGGGATTAAAGGTGTGCGCCATCACTGCCTGGCTTGTATTAAACTTAAAAAAAAGTTTGTGTCTGTATATGAGCATGTGTTTGGATAACTGAAGAAACCAGAAGAGTTTTAGATTCCATGGAACTGAAACCTACAGTGGGTATTGGGTCCTTTGGAAGAGCACTGAGCCATCTCTGCAACAGCCTGCTGCACCACACACACAGAGGCACACAGGAATGCACTTGGAGACTGGGTTTCTCTGTGTAGCCCTGGAACTCTATATCAATCTAGCCAACTGCTGGGAATAAAGGTGTGCACCATGTGCCTGGCTCTCATATGCTAGATCATGTTTCCCTCTGAGATTTATCAATTTATATTCACGTTTGAGAACCCATTTTCCATATCCTTGCAACTAACAAACTGGAATCATAGGTCCCTATGGAAAAAAAAATTATGTAGCCCTGGCTAGCCTGGATCAGGCTGGGATCTGATATTTGTGTGTATGCAACATAAGAAGAAGGCTAAAAGAGGGACTTGGATCCCCTGGAGCTGGAAATAACAATGAGCTACCAAATGTAGATGCTAGGAATTGAACTTGCTTCTGGGAGAGCAAAAGCTCTTATGCACTGAGACAGGGCATTTCTTTGCAGTTCAGTCTGGCCTTAGACCCAGGCGAATCCTCCTACCTCAGGTTCCTGAATGCTGGGCTCCCTTGCTCCCTGGCTGTGAATGTAGGAGCACATGCCACACTGTGAACACTGAGGTCAATGGACTTTTGGGAACCTCTTTTCTTCTTTATTCTATGATGAGAATTGAGGACTGAATGCCATTGGCTTTAATTGCAAGCACTTTTGCCCAATGAACAACTTCATTGGCTCTGTTTCTATTTTGTCTTTGAGGCAAGTGCAGCACAACTAGTCTCCTACTGGCTATATAGCTGTGATGGTTAGAGTTGACAGAATGAGGGGTGGGGGACTGGTTCACGGCACAACCATGAGGGATTAGCTTGATTTAAAAAACCCATCCAAGCCAGGTGTGGTGAAGCATCCCTTTTTAAATTTCTTTCTCTCTCTCTCTGTCTTTCTTTCCTGTCTATGAGTACATTGTTGCTGTCTTCAGACACACCAGAAGAGGGCATCAGATCCCATTATAGATGGTTGTGAACCACCATGTAGTTGCTGGGGAATTGAGCTCAGAAATTCTGGAAGAGCAGTCAGTGCTCTTCACTGCTGAGCCATCTCTCCAGGCCCCTGAAACACTCCTTTTTAAATTTCAGATACCAGCACTCAGAGCACCCTGGAGGCAGAGGTAGTAGAAACACCACACTCAGGTCTACAGAGTATGACAGTCTTAAAAAAAAAAAGGGGGGGTGGGGGTGGGGAGGATGTGTGTGTATGCAAATAGTGACTTCACTTGTCTCCTTTGCTCCCAGTAAGGTTTTCTACCTCCTCCTGCATTGCTAGGAGGTAGAGATGTGACCCAAGGTTGAAAAACACATGACAACTGTCTCAAATGACTTAGATTTAATCATTAGAAGCAAACTAAATGGAAAGCTTACAATTGAAGAGATACATGTCAGTGCTTTTTGCAAACTGATATGGGACAGACTGGGGGCTGCCCCTCAACCTGATCCTTTGCAAACAAAGATGTCCACAGTGTTCCTGGAACTCTGGCTCAGGAAAGGGGAGACTGCTGGTTCTGTGCATTGAAGTCACCTTGCTCAGCATTCACTCCTGGCCAGCATCTGGAGCACTGGTTTGCCGGTTCTGGTCATCACCCTTCTTCTTGTGGCCAGAGACAATGTCATCAATCCGCAGAAGCAGAACTGCAGTCTAAGAGAAAAACAGGTCAGCAAAGAAAGGAAAGACACTGTTTTCTTTTAGCCCCCTCCTAGCTCCTCCCACAGAATTACCATTTTATCTGGAATCTTCCTTTTCCGAGTCCTGAATGAACAATGAAGTTCTACCTAAGCAAGGGATATAACTTGTCCCCTGTTACACTGTTTTTGTAGAAGCTAAAGAAGTAGGGAAATGGAATTCCTTGGGAGCTCTTTGGAGAATACTCTGCCTTTCTTATGGCCCTCCCTTTTAAACACAGCACAGAAGCTGTTTATCTGTACAGAAACAACATATGGTGTCTCACCTCCACTGCTGTTTTGTATGTTTGTAGCTTCACAGCCAATGGCTCCCAAATACCCAGCTCTTTCATGTCCACCAAGGTGCCAGTCTCACCATTCACACCCCAGGTCTCACAACTCTCCTGGGTGTGCTTGGCCTGCAGGTGGAGTAAACACAAGCATGGAGAGCATAATGAAGCGTCAGAGAACAGACAAAACCAAACACTGGAAACCGACAGCTAACAAGGCAGACTACAAGAGTTTGAAGAAATGAGCTATAGGAAAAGCTTGAGGGCAAAGGTTGATGGCTGCTGAGGAAGGACACGGAAGGTTGACCTCTGCCCCCCCCCTCACAACCCACACCCATGTAAATGTGTGCACGAACATAAGCATACGTGTTCTTATGAGTATAAACACAGACTGTCAGAAAAACATTTCTTTTTTCCTAAGAGTAAAACCAGCTTGCCTTACCCCTGCAAGGCATGAGCGTAGAAAAGCACTCACCCGAAGGGAGGTCAACAGACGAATGGTACTGGCCCCACAGTTCTGGATCAAGGTCCGAGGGATGACCTCTAAAGCCTGAGCCACAGCTCTATATGGCCACTGCTCCACACCAGTCATGGTCTTAGATTTTTCTGTCAAGGCATGGGCCACAGCCATCTCAGAGGCTCCACCACCAGGCACCAGCTGAGGGTCCAGGAGAACATTGCGGCACACTTGCATGGCATCCTGGAGGTTGCGTTCTATTTCCTTGGGGAAGCAGAGAAACGGTATAGCCAGCTCAGTGATTCAAGGAGAAATCAGAGGCAAAGGATTTCCTGACAAGCTTTTAGCAAACAAACAAAAGAGGGCAACTAGGAAGATCCTTGTGACCCCTTCTGGTGAGGGGCAGAAGTTATGTTCACATTTTAATTCAGGAATGGGAGCACAGGATGGGCCCTGGAAGAGAGTTAGGGGATGTTACACCTCAACTATAAGGTCAGGTCTTTCTGTATTGCACCCAAGAGAAACAAACTATTTCTCCCTCCCTTCCTAGCTGTGCCCTCCAGCAGACTGTATGCATACTGCAAACCATTCTCTGCTTACCAGCTAAGTATCCTGGAAAATTACTTCCCTTGGGAGTAGGGATGGGGTTATACTTTCAATTTAAAAGGGCTGACCAACGGCTTAGTGGTTCAAGGCTCTTGCTAACAAGCTGGATCACCTAAGTTTGATTCCTGGGACCTGGACAGTAGAGGGAGAACAAAAAGAGGGAGGGAGCAGTACTGCTAGGTCCCTGGCTAAGCTGGAGCCACAATGGAGTGCATACATCTAGGCTGCCAACCGTACTGAATTCACACTGAACCACCAAAGTGAGATCTTGTCACACACACACACACACACACACACACACACACACACACACACACACACACCCTTGCTGGCCTGGAATTTAGTCAAGTAGACCAGGATAGCCTGAACAAACCCACAGAGACCCACCTGTTTCTACTTCCTGAGTCCTGGGATTAAAGGGGTATACCACCATAGCCAACCTTTGTCATTTATTCTTTTCTTATTTTTTAAGATATACTTATTTTGTATGTGTGTCCTCATGAGTTTACGAATACCACATGTGTGTTTGGTGCCCTCAGAGGCCAGAGTCCCTGGAAGACCAATGAGTGTGATCTCACCACTGAGCCTCTCTCCTGCTCCAGCTGTTTTCATTTTGTTTTGAGATAAGGTCTTCCTATGTATTCTCTGCAGGCCAGAACTCTTGTGGACCAGGCTTGCTTCAAACTCAGAGATCCACCTGTTTCTGTCTCCAGAATGCTGGGATTAGAGGAATCCACTACCACTATCTGGCCTGTTTTATTTGTTAGTTATTTTATTTAGTTTTTGAGACAGGATATTTCTATATAGAGGTCTGCCTGTCTCTGCTCCCTCCCCTCCCTCCCACCACTCCATGCTGAGACTAATGGTATACACCAACATTGCCTGGCCTGTATTTTTTCTTTTTAAAGACAGGACAGCACTTCACACTTTCAAACTTGTATGATCTTTCTGCCTCAGCTGGGATCACCAGTATGAGCTGCCATACTAGGCTTCCAACACACAGCTGTACTAGATTGGGCCTGTCTTCCATTCCTCTCTCTCCTTTAAGCTGAGGCTGGCCTCTAGAACACTCCATCTTTCTGAGCCCCCGCCATGCCTTGATGAGGTGGTGCCAGGGCAGACGCTGGCTCCTGTTAACCTCGTCGCCGTCACGTGGGTGGCTCTGCTCCTTCACACGTCTATGCAGACATGCAGCCACAGGCCAAAGGAGCATGGACGGAGAATAAACACTGCTTAAATACATAGTTTTTTCTTAAAACAACACATTAAGTTTGTTGCTGTGGTAAAAAGATGACGATTCTAGGATGGAACACGTCCCTCCCTTGTCACACTGCCAAGGCTCACTCACCGAGAGTATCTCTTTGCTGGCTCCTCTAAGAAGAATGGTGCAGGCCTTTGGGTCTTTGCAGTCAGTGATGAATGTAAAGTACTCATCTCCAATCTTCTTGATTTCCAATAAGCCTGCCCCTGTACCAACATCATCTTCTCTCAGCTCCTCGGGCCGGCTGACTATCCGTGCCCCACAGGCTCTATTGGGTGGAGAAGATGGAGAGGATGTGACTTCAGATGCTTTTACCCATCTAGTGGTCTACACAGTCTGTGGTTAGAGGTTAGACTAAAATATATTACTAGGATCACTGAGCTGACTGGTAGACAAGTTTTAAATGCATACAGGCCAAGTTTCTTATTTGGCTTTAGTAATGGAATTATATATACACATGGCAACCAATCATAGCTGTATTCAAGTGTAACTTTTAGACAATAAAAGCCGGACAATGAATTCCCACACCAGCCTGGCGGTGGTGGCGCATGCCTTTAATCCCAGCACTTGGGAGGCAGAGGCAGGCGGATTTCTGAGTTCGAGGCCAGCCTGGTCTACATAGTGAGTTCCAGGACAGCCGGGGCTACACAGAGAAACCCTGTCTCGAACCACCCTCCCCCCAACCACTGGAAAAAAAGAAAAAAAAAAAAAGAAAGAAAAAGAAAAAAAGAATTGCGACACAAATAATTCAGTTGTGTCTGAATGCCAATAAGCAGAATCATACCAAAACAGGGCCATGGCCATGGGACGGCTCAGCAGGTACCATGCCTGCCGCACAAGCCTGAGGTCCCGAGCTAAAAACCCATGTAGTGATTTGAATAGGTCTGGACCTCATACTTGTGTGTTTGAATCCTCGGCCCAGAGGGAGTGACAGTATTAGGAGGTGTGTCCTTATTGGAATAGCTGTATTCTTGTTGGAAGAAGTGTGTCACTGTGGGGGTGGGCTTTACAGAAGAGTCCCTTCCTAGCTGCCTTTGGAAGCCCGTCTCCTTCTGGCTGCTTTTGGGTCAAGATGTAGAACACTCAGCTCCTTCTAGAGCACGGTGTCTGGCAAGACTCCGCCATTCTTCCTGCCATGGTGATAATGAATTCAATCTTTCGTCTCTTTTATAATTACCTTTAATATTATAATTGTCCTTTATAATTATCTTGATCATGGTATCTCTTCACAGCAATAAAACCCTAAGACAACCCAGAACCAAAGAAAAGGCAGCAGGAAAGAACATTCCAGAAAGTCATCATCTAACCTCTATGTATGCTCTGTGGCACATGCACGCACCCCTGTACATCACAGAAAGTGTAAGAAGAAACGGACCATACTAAAAGACTACAAAGTCAAGCAAGCAAGAACCTGAGGAAAAATTTGGGGTACATGTGGATGGGCCTGATGCTGTCTATATCCTAATGCTAATTCTGCTCTCTCCTGGGAGGGTCTTACACAATTAGCATTCTAGTTGTTGTGACCAGAGATTGAGTTACCATTGTTTTTTAAGTAAGTGTGTGTGGTGTTTTTCTTCTTGTGGCCACTCGACTGAGTTCAAGAGAGAAAAGAGAAAGGTACAGAGGGCAAAACATGGGTTTGCATGATGTGCCCCACAAAGACCGAACCACGGTGATGGCATGGCAGTGACCTACCAATGGGAACTTAGTAAGCTGAGTGGAGAAATTTTGGAGCTCTGGTGCCATGTGGCCTGCTGGTGCTGGCAGTGGTGCAGGAACTGCAGATAGTTTTTAATACTTCCCGCTACAGGGGGTGCCCAACGTGTGTACACATCTACAATTCTAGCATAGGAGGCCGAGGCAGGATTGTGGATTTAAGTGCTGCTTTGAATTACAGACAGTTCAGATTATAAACATGATCCAATAATAAATGTTACACTTTTCTTTTGGGATAGTCTCATTTAATCCAGTCTGGCTTCTGACTTCTGACCCTGTTGACTCTACCTCCCAAGTGCTGATATCACATATGTACACCAGTACCAAGGATGTTTTATTCCCTCCTTCTTCTATTTTCTGTTTATTTGGAACAGATTATCTTTATGTAGTCTTGGCTGTCCTGGAGCTCACTATGTAGATGGTACACTAGGCTCACAGAGATCCATCTGCCTCTGCCTGTGCTGGAATTAAAGGCCTAAGGTACATCCAGCTCAGGATAGCATTTCTTTTTCGGTCTTTCGAGACAGGGTTCCTATGAAACCTTGGCTGCTCTGGAACTCACTTTGTGTAGCAGGCTGACTTTAAACTCAGAGTTCCCCTTCTTTGTCTCCCAAGTACTGGGATAAAGGCACCATTGCCCAGGTTACATGGATACCACGTCACCCTTCATGTAAACTTATGGGAACAAGGAGAAAAACTAAGCATACCTATGTATGTCTAGAACCATCTTGGAACAAGCAGACATAGAATTCTCTTGAATTGAGCTATGTGCCTGGTAGGTGTTAGAGTTGGGAATCTCAAGTATCTCCCAAAGCTCCACATTCTAATGTCCTGTTCCCTTTGGCAGGTCTGCTGGAGTGGTAAAGTCTTTGTGATTTTGGACTAATAGAAGGGTTGTCAGGCTTAAAGCAGGTACCTTTACCTACTGAACCATCAGGATCCCCAACCTCCTTTTTTGAGACAGTCTCATTCAGTTGTAAAAGATGGCCTGGAAATAATTTGCCCAGGTTAACTTCAAACTTAAGGTAATCAATCCTCTTCCTTCAGTCTTCTACAGTGCTGAGATTTTGAGTCCTGAGTGGCTGTTTTATTTTAAGATGCCTCATGTAGCTCAGGGTTATCTGGAAACTCCATATGTAACTGAATATAACCAGCTTCTTTTTTTTTTTCTTTTTCTTTTTTTTTTTTGTTTTTCGAGACAGGGTTTCTCTGTGTAGTCCTGGCTATCCTGGAACCCACTCTGCAGACCAGGCTGGCCTCGAACTCAGAAATCCACCTGCCTCTGCCTTCCAAATGCTGGGATTAAAGGCGTGCGCCACCACCACCCGGCAACCTTCAGCTTTTGATAGCCTCTTGTTTTGGACTACCCAGTGATGGAATGACAGGTCCGTACTACTAAGCAAGCTTAGGGAAGGAACGAAGTACACATACATACAATCACACTACGGAAACACATGACCAGGGTGCACAAGTGGAAAGCAGAGGATAACTTTGTGGAGTCTGTTCATTCCTTCCACCTTTACATAGGATTAAATTCAGTTCTTCAAGGTTTTATGGCAAGTACCTTTACCAAGTGAGTCACTTTTTGCATGCCCAGATCCACCATGATTTTAACTTTTATTTCAGGCTGCCTTTAATTCACTATGCAGCATAAGCTGGCCTCGAACTCACAAAGATCCTCCTGCCTTAGCCATTCAAGTGCCAGGATTATAGGTGCACACCATCACACTGGTTTCTCACAGATCCCCTACAATAGTAGTTAGTGTAACTAATTATGTTTAGTTGTGACACACATGTGTGAGTTGGGAGTTCTCTATGTTCATGATATTAATCCCAGGGATTGAATTCAGGTGGTCAAGCTTGGCGGCAAATGTCTCTATACTCTGAGCCATTTCAACTATTCTTATTATCAAGTTTTAGTTTTTGGGCTTTTGAGACAGGGTTTCTTTTCTTTTTTTCTTCTTCTTTTTAGATTTATTTATTTTATGTGAGTACACTGTAACTGTCTTCAGACATACCAAAAGAGGGCATCGGATTCCACTATAGATAGCTGTGAGCCATCACGTGGTTGCTGGGAATTGAACTCAGGTCCTCTGTAAGAGCAGAGGGTGCGCTTAACCACTGAGCCATCTCTCCAGCCACAGGGTTTCTTTTATAACCCCGGCTATCTTGAAACTTGCTCTATCGACCAGGCTGGTCTCAAACTCAAGAAATCAGCCTGCCTTTACCTTCTAAAAGCTGGGATCAAAGGTACAGGTCACCACAGCTAGTGTCAATTCTTAATTTTTTTTAAATAAAATTTACTTATGTGTTTTTTAATGTATGAGTGCTGTCTGCATGTATGCCTGCATGCCAGAAGAGGCCATCAGAGCCCACTATAGATAGCTGTAAGCCATCACGCAGTTGCTGGGAACGGGACTCAGGACCTCTCTGGGAGAGCAGTCAGCTCTTAACCACTAAACCACTGATCTCTCCAGCCCCAAGTCTTAAACTTTTTAACCAAAGTTTTGTTGGTATTTTTTGACGTTTTTGCCCTAGAACTCACTATATAGATCAGGCTGGCCTCAAACTCAAATAGTTCATCTTTGTCTCCAAAGGTGCAATCACCACAGCCATCTGTCAAAGATGGGGAGACTGTCCAAAAAGATAGCTCAATGATCTAGAGAACTCTTCTGGAGGACTTACATTATTTGTTTCACAAATGCCTGTTAACTCCAGACAGACGCCCTCTTTTGGCACCCTTGGTTACTTGCACTCATAGACACAATTTTAAGACAAGGTCTCACATAGCCCCGATTGGCCTCTAAGGATCACTTGTGAACTGATTCACCCTCGTGCTGGAGTTATAGGCAGATACCACTCTGGCCATGATAAATTAGCACTGTACTGGAATTTACAGAAGAGGATCCACTAATAGAGATCTAATGCTTCTGCTATATTCAGAGCCAATTAGTATAAGACCCATAAGCCTAGACCTGGAGAGGCAGGACTGCTGCAAATTCAAGGTTAGCCTGGTCTGCAGAATGATGCAGGCCACTGCGGGATACAGAGCAAGAGCTTTACTCAGAAAAAAAACAAAGGTATTATTTTTATCACTGAGTCAAAAGTTCTTTTTGACTGCACCCTGCTCCATTTCAAGCAATGAATATACTATGCAACTAAAACAAAATAAAAAATTATCTTTAACTGGCTTACTTATTACCTAGCAATGCGATTATTGTCTGTTTTCCGGACTCTACGAATGGCTGTAACATTGGCCCGCATGAGGTAGTGTTGAGCTAAATCTGAAATTTAAGAACAGACATGTCAACAGAACACCCAAATTACTGGCCTCTGAACTGGTTTTATCCCCAAAATATTTAAAACACCACATAGCTGTCTTTTGCCAACCTGAGGGACAAAACCAAACCACACCACTCACCCTCTTCTACCTCAAAGGCAAGCTTGAAAAACAAATGGGGCCCTACCTGAGATGCCCTTTTCTGTGATGACCACGTCAGGTTTCAGCTGGATAATATCCTCACACAACTGCTGGATGTATTCTTCTTCCATTTGCAGGATTCGGGTGAAATCCTCCTCTCGTGTAATCTCAATGTCAGTCTGTGAATGAAGAAAAGGCACTGACTGAAGTTGGAGAAATGGCTCAGCATCAGGAGTAGCATTCACAGCTACCTGAATCCCAGCTCCAGGGGATCCAAGTAACCTGTACTCACAGACACATAATGTTCCCAACAGATCTCCACATACACGTCTAGGCACTTACAGAATACACATTAATGAAAATAACTTAAAAACTCCCGGGCCGATGCAGATGTCAAGTGTCACGTACTCCTTCTGTCCAGCCCTCTCACGTATTCCAGAAAATGTGAATCTGAATGTCAAAGCTTCACATCTGTTTAACACATCTGAGCTGGACCTTCTGTCTTACTAGTTAGTAGTGTGCATTAGATCTTAATGTCTTGCTACCTTTGGTTTTTGTTTTTAGGACAGGGTCTTACTCCACCCAGGCTGATCTCATTCTCAGCCCCGTTTAAGTGTTGGGATGACAGGTGTAAGCAACCATTTCCACCTGAATTCTGGTTCCCAAACATTTTTAATAGGGTCCACTGGCTTAGAACATGGAAGTCCTTACACTCTGTAAAGTCTTGTCAGCAAAGGTAAAGGAACTGAGAGACTGTAGGTGCTGCTGCTGCAGCAGCTGTGTTAGAAAAGGTGGGTCATACCCACAATCCCAGCACTCAGGAGGCAGAGGCAGGCAGATTGCTAGCCTGAACACAGTGGGAGTTCTAGACCACTCACCACTCAAGCTACACAGGAACACTGTCTGAACCTTCCTAAACTAATCTGCAAAAACAAAAACAAACAAACAAACAAACAAAAAACCCCACAACTCTTCAAACTGAAGTTAAAGGAGCTGGGTTTGAAATATGCCAAAGTCAAACACTGAGAAAATATATTGTCCAGGTCTGTTCTGAACCAAGTAGTCTTCCTGCCTCATTCATCCGCTCACACAGACAGGACCATCTGTGTCTATGCCCACACATCTCAATGAATGCAGGACAGATTTATTTATTTATTTGTTTGTTTGTTTGTTTGTTTTTCGAGACAGAGTTTCTCTGTGTAGCCCTGGCTGTCCTGGAACTCACTCTGTAGACCAGGCTGGCCTCCAACTCAGAAATCCACCTGCCTCTGCCTCCCAAGTGCTGGGATTAAAGGCGTGTGCCACCACTGCCCGGCAAGGACACATTTATTTAATTTTTGTCACTCTTTTCCTTCAGTCCTGGGCTTCAGACTCCTCACTTGGAAAACAAAAATAACATCAAATTATTTTCAAGAAAAGATAATGAATGGCAGCACACAGTGACTTTATTGTCAACTTGTTTATATTAGTAGAGTCCACTTAAAAAAAAAAAAAAGCTGGGAATCCAGGGGTAGTGGCATATGTATTTGAGAGGCACTTGAGAGGCAGAGGCAGGTGGAACTCTGATAGTCTGAGACCAGCCTGGTCTACATATTGAATTTCAGAACAGCAAGGGCTATGTAAAGAGAACCTGTCTCAAAAACAAAAAACCCAACAAAGCTGGGATTCTTACCTGGCTTTCTCCTTTCTTGTACTCCAGAGAAGAATCCAGTAGCACAATTCGAGGATTCTTAATATAGCGGCGCATTCTTGGATGGGTCACATCCTTGTTAATCATGACTCCACGTAAGACACATGAGTCTTCAATGATGCCCCCGGGTATCTGAGCAAAGAGAGATTTACTTTAATACAGAACCAAGATGCAATAACTGGGACTGGTGACACATCACACAGCACTTGCTTCCATTCGTGCAAGAAATTCCATATCAAATCTATCCCCATATATACTTCTTTCCCAAATGACTACTCTTTCAGAAGTCCAAGGCATCTCTCTTCCATGAAGCTCAGAAACAAAATAATTAAGTAGACAAGTGGCAGGCTTCATACAAGTTTTAGGGCAGCCTGAGCATCAGTGAATTCCAGGTCCTTTAGGAATATAGTGAGAACCAAAACAATGGCTGCAAATATGTCCTTGTTTTTGTTTTGAGACAATCTCTCTACATAGCTGTGGCTATCCTCGAACTTACAGATTCACCTAAGTGCATCTACCAAATACTGGGATTAAAGTTGTTCACCACCAAACCTGGCTGTAAATGTTTGACTCCTTAGGAAGTATGCTAATGTTGGGCCATGACACTCAACCTGAAGGATGAATAAGATCCACAGAGTACACAGAGTAATTTCACTGTCTTGACAAAGATTTGAAAGGATCTACTTCATCATTAGGATAGTCCCACAGATTTTTAGACTTGGGCTCCATCTGCTGGCTCTAAGATATTAAACTGGCTACTTACACATACATTCAGATCTTAAATTTAGTAAAAACAGGAAAGCTTTTGTATAGCCCTGGCTGTCCTGGAACTCATTCTGTAGACCAAGCTGACCTCAAACTCAGAGACCTGCCTGCCTCTGCCTGGTGTGCTAGAATTAAAGGTGTGTGTCACCACTGCCCAAGCAGATTTTATTATAATGAGTATATGATGGACATCTTGGTTGTCAACTTGACACCTGGAATTAACTAAAACCCAAGCAACTAGCACACCCGTGAAAGATTTCCCTTGACTGGATCATTTAGGGTCAAAAGTGGACCACTTTAAATCTGGGCCAATCCTTCTGGTGGCAGCCCACATAAAAGGACAGAGGACAAGGACACTTGCTGCTTGCCTGTTTTCATTCTCACTGGCAAACTCATCTGTTCTGCTATTGAGGCATTAGAGCCTACTTCTTTGGGATTCCAAGTAGATTGAAGATCAACCAGCCTACTGTATTGAAGGACTAACAGAAATCTTTTTTTCCCCTTTAAATTAATTTATTTATATGAGCACACTGTAGCTCTCTCTTCAGACATACCAGAAGATGGAAGGCATCCCATTATAGATGGTTGTGAGCCACTATGTGGTTGCTGGAAATTCAACTCACCACCTCTGGAAGAGTAGTCAATGCTCTTAACCATTGAGCCGTCTCTCCAGCCCCTACCAGCATCTTATTTTTCTGTCACGTGACAGCTACTGTTGGAATAGTCACTCTAATAAAGCCTCTCTTTTAATACTCATCAGTTCTGTTCTCTAGAGAAGCCTGACTAACAAAGTGGTTTGTCTGCATGTATGTGTAATTCATGTGTACCTGGTGCCCTCAGTGGTCAAAAGAGGGAATCAGGTTTTCTGGAACTGGAGTTATGGATGGCTATGAGACACCACATGAGTGCTGGTAATCAAATGTGGGCCCTCTACATGAGCAGTTAAGTGTTCTTAGCCGCTTAACCTCAACACTTGTAAAATTAATATCCTCACCAACGGCTAATTAATACCCATAGGCATAGATACAGACCTACCAATGTCTTCCTTACCCTTGTAAACCTTGTGTATGGAAGGTAGTAAAGGCAACAAAAAATAGTATCAGGAATTCTCCCTGATACTCTTAGGTTTTTGTTTCCAGGCTCTAAGTTAGTCCAGTTCTTCTTTCTAGTTCTAACTAAATAAAGACACCCTACTCTGAATTGGAATGACCATGAAAGATACTAAACTCTCAAGCACACATTGGACTAGCTTACCTTTTCCACCCTTGCATACTTCTTAATGTCAATTTCCTTCCTGCCATTCTCTTCAAACTGCACAGTCTTAACAGCATCCAGTGCAATGTTGCAGGCCAAAGAGGACCACCGACTGATGACTTTCGTAGTAATAGAGCTATTGATGATGCTCAACATCATATCACGGTTATTGACATCAACAGGGGTACTGGAAAAAGAAACCCAGATATAGTCAACATAAAACATTTAACACAACTGGGATTGCAGGTGCAACTCGGTGGTACAGTGCTTGGCTACACCAGTCCTGGATTCAATACAACCTGCACCCAAATACCATGTTTTATAATTCATAAAAATAAATCTAAAGGTGGGGGCTGGAGATATGACTAAACAGTTAAGAGCACTTAACAGTTAAGAGCACTTGCTGTTCTTGAGGACCTGTGTTCAGTGTGTTAATTCTAGCTAGAGGGGAGTCACATTTCTGGTTTTCTCAGATACCTGCACTCATATGCACATGTTTGTGAAACACCCCACCCACCCACATCTACACACACAAAAACAACAACAAAGATCTAAGCAGAGTAGAATCTTAGCACTCCAGAGTCAGAGGCAGCATGATCTCTACAGATTTCAGGTCAACCTGGTTCACACAGACCAGCCAGGGACTACACGTTGAGATACCGTTTCAATCTGCCCCTTAAAAATTTAAAGGGACCATTAAAATAGGGGAGGAAAAGAGTCCTTAACGAGGGAGTACATAATGGAACACATGATTTAAAAGGATGGAATATGGGGAGTTAAAGGTTTCAGTGTGGATAAGAGTTGAGGGATGGAGCCGGGCGGTGGTGGCGCACGCCTTTAATCCCAGCACTTGGGAGGCAGAGGCAGGCGGATTTCTGAGTTCAAGAGTTCGAGGCTAGCCTGGTCTACAGAGTGAGTTCCAGGACAGCCAGAGCTACACAGAGAAACCCTGTCTCGAAAAAAAACAAACAAACAAACAAAAAAAAAAAAAAAAAAGAGTTGAGGGATGGGGAAGAGGAGGCAGTGATGGGTGATTAACAATAAGAATGTATGAATAGTCAGGGCAAAGTGGCACACACCTTTAATCCCAGCTCTCAGGAGGCAGAGGCAGAAAGATCTCTGAGGCCAGCTTGGTCCACAGAGTAAGTCCTAGAACAGGCAGGGATACACAGAAAAGGTCTTTAAAAAACAAAAACAAACCAAAAACCTACTACCATCACTAAAAAGAAAAGGAAAAAGGAGAGAGGTGTGTTTTTGAAGGTACCCTCCATGGGTGGACAATGCTGCCTGCAGAAGACATGGTCATTATATGAAAATATCAGTACCAGGCATAGGATAATTCCCAACAAATTATGGGTCAAATTATAGGTTTAAAGGACCCTAAAACAGAAACTATGGACACTGTTCTTGATTGCCTATCATAACTGGATTAAAAAACTCTTACTGCAGACACTGCACACCCCTACTGCAAGACATAGATTATGTCTAGATATACGGATTTGTGTAACTCTCAGTCTTGGTTAGAGAAGCTTGTTTGTCCCAAGACAGAAACCGGTCAAAGTGCTAAGAGTAACTGTGAGTGTTCAGCTGCAATGGAACATCTGCGTCAATCTCCACCCAAGGCTTGTGGACATCTCAGAAGATGGGGCGATCAGAATGCAAGAGCTGGTGAATGTGAAATACTACCTTGTGGACAAGACAATGCCACTGCATCTATGATCTCACAGCAGCTGTGGCTACTTGTTCAAGGTCAAGCCAGTCAAAATCCCAGCATAGCCCCATACTTAGCTGAGGAGCTACTGTGAGTTGCTGGAGGAGGGAGGGTCATTTTCTTTAGGGTTGTGGCCACTGGTGGATTGCTCATCCTCTGGTGCGTGGCACTGAACCCATATGGGCAGCACTAACTGGAAACAGTAAGTCATTTGGAAAAAAAAAAAGTCAGGTTTTTAGCACTCAGGAGGCATAGGTTTCTTTGCTTTATCTACACAACCGGTTCCAGACCTGCTGGGGACAAGCAACTTAAAAAATAGTTGAGAGGGTAATACTTTGACAGAGTCTGGGGCTTTGTGGCATATGGTTTTAATCCCATCATGGAATTTGTTCTTTGTTGTTGTTTTGAGACAGGGTCACACTATGCAGCTGTGGCTGTCCTGAAACTACATAAACCAGGCTTTGCCCTGCCTCTGCTTCTCACGCAACATCACATCCGGCTTTGTGTTTTGATGCAGGAGTTCCCTTTGCATCCTAACTGCTGGGATTAAAGGCATGCACTTTTATACTCCATTCCCTGCACTATTAGCACCAAGCAAATGTAAACTAGTCAGTAGTTCTCTACATTCAAGCAGCATTCTCAAGTGTGGTTCTCTTCATTTGAATGGAAACCTTCTGGGTGCTCTCCTCCCAGCACAGGGCCCTGAATTAGCTATACTCGTACATGACTGCCTGCTGCCATCTCACTCCTAATGCTCTTTAACACATTTTAATATTGAAGAACACAGACCTATCTTACTCGTATACGTTTTCCACAGCAGCACCTAACATGAAAACTTGCAGACAACATGAACACAAAATTAGCTTTCTTGGTATGTGCATGTGGTGTGTAAATAAAGGACACAGGTCAACATCTGATATCTCCGTATTACTATTTAAAGATAGTGGTCTCCCAATTAGAAGCACAGGCACATGTCTTGGTGACTGTTTTTTCCCCTCTAAATCAGTGTATGTGTGCATGCTATATATGTGCATAGGAGGATACCTTATGGAGTCCTACCTTTACACAGGTTCCAAGTATTGAACTCAGGTCATTGGTATTCCTTTTAACATTTATATACATTAAATTATTTTCTAAAATGAGAATTTCTTGATTCTCTCCTTTACTTTGATCTCTTTTCTCCTTACTAAATTAAGCTAGAATGGAAAGCACCTTGTGCACAGGGGTGTGGTGAATGCCAGAGGCTGATGCTGGAAACCTTCCTCTAATCACTCTCAACCTATGTGCTTGGCTTTCTTTTATTAAGAGCAGATCAGGCAGTCTAAGCCTCCCACACTTTCCATTTCCAATCCTGCCTCCATACCTGATTTTCTTCAGAGTACTGATCATGTCATCCAGAGCCATGCGGTAAGCACTGATCACCACTGTCGGGTGCATCTGCTGCTCTAGGAAGTGCTCAGCCACAGACAGCATTTCTCCGGCTGCAAAAAGGACACAGGCATGATAGGAATACAGCTATGCATTTCAGAGTACCAGGATATGATGGCAACTTAATTTCCTTATGCTTCTAAAAATTATTTTTTCCTAAAACAGATTTCACTAAAGATATGTATCTGGATATAAATATTGTTCCACACTTTACAACTTCTATAAACAATTTATAAAGAAAGTACATTTTTATAAAGAAAGATACATTTTAATTTATCTAAGATTGACCTTATGAGCTTACCATTTTAACTTTAACTTTCTAACTAAATATGAACTTCGTTTTCCCAAGAAAAATGAAAATATTTTCCCCAAGAAAGAAAAATACGAAGGGGAAACATTTATTAACACAATACCTTACGACACTGCTGTCACTAAAAATGAAACAGAGAAAAAGGGCTCACTATAACCCCAGCACTGGGAGGCAGCGGCAGGAGAAACAGGAACTCAAGGCCAGCCTTAAGATACTGTTTGGCCACTGTTCTCAACAGACAATATCTTATTTCAAGTTTTCTTACCCAGGTCTCTATTATCTATACTATCTATAATTATTTTTAGACTTCTATGTCTGCGTGTGTGTCTGTGTACCATGTGCCTGTCTGATGCCTGTAGGAGGTGAGAAGACAACATGGGATCCCCTGGAACTAGTTATAGATGATTGTTGTTGGGAGACTGCTTCTCATACTTTGATTAACCAGGAATCTGCATATCCACATGGTCCTTGTCCCAATTGGTTTTTGATAGATCGATAAAGGTGCCAGCAGTCAATGGCTGGGCAAACAGAAGCAGGGTGTGGGGGGGAGGAAGCTTAGAGTTGTACAGGCTAGGATGCAGGGGAGAGAAGAATCCGGGGAGGAAGGGACACAGGAGCTGCAGGGAGAGAAAGCCAACCAGCTATGTGAGTATTCGGGTGAGTGCCCACTTCCCAGATTGGGCCTGGGATAGCAGGGGAAGGTTTATGAGTGCCTAGTCATTGAGTTAGCCAAGGCACTTCAAAAATAAGCTAATGTGTGTGTGCGCCTTTCACTTGTGAATCCAAAGAGTTTCTGGGCAGAGGTGGGTGGAGCACAAAGCAGTGTAGCCAAAACTCACCGCTACAGACTGTGAGTGAAGAGTGGGTGCTGGGAAACCAAATCCAGGTCCTCTGCAAAAGCAAGTGGGGCTGGAGATGGCTCAGAGGCTAAGAGCACTTAACTGCTCTTACAGAGGGTCTGAACTCATTCCCAGCAACCAAGTCAGGTGACTCAAAATCATGTGTAATTCCAGTTTCAAGAGACCCAATACCCTCTTCTGACTTCTTCGGGCATTTATACTCCTGAGAACAAACCTTCAGACAGACACACACATACACGTGTGCACATAATTTATAATGAAGCCTGAATTGCCCCAAAGATAAACAATTCCTCATGTGCACATAACAACAACAAATCATGTAAACTTATCTTTGATAAGAATTCTATATAAAAAGAGCCTGGCTTAAAAAGAAAATACTCTAAGAACAAATCAATTCACATACAATAAAATATGCATTAACTGATAAAAATGTGATCAGAGGAACTTATTAACTGTGTATTGCCTCTATCATTAATAGCTTGGAATTAACTACTTGTTTACTATAACTTTACAGAATGAATCTTATCATCTATTGCAAAAAACACTTTAAAAATTAGCAATGATTTCTACAACAAACCTTTTGTTTTTTTGAGACAGGGTTTCTCTGTGTAGCCCTGGCTGTCCTGAACTCAGAGACCCACCTGCCTTGGCCTCCCTAGTACTGGAATTAAAGGTGTATGGCACCATGCCAGGCTAACACATCTTATCTCTAATTTTTTTTTCAATCTTCTACTTTCTTCTTACCAAGAATAATTACTGAGGTGGTCCCATCTCCAACCTCTTCATCCTGGGTCCTGCTAATTTCAATCATGGACTTTGCTGCAGGATGCTGAACTTGAATCTGAAAGAAAAATGAACGACTACTCAAAGACTTTAAAAAACAAAACAAAAACTCCCCAAACTTGTTTGTTATGTGATTGCATACACACCACAACATGCCCCTTAAGGACAGAGGACAACTTGTGGTTACTGGCTGTCTCTTTCTACCATGTGGGTGATGGGGACTGAACTTAGGTTGTCAGGCTTGGCAGCAAATTGAGTCATGTTGACAGCTCTCAAAAGACCTCTTAGCCTGGCCACAACTCTTGAGTGTCTTTTACACTCCCTTATTCCTTTCTTTTACTGTATCTCTCAGATTAAATTAAATTAAAACCAGCACCAGGCCAGGTGTGACAGCTCATGCTTTTAATCCCAGAAGAGATAGGCAGATGCTGGTGGATTTCTATAAATTCTAGTTTAAGGCTGCCCATACATAGCCAGCTCCAAGCCACATAGTGAGGCCCTATCTCAAAAAACAAAACAAAACAAAACCTGGAGAGTTATCTCAGTGGTTGTAAGTGCTTATTTCTTTTTCAGAGGACCAACCCAAGTCAAGTTCCTAGCCCTATTAGTGGATGGCTCACAACCACCAGAAACTGCACCTCTAGAAGGCACACCCTGGCTCACAGTACTTTCCTCTCCAGTATCTTAAGCAGATCACTTTTGTGTGGAAAAGTGTCACTGAGAACTCAACCTTTAAAACTTCTTCAGTTTAGTGCTATAAGCACCACAGTGACTGAATCATGTCCTCTGAAGACAGCCATGGAGGTCTAAACCTTATGAATGTGTCTTTATGGGGAAGGTGGTCTTTGTAGATGTATTCAAGGTCATACTGTTTAATGGGAGTCCCATCATTCTTTTACAAATAAAGGACAGCATGCAATGGAAATAAAGACCCTGCACTTACAACAGAAAGGAGTGAGAAACATTATTAAAAGGTATAAGAAACAAGAGATTCTTGCTTAGTCTTCAGGACTAGGCCCTACTGAAACCTCGATATCAGATTTACAACTTCAGTTCATGAGAAAATTAAGTTTCTAGAGCATCCCCTTATTTTGTGGTGCTGGGAATTGAATCTAAGTCCTTATGATTGAGAAAGATGCACTCTAACACAGAAGTGTATCTTCTAGCCTCCGTCTGTGAGATAAGGTCAGACTGTTCTCCAATTTTAACTCTTCTGCATTAATGCTGAGATAACAGGCATGTACCACATCTGGAGTTTCTGTTTTGAGACAACCATAGCAGACTAGCCAGGCACAATGTTCCAAATCTATAATCCCAGTACTCAGAGGCCCTGAACCCACAAGATTAACCTCAAATCCCTCATCCTCCTACCTTTACCTCCTAAATACTGAGATTAGAGGCACACTGCCATCATGCCTTGATAACCCTTGGATTTCAGATAGAGTTATTTTATTTGGCCCAGGATGATCTCGAACTCATGATCCTCCTTCTCTCTGGTACTAAAGTGCTGGGATTAGAGGCATAGAACACTATGCCAAGATTAACTACATGTATTTGAATAGGCTCTTGGTATTTGTAAGGCTGTTAGAAAAGGAGGTGAGAAAACAAAACAACAACAAAATCAAAATGAAACACACCTCTCGAAGAATGGCATTGCCGTCATTGGTCATCACGATGCCTCCCATTGGGTCCAAAAGCATCTAAGAAAAACCAAAAGTGTTATAGATAACAAAAAAGGAGGACACAGCTTGAATTCCAATAAAAGGTAGTCCAACCTTCATCATAGATTTAGGTCCCAAACAGGTCCGGATGATGTCTGCAATTGTCTGTTGGTAAGGAAACACAAAACAAGCAGCATAGTCAGAGAATAATGTGAGCGTTCCGAAGAACCACAAACAGAACCACTGTCTCACTAGGTAGCTCTGACTGGCCTTGAACTCAAGAGATAGCCTTGCTTCTGATTCTCAATGATAGGATTAAAGGCATGTTCCACCATGCCCAGTGCATAGCCAGTGTTCTAAAGATTTATTTTTATGGATATGAGTATTTGCTCAAATACATGTTTGTGCTTCAGATGCATGCCTGGTGACCAGAGGCCGCAAGAGCATCTTGGATACCCTAGAACTGGAGTTTCAGGAGGTTGTGAGCCACCACCCGGGTCTGGGGAATCCAATCTACGTTTTCTGCAAGAGTAGCAAGTGCTTAGAGCTGGAGAGGTGGCTCAGCAGTTAAGAGCACTGACTGCTCTTCCAGAGGTCCTGAGTTCAATTCCCAGAAACCACATGGTGGCTATCTGCAATGGGGTCTGATGCCCTCTTCTGGTGTGTCTGATGATAGCGACAGTGTACTAACATAAAATAAGTAAATTAGAATTCTTAAAAAAAAAAAAAAAAAAAAGAGTAGCAAACGCTCTCCTGTTGAGCCACCTCTCCAACCAGAGTCGGAGTTTAACGATAGTACCTAACGACGAGAATGGGGACTATTTTAGATACCATAATAAATGAATTTTCACAAAGAATCTACTTCAGCAGTTTTAGTGTCCTAAGAGTCCATCCAACCTTGATATTTTAACTGACAGTGGCCTCTAGGTCACATGAAATCAAGTCTTCTAATCATTCACTCAAAAATATATTTACGCCTTTAATCCCAGCACTTGGGAGACAGAGGCAGGCGGATTTCTGAGTTTGAGGCTAGCCTGATCTATAGAGTGAGTTCCAGGACAGCCAGGGCTACACAGAGAAACCCTGTCTCGAAAAACCAACCCCCCCCCCCAAAAAATATATATTTACTGAGTTCAGAGTGGTGGCATGATTTTAATCCCAGGATTTGGGAAACAAAGGCAAGCAGATCCATGAGTCAAGGACAGCCTGGTGTACATAGCAAATTCTAGGCTACTCAGACAAGATCCTGTCTCTAAAGAGGGGACAAGCCTCTTGCAAAGGACCTAGATTAAATTTCTATCACCTACACGGTAACTTTCACAATGGCCCGTAACTCCAGTTCCAGAGGAATCTGACAACCTCTTCTAGGCTTCTTGTGCACCAAGCATGCACATGGCACACACATACATGCACGGAGGCAAAACACTCAAACAATAAAGTAAAATAGGTAAATCTTTAAAAACCTCCCTTCCTGTATCACCATCAGGGAAATGCCTTGGAAAAGCCAAGTTTTCCTTTGCTCAATTGTATGACACACAGAATCATAGGAAGTTTACTATTACAAATAAAGAAGTATTAGGGGAGTCATCCAGAACAAACTGCTATTATCTCTTAAAACATGTACTACCTTTGCAGCATTGATATTTCCAGATTGAACTTTTCTTCCAGACTCACGCTTTGTATTCTGACCTAAAACAGACAAAAACACGTGTCAACAGCCCAGTGTACACTATCATTTCATTTCCTAACTTAAAGAAAATGTTTACATTTTATGTATCTATGTATATATCAGGTGTACAAATGCTTGGCACAACTGTGGAGGTCAGAAAACAACTTTCAGGAGTTAATTCTCTTTCTATGACATGGGTGCCAGAGATTAAACTTGGTCATCCAAGTTAGGTATGGTGGCGCATTTGAACCCAGCACTTAGAAGGCAGAGTCAGGAGGATCTCTGTGACTTGAAGCCAGCCTGGTCTATACAGAGAACCTGCCTCAGATGGAACAAACAAACAAAACAGCAAAAAGACCTCCAGTTATTATTAGGCTTAGTGGCAGGTGCTTTTTTAACCTGCCAAGCCATCCTACCACCAAGTTTTGAAAATAAAAATTAGCTGGACAGTGGTGGCGCACGCCTTTAATCCCAGCACTTGGGAGGCAGAGGCAGGCGGATTACTGAGTTCAAGGCCAGCCTCATCTACAGAGTGAGTTCCAGGACAGCCAGGATTATCAGAGAAACCCTGTCTCAAAAAAACAAAACAAACAAACAAATAATAAATAAATACAAAGTTTTTAGTGTATAACCAGGAGTCAATTACAACTGTTTAAGGTTGAGCATGGTAGCATATGCTTTTAATCTGAGCACTGGAGATGGATTTCTGTGAACTGAAGACCAACTTGGTCAACCAGAGTTACAAAGTGAGATCCTGTCTCAAAAAGCATGTTTAAGGGCTGAAGAGATGGCTCAGTAGTTAAAAGCATTGGAAGTTCTCTCTTGCAGAGAACTCTGGTTCTGTTTCCAGCACCAAAATGGCAGCTCACAATCATCTATAACTACAGTTCCAGGGGATGTGATGTCCTCTTCTGGTGTCTGCAGGCACAGACATACATGCAGGAAAGATACACACAGAATGAAGAGAACCCCCAGTACATTCATAGATAACCTGAAATGCTTCAACTTCAGAATCCTGACCAATACTTTTCTTGTATGCATGCTCACATATTTCCAGTGACTCATATCTTGAGATCCCTGAATGGGCCTCAATAGGATGGGGATTTTTCTCAAGAGGGCACATCCTTTACAACCTCGCTGGGAAGACTAGTGACCAAGAAAGTCTGCTTGTGAGCTGGAAAGATGGTTCAGCGTCAATTCCCAGCCCCCAACTGTGGCCTGTAACTCCAGTTCCAGGTGATGCTGATGCCCTCTTCTGGCCTCCACAGGTGTACAGACATACATTCAGGCAAAACACTCATATACATAGACAAAAACAAAAAAACTATAATTTTTTTATAGTTTTTTAAAAAAAGACTAATAGATAATTTCCAAGGAATCTCACGATAGAATAGGAAAAAGACTAAAGCCTGAGAGCCAGTCTGTAGGTAAACTTTTCTCAGGAGACAAGAGCAGAAAATGACTTCTTATGCCTCCAGCCTGCTACTTAAAACCGCATGGATTCGGCTATGTGTAGGTAGGAGGGGTAGTGTCACTGAACCCCTTTGTCTCTCCTCCCAGTGTGGCCATACTAAATCTGTTTTTCTCTTTACTATGTCTAACTTTGAACCTGGCTTACTGAGTTATTCTCAATAGCTCAGGTAACTGACAAGGAACTGGTGCTCTTTATCTCTTTACTAAGATGAGTGGCGTTTCCTAAAGAGGAAAGAAAACCACGAGAGGAATCTGGGAGAACTTAACTGGATGTAGGGAAAGACCACATCCAAGATTGGGAACGCAAGGAATGTCATTTCAGAACAATGGTTGCTGAATGACCGATACTGAAAAGATGCCACTTCCGATCTACCTGTAACGGCAGTTTTACTTACCAACTTAACTATCAATACTTTAAAGAACTACTGCAGCCTCCCAAATACTGATGTTAAAGCATAAATCAAGGGAGTTGCCGTAAGTCACACCTCTACTAAGGGATGGACCGAGGACACGAAGCAAGGCCTAACGTTAAGAACCATTATTACTAACCACATGACGGAAATCATGCTGTAAAGGACACGGGGGCGTGGAGGGTGGCGACTAAAGAACGGAACACGAATAGGATGAAGCACACGTAAAGACCAGCGACTCCGAGAGCGGAAAGTCATTTTGTCAAAAGAGGGCGACAGGAGAAGGCAGGAGAAGAAAAGTGGGGAAGGAGCTTCCAAGGCGAAAAGACCACAGGAAGGCACGAGGGCCGAGTCATGGCGGGACGGAGCTGGGCAACACTGGCCAGCGTAGGGAGAGAGGGGCGGAGGGAGCCATCGCTTCCCTGAACTCACTGAGCACGAGCACTGGACGGTGGCCCATCATGGCGGCACGACGCAGAGCCGACTATCCAGAGCTAGGGGGAATCGGCAGAACCTTCTGGAGAGAAGAGCAGCGAAGAAAACGCTGCCTCCTCAGGTCTGACACAGAAACGTGCTAACCTCTGAAGTAAGGCCAATCACTAAACTCATTTCATTGATTGGCATAAACATAGGCCAATCGTCAGCATTAGCCCCGCCCTCTACGCAAGAAAGGCAATGCAAGTTAGATAGAGAGGGCATGATGGGGGTGACGGGGAGACGCAAGCGCTTGCGCACTAGCGTGGCCGCTCCCGGCCGCGTGCGGACAGAATGTCTGCGCAAGCGCCAAGGCACGGGCGGTTAGCTGGCTCGCTACAGCGCATGAGTGCCCACTAGAGGGTGGGAGCTGGGGTTGAGGCTTTGGATTAATGCTGTAGGTGAGATCATGAAGCTCTGTTTTGTCCATCAGTTCTCGTCCGACCGTGAAGGCCAAGAAAGGCATGATAGTTCTCCATCTTTTTTTCCACTTTAGCAGTAGGGAGGAGCAAAGGAGCCGGAAATACCGGTCGTGGCTAGAAAGATTGAAGCACTGTAGAAGTGGAAGTTATCCTACGGGGTGGGGCGGCAACGGCTTCCCCCCGGGGCATGCTGGGAGTTGTGGTTTACTCCTCTAGACGCGCTGGTTTTCTTTAAAAAAAAAAAAAGAAAGAAAGAAAAAAGAAGAAAGAAAACTCTTTGTTTTTTAGATGTACCTATTTTTTATTTTTTATGTGTTTGGTTGTTTTGCCTATGCGTATGTAGGTGCACCATTTGCTAGAGGAGATCAAGAGGGAGTCTGATCCTCTGGAACTGGAATTGATGATTGTGAATCACCACGTGGGTGCTGGAAAGTAAACCAGTGGCCCTTGCCGGACCATCTAGTGCTCTTAACTGTTGAGCTATCTCATCTGTCCTAATGTTTTACTTCTTAGAAAAATACTTTTAATCTAAAGCAATAAGTTGTAAAGGAGGATCGGTTACATTTCCCCCCGAATATCCTAAGTCATGTTTCTTGCAGTGTTTTGAACCTTTCTCCCCCACTGCACAACCTGAACACTGATAGTGACAAAGGAAAGGGAGCTAAAGTTTTTAAAATTATCATATTATCTTAGTAGAGTTCCATGGCTGGCCATGTCGTGTAAAACTCGTTGTATAGCCCAGGCTGGCCTCAAACTGGAGACAACCCTCTTGCCAGATCACCTCATATAGGAAAAAAAACAAAACAAAACAAAAACAGAAAAAACAAGGCTAGTAATTAAACACTTAGAAGACTCAAGGTGTCATGACATGTTTGTGATAGACTTAAAGTTCATATTTGGTATATTTTGTCTTCTTCAGTGAAAAGACACTAACAACTCTGCCGAAGGGAATTGGAGAAAAATGGACAGTTTCAAAACAGTTGTTTGCCTGGAGTGGTAGCACACTCCTGTAATGAGCTCCAGAGGCTGAGTCAGGAGGATAGCGATTTCTCTCTCTCTCTCTCTCTTTTTTTTTTTTTTCCTTCGAGACGGGTTTCTCTGTGTAGCCCTGGCTGTCCTGGAACTCACTCGGTAGACCAGGCTGGCCTCGAACTCAGAAATACGCCTGCCTCTGCCTTCCAAGTGCTGGGATTGGCAGGATAGCGGTTTCAATGGCTTTAGTTTCCCTGGACCACATAAGGGAGGCAGCCCAGAGGGAAGGATCAGTGGGTTATGAGGGTATATTGCTCTTGCAGACAACCTCAGCTCAGTTCCCTGCACTGATGTCTGGCTGCTCACAGCCACTTCTAACTCGAGGGAGGTCTACTTATATATGTACACATACACATAACTAAAAACTAAAAAAAAATTAAATTTAAAAACAGACACCTCTATGAGATAGTATACATTGTTACACTTGTGCCTCCCTAAATTAGAACAGTTCTAGCCAACTTGGATCTTTGGGGGAGTGCTTACAAAACAAAACAAAACACTGTTGTTTGACCATGTGATCCTATTATTCTTTCCCAGGCACCATACCTGTTGCTGTTGAGATGGAGCAACACACTTGTAACACTACTAAGGAAAAAGGTGTGTCACAGCCTTCCTGATTTACTGAATGTTTGCAGAAATGACTGGCTTTGCCTGCTACTTGGTTACTTGGAAAGTACTTGTGGGATTTTTTGGGTAAAGGAGACAGGTCTAGCTTTGCTGGCCATGGAACTCACTACCCTCAAACTTGAGACAACCCCCTTGCCAGGGCAACCACATCCCAAGGATTATAGGTATGGCCTACCTCGACTAACTTTCCTTATCTTTTCTCTTTCCTTCTTTTCTTCTCTTTAAAAAGAGTTGTTATATAGACCAACGTGGCCTCAAACTCAAAACAGTCCTGCCACAGCCTGCCCAGCTGCTGACTTGACAGGCATGTACTACCTACCACACCTGGGTTTGATGAGTTATTTTTATAGCACTTGTAAAGGGTCAGTATGTAGCACACAGCTTTGCTGTCTAGAGACCCTGGTTTAATTAGAGCTCTGCCATGTGCCATTTGTGGAATCCCGACCAAATTTTATTAATATGGGAGTCCTCAAGTACAATGCTGCTAATACTGTCTACTACCTAGGACCATTGTAAAAGATATGTCGGGACACTGTGGAGGTAGCTCAGTGGGTAAAGTCCTTGTTATGCATACATGAGGATCTGAGTTTGGATCCTGTAAGTCATATAAAAAGCTAGAAGTGGGGGTATTTGTCTGTATCTCCAGTACTTATGGAGGCAGGGGACGTAGAGGAGACAGGTAGATCCCTGGAGGCTCTTAGACAGTCTAGTTGATAAGTTCCAAGTTTGGTGAGAGACCCTATCTCAAAAAAAATACTGCAAGGCTGGTGTGGTGAGTTCCAGAACATCAGGGGCTACATAGAAAACTCTGACCCCCCCCCAAAAAAAAAACAAAAAAGGAGTGAAAAATAAAGTGGCAGGGGCAGGAGAGATGGCTAAGAGCACTGGCTACTCTTTCAGAGGACACAGGATCAATTCCCAGTACCCCAACATGGCAGCTCACAACTGTCTGTAACTCCAGTTTCAGAGTATCTGATACCCTCATCTGGCCTCCAAGAGTACCATACACACGAAATTAAGTAAATGGAGAGCAATTGAGGAAGATACCTGATGTAGACCTCCGGCTTGCACATACATTCACATATACAAGCACACACAGAAGAAATATGTGTGTATATGTATGATACATACACATGTATCAGAGGCTGAACATGGTGACCCTCATCTGTAAACCTAGCCCTCAGAAGTCTGAGGCTTGCTGCAAATTCCAGAGCAGCCTAAAATACACAGACCCTGTCTTAAAAAAATACGTATATGTGTGGTATTTCATACCTGTAGTATCAGCACTTAAGAAGCAGGGGCAAGAGGACAGTTATAGGTTCAAAGACAGCCTGGGATATATAGTGAGGTCAGGCCAGCCAGGACTACATCTCCAGACCCTGTGTCAGAGAGATGGCTCAGCAGTCAAGAGCACTGGCAGCTCTTTCAGAGGATTGGGGTTCATTTCCCAGCACCCACATGGCAGCTCAAAGAGGTCTGTAACTCCACTTCCAGGAGAATCCAGTGCTTTCTTCTGGCCTCTAACCACACCAGGCATGATGTAGCACACATTTATACATACAGGCAAAACACTCAGCAATATTTTTTAAAACTTAATAAAAGATTTGATTTTCAAAAAAGAGCCCAGGCAGTGATGCTTTTAATCCCAGCTCTTGGGGAGACAGAGGTGAGTTTGAGGCCAGCCTGGTCTACAGAGTGAGTTTCAGGACCAACAGGAGTACAACAGAGAAACCCTGTCTCAAAAAACAAACAAAAAGGGCAGCTGACGGATCAGCGAGCCCACCTCCGTTTTATACAATCAGTGATGTGCAGACAGTGCCCAGCTTCACATGCATATGTGAAATGAACATTACTCGGCAGGCGTGTGGCACACACCTGTAATCCCAGCACTTGGGAAGTGGAGACTGGAGGGTCCAGGAGTACAAGACCAGCTACGTGAGACCCTGTCTCAGGGGGTGAGCTCCTGCAACACGTCAGTCCCCAGGCTTGTTTTCTTTTCTTTTATCATTTTGTTTTTAGATTGATTTATTTATTCATGTAGGACTCTGCAGGCATGCATGCCTGCAGGCCAGAAGAGGGCACCAGATCTCATTACAGATGGTTATGAGCCACCATGTGGTGGTTGGGGATTCAACTCTGGAATTCACTCTGGATTCAACTCTTAACCTTTGAACCATCTTTCCAGCCCCCACCTCCAACCTTGTTTTATAACAAAAGGCTTTTCTTTATCATCTGACCCTGTCTGAGGTAATTCCTCAGGACATTTTCCCCAGTTCCAGTGTCACAAAGGCACTTGGGTATCTTTTACGTGTATAAATGAATGGATTAATTTTTCTGTCCTTTCTCCCCTTGGTGCTGGGGATCAAACCCAGGGTCTTACACAAGTTAGATAAATGCTCTACCATTGATCTAAACCCCTAGCTCCATCCTTACTTGATCTTAAAAAATTATTATCATGTTTCTTTGTTGTGCCTACTCCTGAGCTAGTGAGGAAGTGCATGTCACGTGTGTATGTGCATGCCAGAGGTCAACCTGCTGGAACTGGTTCTCTCTTTTCAGATGGGTTTGGGGATTGAACTAAAGTCCTTAGGCTTGGCTGCAATTGCTTTCACCCTCTGAGCCATCTTGCCAGTCCCTTTTGTTCCTTTCCAAAGAGGGTCTCATTCTGTAGCATTGGCTTTGCTAGCCCCTTTCTTGACGATGATGAGGTTGCTTTCTCTTCCTCTTCCTTCCACAGTCCCATAGCCTTGAACTCACAATGTAGACAAGGATTCAAGGAACTCCAGATCCACTTTACCTATGTGTTCTGGGGATCAAAGTTGTCGTTGTGCGTGGTGGGCGAACGGCCAGTGAGCCCCTTATCTCCATCTCTCTTGTCTTTTTTGGTTACACTGTCTCATGGTCCCAGCTTTTCCACTTGCCATTCATTGCTCTTCTGTCTGCTCTTTTCATCCTTCAGATGCTAGAGGAGTTACTCAGAAGCCCAATTTTCTTTCTTTCCTTTCTTTCTTCCTTCTTTTCTTCCTTCCTTCCTTTCTTTCTTTTTATAGGAAGCTAACTTTGTTTTCTTTCTTTTTGGGGGGTGGGTGGGGAGGTGATAGAGTGTACAAGACAGGATTTATCTGTGTAGTTCTGGCTGACCTGAAACTTACTATGTATACCAAGCTGGCCCCGAACTCACAGAGCTCCACTCTGCCTCCCAAGTGCTGGGATTAAAGGCTGTGCCACCACTGTCCAGCTTTTATTTTTGTAGCTTTCTATTCCCTTTCTGAGGCTGGCTAGCAGCTTGACCTGCCACCCAAATTTAAGCCACCTCTTGTTCTTATCTCCTGTTTGATTTCCTACCTTCACCTTAGACCCCTTAGTTCATCTGCAATTCGATTACCATTAGATGAGAGGACCCCACCTCGGACTGCCTTGAGCACAAGTGGGAGTTTAGGGGCTTGTGCAGCTGGGTCCTGAGCGCTCAAGACCTGCGGAGTCTGGAGCATCTGGGTTGGGACTGCAAATTCTGAGTGTTGGAATCTCTCCATTTGTCTATCCATCCTCCTCTTCCCCTGTGGCTGGCTTACTTACACCCAGTTCTTATGGTATGCTGGCCAAGTTCAGTAGCTTCCACTGGGCCCAGTTTTATGTCCTCCCAGCACAGCAAACCAAAGAGAGTCAGTTTTGTCTTTGTGGGTTTTGCCTTTGCTTGTTTATTGAGACAGTCTTAACCTGTAGCCCAGGTTGGCCTGAAACTTGCAGTCCTCTCTGCTTCCCAAGTGTTAGGATTATAGGTGGACATGCTACCATGTTGAGCTAAGAAAGCTTTGACACACGTCATTGTTCATTTGCTGATCCTGTGACTTGACTGGCCCAACTTACTGTCCGTATGCTTCTCCAGATGGCCAGCACAGTTGCAGAGAGGGCAAGACTGGCCTGTGCTGGGACACAGCCTGTTCGTAGTGGTGAAGAGTGTGAGTGGTGTCTCAGCAGTCCACCTGGGATCTGCGGAGAAAATAATTTCTCAGAGGACAATTACTCAGTAGATAAGAACAGATGTCTGGGATGCGACTCACCACCTCCTCAGAATTGGTTTTTCCTCCTGATTTGACTTTTTCCCAAAAGCAACATAGTTACCAATTTCAGAATCTCTTCCAAAGCCAGGTGTGACTCATTCTTAGAATACCGAAACTTGGGAGGCATCTGGATTGTCATAAGTTCAAAGTTATATAGAAAGTACTAAGCCAGCCTCAGTTACATAGCAAGACTCTGTCCCAGAAAAAAAAAATCCAAAAACCAAAACAAACAACGAAAACTTTCCCATGTGCAACTCATTATATTTAATATGTATAAAGAAAAGGATGCTTTTTAAAATTTATTTATTTATATGTGACTACACTGTCATGATGTCTTCAGGCATACCAGAAGAGGGCATCAGATCCCATTACATATGGCTGTGAACTACTATATGGTTGCTGGGAATTGAACCCAGATCCTCTGGAAGAGCAGTCAGTGCTCTTAACCACTGAGCCGTCTCTCCAGCACCAAGAAGAAGGACATTTTAATCCTTCCCCTCTTTTTTTGAGACAGGTTCTCACTTTGTAGCCTTGGTTGGCCTGGGCTTTGCTATATGGATCACCAGGAGCTGGAGTTACAAGTGGTTGTGAGCTGCCTGGAGTGGGTGGTGGGAACAAACCCTGGTTCTTTGCAAGAGCAGCATGCTTGCTCTCTTAACTGTTCAGCCACATCTCCAGCTCTTGAAATACAAATCTTAAGTGTTAGCAACCAGTTCATAGTCCCCTTTAGTCAGGGTGTCACTGTGTGCTACTGGCCAGTCTGGGACACGGCTAGTTCTTAGTGGTGAGAAGGGCTTGAGTGCTGTGGCGTGTTCCCAGATATCAACGACCTCTGCCTTCTGGGTGTTAGGAGGAAAGGCTGCCCTGGCATCCCAGCTCAGTCCTATTTCTAACCCTTAGAGGTGAAGGGGGCATTATGTTAAAAGAAAGCTTAAACATCCCAGATGTGGTTATGGAGAGAGGCTTCCATGGCTCAACCTCACGCCAAAGACGATGGACCCCTCCCCTTTCTCTTCCTCCTGCCCTGACTGGCAGTTTCCAGGGCTTCTCACCCTCCAGCCTTACTCTTGCCCTGTTGCCAGTGTTCATGTTATGTTATCCTTTCTCCTATTCTGCTCCTTAAAAGCTTTCCAGGTCTTCAGAGTCCAGTGAATGTCCTCACACAGCGTCTCCGCTAAACTCTATGCTCATTTTAATCCCCCCCTTTACACTCTTACACTTAACCTCACACTTGGCCTTAGCTGCGTATGCTCACTCATAACCCCAATAAAACTTTACTTTTATCCAGGTATTACGACTCTGCTGATTCATTTAGTTGTCCAGAGACAGTCTCATGTAACCCAGGCTGCTCTGGTGCTTGTGTAGCTGGGTTGAACTTCTGATCCTCTCTCCTGCATCTAAGTGCTGGGATTACACATGTCACCATTGTGCCTAAAGATAATGTTTCATCCGACTCAATTTGTCTCCCTAAATTGATAATGAGCTGTTAAGAAATTATGTTGTACATGTGTTTCATGTATTTCTCAGCGTCTAGTACAGTAGTAAGCATGCAGTGCATATCAAGGAAGAATATTAGATTTTATGCCTACCCTTCCTGGCTTCCCCTAACTCACATTGGTTTCTGTTTTTTGTATCTTTTCTATGTATGTCTTCCTGATACATAAGATTCTTGGGTGGGGCCCTGGCATCCGCTTTCATAGGCCAGTGATTTAATTTGAAAGATAGTCTTACTCCTGCAATCCCACATTTGAGAGGCTGGGGCAAGAGGAGCTTAGGTTCAAGGCCAGCCTGGGTCATTGACTTACTATGAAAAGAGGAGAAAGAGCAAGAGAAATAGGGCAGGGGAAGGCAGGCTAACCCTTGTTAGAATGAGTTGTGATTCAGTCACCTGATTTTCAGCCAAAGAGGAAGATAACGTTGTGTGTCTTTGTCGAGCAAAACCCTCCCCCAGTTACATTAATCTTCAAGCAAATTCAACGCCAGCTACTTTCTTGAACATCCAGACAACAAAGCTGCCTTCAGGTAAGGCTGTGGGGAAGGCTTCACAAGCAGACCCAGCCACGTTTTTCAGGCTGGGAGTCTAGCTGAGCTGGTAGAGTGCTTACCTGATGTGCACAAGGCCAGTGCCACATAAACGGGATACAGTGGCATATGCTTGGGATGTGGAGGCAGGAGGGTCAGAAAGAGCTCAAGGTTATCCTCAACTCTGTAGAGTGCTCAAGGCCAGCATGGGCTATATGAGACCCTGACTCCATTTTTTTTCTTATTTTGTTGTTGTTGTTTTGAGTTATTCTATAGCCTGGAACTCTCTCAAGAACTCAGACTTGCCTCCTGACTTACATCATTCCGAGCACAAGGACGACAGGCGCACAGTGTCATGCCTGGCTCTGTTCCGTTTTCATTTAAGTGGATGTCTTAAGTTCAAGTCTAGCCTGGTCTACATATTGAATTCCAGGCCACCCAAAGATACATAGTGAGAGACCCTGTCTTAAAAAGAAAACAAGCGTTGGGTGGTGGTGGTACACACCTTTAATCCCAGCATTTCGGAGGCAGAGGCAGGTGAATTTCTGAGTTCAAGGCCAGCCTGGTCTACAAAGCAAGTTCCAGGATGGACAGGGCTAGACAGAGAAAACCCTGTTTGAAAACCAAAAACAAACAACAAAAAATATCAAGAAAACAGCATTTATTGTTCTTGCAGTGGACCTGGGTTAGGTTTCCAGCACCTACAAGTGGCACACAACCATCCGTAACTCCAGTGCCAGGAGATTCAAAGTCCTCTTCTGACCTCGTTGACCATCAGACATGGACATGGTACACAGAGAGACATACATGCAGTAAAACACTCAAACACATAAAATAAAAAAAAATCTAAAAACAAAAACAGGAACAACAAAACATTAAAAAAAAAAAAAACTTTGGTAGTCAAATGTGACACACACTTGTTAGGCCAGCACATGGAAGAGAGTAGCACAAGAAGGCTGGCCTCAGAGCTGGAGCTGGAGAGAGGGCTCAGTGGGTGGCAGCACTGGCTGGGGCTCAATTCCTAGACCTGACATGGCAGCTAATACCCATTTTGTAACTCCAGTTTCAGAGGATTTAACACCCTCTTTTGGCCTCCACAGGCACTGTATGCACATGATACACAGACATATATGTAGCCGAAACACCCATACCCATAAATAAATAAGTAAATCTTAAGAAAAAAACCAGCCAGGCAGTGGTGGTGCACGCCTTTAATCCCAGCACATGGGAGGCAGAGGCAGGTGGATTTCTGAGTTCGAGGCCAGCCTGGTCTACAGAGTGAGTTAGTTCCAGGACAGCCAGGGCTACCCAGAGAAACCCTGTCTCGAAAAACCAAAAAAAAAAAAAAAACCAAAAAAAAAAAAAAAAACCAACAACAACAAAAAACCCTCCTAAAACAAACTAAAAGTTTTTTTTTTTAAAGGTCGCTATTCTCATTTAGATTGGAGGCCTGCTTGAGGTATGTGGCTACTTGAGACTGTCTCATCTCCCTCCCCAAAGCAACTGGAGAGATGGCTCAGTGTTTAAGAGCACTGGCTGTCCTACCAGAGAACTGGGGTTCAGTTCCCAACACCCACATGGCAGCTCACAACTGTCTGTAACTCCGGTTCCAGGGGATCCAATATCCTCACACAGATGTACATGCAGGCAAAACACAATATATATAAAATAAAATGAAGAAAAAAAAAAGAAATGAAAGAAAGTATTTTTTAAAAAGGAATGTAGCTTAGAATAGCTAAACCCCAGGCAAAATTCAGTCTCCTTTTTTGCAACAGCTTTAAATATATATTTTTATGTATATGAGTGTTTTGCCCACACCACATGAGTGTTCGTACACCGCGTGCATGTGATGTCTGTGGAGGCTAGAGGAAGACATCAGATCCTCTGTAAGTGGAGTTGCAGGCAGTTGTGAGCCACCATCTGGGCTCTAGGAACTGAACCCTGGACCTCTGCAAGAGCAGCCAGTGCTTTTATCCACTGAGTCACCTTTCCAGCCCCAAAGTTTATTGTTGTTTTCTTTTTAAGACTCTGTCTCACTATTCAGCTCTGCCCATCCAGGAAGTTCACTATGTAGATCAGGCTTGCCTTGAATTCAAAGAGATCCACCTGCATCTGTCTCCCACTGCTGGGAGGCATGTGCCACCATGTCCGACTTTTTAAATGTGATTTGAATACTTATGTACAGGGGCTTCTCTAGATACTGGCGATACTAAAGTAGATGAGGCAAAAGTCCGTGCCTTCCTGTGGGATACACTGACTCGGGCAGGGAACTTAGACAGACACGGGCTATAACTGAGGGTGTCAGATGACCATAAATACTACCGGAGAAGCATAACAGGGAGGGGTGGGCTGCAGTGACTAGTTTCAAATTAAGACAGGATTGGGAGGTAAGCCTTTGAGAAGATGAATGCTGTGTGCTGTGCACATGTGCATCTGGGTCAGGCTGCAGTGGGGAGACTAGTGCTCTTACGGAGTTCCTCCGAACTTGCTGCAGTTACAAAGCCTCTTTCCTTTGTCCCTTTGCATCTCCCAACACTTCCTTCAGGAGCTGGTCAGAAGCCCAAGGAATGCCTAGGACTACTCGAATGCATGTATGCCAACCTCCAGCTCCAGACTCAGCTTGCTCAACGACAGATGGCTATTTTGGAAAACTTGCAGGCATCCCTCTCACAGCTGGGTTCTGGGAGGGAGAGCAAGAACTGTTCTCTCCCGGGCTTATGTTGCAATCTGTTATTAGATCACCTGCCCCAATTTCATAAATGAACTGGGGAACAAAGACGTGGAACTGAGTATGCTTTCTCTTTTCTCTCTTTTCAAGAGCCATTGGTAGAATCTGGGCATTGTATTCTGTATGTGTGTGTGCTCAGGCATTGGACCCAGTGCCCTATGCATGTTAAACGTATGCCATGCCACTGAGTAACACTCCTAGCCCCAAGTACGTATATTCTACACATGATTAGTTTACACATTTCTTTTTTTTAAAGATTTATTTTATTATTTATATGAGTACACTGTCGCTGTCTTCAGACACACCAGAAGAGGGCATCATCAGATCCCATTACAGATGGTTGTGAGCCACCATGTGGTTGCTGGGAATTGAACTCAGGACCTCTAGAAGTGCTCTTAACCACTTAAGTACTCTTAAGTTGGTTCTCTTAACCACTGAGCCATCTCTACAGCCCAGTTTACACATTTCTAATAGGTGCCCACTGAGTGTAAGTCATTGTACAAGGCACTTGCGGATAAACACCATGTATACTACTGTTCTCAAGAGGAACAGAACCAATAGGGTGGGAATATGTATATGTACATATATAGAGAGAGAATATATTAAGCCAGTTCACACTGAGATAGTGACATCAGCTGCTTCACATCTGAGAGGCTGTATATCCAGTAGATGCTCACTCCTTGAGGCTGTGTGCCTTGGCTGTCTCAGACTGACATCTGAAAGGTTCCTAGGGAGATGCTGGTCCATAGTGACAGAAGACTAGAAATGCTGGTCCTCAGTTATGACAGCCTAGTGATGGCGGTGGCAGCGGTGGCAACGGTGGCGGCGGTGGCGGCGGCAGTGGCGGCGGCAGTGGCAATGCTAGCAGCAGCAGCAAGAGAAATCAACTCCTTTCAAGAGAAAAGGCCAAGCAACCAAAAGTTAAACAACCTTCCTCTTGCTGTGTCCTTTTTGAATCTGGGGTGCTACCATAAGGTGCCATCCACATTTGGAGTAGGACTTCACATCTGTTAGGGTAATAAGGACTCTTTCTCAGGTAAGGCTCTCTACTCAAGTGATTCTAATTTGGGCAGGTTGGTATTAAAACCATCACAGATAGAAGAGAGCTCGGGGTTTGTGTCTTCTACCAAGACAGGTGAGACCCATAACTTGTTGCAAATTGAGGTATTCTGAGGGGAGCATGGAGGTTGAGGGGTACATTGGATAGTACTAGGGTACAATTAGACAAATCTTGACCACAGTGGAGAGACTAACTTTAAGTCGCTGTGTGCAGACAAGGAGTAACAGGACAGCATAGACAAGTAATTCCTTTGCAGATAGCTTAGACAAAAACCTAGAAGTAAGAACTAGAAGTAAATCATGGCCAGATAGTGGTATCACGATGGGAAAAAACTCGAGTGCAGGGGCAGTGGCTTGGGCTCGAACAGTATCGCACGCCTTTAATCCCAGCACTTGGGAGGCAGAGGCAGGCAGATCTTTGTGAGTTCCAGGCCAACCTGTTCTACAGAGCAAGTTCCAGGAGGCAGAGCTGTTATACACGCACACAAAACAAAACAAAAAAAATCATTAGAAATATAATCATCCAAGAAGACCTAATAATGTTTCTGTGGGGGGGCATGTCTGGAAACATGGCTCATCAGTTAGAGCACTGATTGCTCTTCTAGAAGACCTGGGTTCTAATCCCAGCACTCAGATGGTGGCTCACATCTGTCTAACTCAGTTCCAGGGAATCCAATGCCCTCTTCCAGACTCTACAGGTACCTAGTGTGCATGTGATACACAGACACCCTGGCAGGCAAAACACCAAACTAAATAAAAGAAAATCAAATTTAAACAATTTTAAACTGTTTTTGGTTTTTTGTTTTAGGCCAGGCTTGCCTTGAACTTGTTCTGTAACCGAGGCTGCCCTTGACCCCTGAACTCTGGCCTTTACCTCCCAAGTGCAGAGGCAGCAAGTGCGTGCCACCTAAACCTTACTTTCTTTTTCTTTCAGAGTTATTTCATGTGGATGGATGCTTTGCCTGCACGTATGTATGTGTACTACATGTGAGCCTGGTGCCTACAAGGGACAGAAGGTGTTGATTCCCCTGGACCTGGAGTTACAGGTATCGTGGGCCAGCATGTGGGTGCTGGGAATCAATCCCAGATTCTCGGTAAGAGTAGCGAGAGCTGACGATGGTTAAGTCGTTCCTCGGCACACTTCCACAGCCTTCAGCAGCTCCTTTCTGTCTAGTGAGGTAAGATGCTCCAGGCTCGTCTTGTATTTCCCCCAAAACCTGGGACAATCATTTCTTTACAGGTCCTGGCTTCCTACGTATTAGAGCTGTAGAGGTGGTTTTTTTTTTTTTTTTAAGATTTATTTATTATATATACACAGTGTTCTGCTTACATGTATGCCTACAGGCCAGAAGAGGGCATCAGATCTCATTACAGATGGTTGTGAGCCACCATGTGGTTGCTGGAAACTGAACTCAGAACCTCTGGAAGAGCAGCCAGTGCTCTCAACCTCTGAGCCATCTCTCCAGCCCCCGCTGTAGAGGTTTTTGATATTGCTAAGTTGATGACTGTTTCAAGACCGTTTCAAGGTCTAAGGTTACCACCCCCACCTTGTGATACTCAATTGCTCCAGAACTATTTATTGAAAAGACTATCCTTTCTCCATTGGATCGCCTTTGCTTTTAAAAATGTTGTTGTTTTATTTTCTTTTTCAAGACAGGGGTTTACAGAGTGAGTTCTAGAACAGCCAGGGCAACACAGTGAAGCCATGTCTTGTAAAACAAAAACAAAAAACAAAAGCAAGTGTGAGTCACCTTTGCCTGCCCTCTTCACCTATTACTGCTACTACTACTTTTATTTTTTTTACAGTCCAGTTGTGACCCTCCTCCCAGTCCACCTTCCTACAATTCCTCATCCCATTCGTCTCCCCCTCTCCCCTCTCCCTGTCTCAAAGAGGATGTCCCCACCCCCAACCTCTTCACCTATTTACTTGTCTGTCTGTTTTGAGATAAACTCTCATTATGTAGCTCTCAGAGGATGCCCTGGAATTCACAGAGACCCTGCCGCTGTCTCCTGAGTTCTGTGATTAAAGGCATGCACTACCATGTCTGCCTAAATCTCTCTTTAATTAAGTTAGATAGCCACCTTAATTCCATATATAACCTTAATTCCCCTTTGCTAGGTAATTTTTTAATTGGCAGGATCTAGTTACATACTCTGGGACCTAGAATGTGGATATCTTCGAAGAGAATGTTTTTCTAATTATCATAGGTGTTGGTGTACTATACCATACATGCTTTTCTGTACCTTCCCTACTCCCCCTTTAAAAATTTATTTATTGTATGTATACGAGTACACTGTAGCTGTCTTCAGACATATCAGAAGGGGGCATCAGACCCCATTACAGATGGCTGTGAGCCACCATGTGGTTGCTGGGAATTGAACTCAGGACCTCTGGAAGAGTAGTCACTGCTCTTGACTGCTGAGCCATCTCTCCAGCCCCCTACTCCTCTTTTTACATACACACACACACACACACACACACACACACACACACACTCAAACACACATAGATGATGATCTTGAACTTCTGATCTTCCTGTTTCCACTTCCTGCAGGAATTACAGACATGTGCCACCACACCCAGTTTATGAATTTACCTGGTGCTGGGATCAAACCCAAGGTCTCATGCGTAACTGAGCTAGCAATCTGCCAACTAAGCTACAGCCCCAGCTTTTACTTTGTTCTTTATTCTCTACTTAATGTAACTTAGTCATGCTTTCAACCTGCACACCCAGGCTTACCTCCTTCAATTGGAGTGTCCTAGGTAGTGATTGCATAGTGTGATGGTGTGGTACAGTATAGACCTGGCTCCTGATTGACTCACATTTTTATCATTTCCAGGTGTTTATAAGTTTCAACAGGGTGAGCTGGGGCTGGAGAGATGCTCAGAGATTAAGGGCAGGCTGCTCTTCCAGAGGACCTGGTTTCTATTCCCAGCACCCACATGGCAGCTCACTCTGCAACTCCAGTTTCATAGGACCCAGCCCCTCTGCTAGCCTTCAAGGGCAACAAACACAAACAGTACCAAACGCACCAGGCAAAACTCCCATACACATTAAAACAGCAACAACTGAAAACAATGTAATTGCACAGGGGTTTTACAGAAGGGAAGGGGTAGAGATTTGGGTAAAAGGCAGAGGGGATAAAAACGACTTGAATGTTTAGTGCCTTTTATATTTCCTGTTACTACTTTTATTTTTGGCTTGAGAGAGAACCTTGCTGTATAACCTTGAACTCACAACAATCCTCCTGCCTCCTGAATGCCGGGACTACAGGCCTGCACCGTTGGTCCCAGCCCACTGTTACTGTTTTTATTAGCATAACAACAACAAAAGAATTTTAACTCTTCTTACCACCTGGGATCCCAGATTTTCCTGGGTGTATCTACTTGAGTCTGGTGCCCAATTAGGCCAGAAGAGGGCACTAGATCCTCCTGGAACTGGAGTTACAGACAGTTGTAATCTATCATGTTGGCATTGGGGACCCAACCTAGGTAGGTCCTCTGGAAGAGCCACCCATGCTCTTAACACTGAGCCTTTTCTCTGACTCCTCAATACATTCCTATATCAGACTTAGGAGATAACACCAGACCTCGGAGGTGGGACTTTCTGATTTTGAGGCAGTTCTACATAACGTACCAGTTGGGTCCTGCAGATGCCTCCATGTGCCTCCAGCACACTGTGATCAGAGTAAGTGACTTTTGGGTTTCCTTCTTACCACTCCAGATTCTTTTCTTAAGTGTTTTTTATTCTTTTTAGTTATATATAGGTGTGTGTGTGTGTGTGTGTGTATGTCCATGTGAGTACAGGTGCCCAAGGAGGCCAGATGTATCCCATTAAGACTCTTGGTCCAGCTCTTGCTTTTGTCTTATTTCTCATTTTCTCTGTTTTTCATCCCCAACCCTCTCTCACTCAAACCTCACCACTCAGAACCCTTAGCGATGCTGGTTTCCAGTACATGCCTTAAGATTTTTTTTTTTTTTAATATTGTAAAGGGATGGTTGTCTTTGGATGTGGCATTAATATTTTTCTATAAAAATCTGGAGTGGAGCCGGGCATAAGGGCATACGCAGTGAGACTGTTTAAAAAGAAAGACAAAAAGCATCCAGATATCACCATGCTTAGGAGGCAGAGGCAGCCAGGTCTCTGTGAATTTGAAGGAAGGCATCTTATATACTGTATGGCAGGGAGGGGAGATGACCAAGGTCAGCAGAGCGATGAGTCAGACAGTGTTGGCAATGACAGGATACGTCAGAAACAGCTGCCTACAGACTGATAGCCACTGCCCAGGTGGAAGAGTCGGGGCCCAGAAGCCACAACCTTGGCTCCTTCGGGGCACTAGGATCAGATCAGACTGGCCAAGCCCGTTCCTGGACAAGGACACAGAACTAGAGTTCCCTGCATACTTTCACCAGGGCCTCTGAAAAAATCTTGGGTCAGTCTGGCTCCCTACTGACGTGATCCCTGTCTCAGGGAAAGGAAAAAAAAAAAGGTGGAATGTTTGTCTATTTTTGGTACAAACAGCAGGATCCTGCATCAGGAGAGGCTGTGATTGTCAGTAAACACTACATAGAGGGGCCTAGTTTTATATCCGATGAAAATATAAAGCATTCTAAATGACAATTTGGAGTCTCAGTCATGCATTGTGTCTGGAGTATTTTAAATTACTTTTAGTCTCTTGTTTCTAGTTTCTTGCAAATCCACTACAACCTTGACCTGTCAGGATTCATCATGGTGATTCTTTTTGGTTAACATTTTTGATAATGTGTGCTGAAAGATAGAAATTGAGTGTGTAACTGTTTGTAGCTAAAATCGTGGATCTGTGGAAGTACAGGTTCTGAATGTTTGGCAATGTGACATGATGTCTGCCTGAAGGAAACCTGCCCCCAAG
The DNA here is from genome assembly GCF_004785775.1 of Grammomys surdaster. NCBI lineage: Eukaryota > Metazoa > Chordata > Mammalia > Rodentia > Muridae > Grammomys > Grammomys surdaster. Next base: position 1,637,281 of record NW_021620768.1, on the reverse strand, counting down.
TCTGAGGCTGCCACCCCACTGGAATAACTGTTGAAACGAAACAGCAGGCAGGGCTAGTGTTCGAGTTCAGTACATGTGTTAAGAATTATGTAAACATGAAAGTGTCTGTGTACTTATCTCAGCCAATAAAACCTCAGCTGTGGAAGAGAAAGAAAGAAAAGAAAATGCCCGGTTGTACCAGCTAGTTCTGTGTCAAGTTGACACAAGTTAGAGTCATCAGAGAAGAGAAACTTAGTTGAGAGAATGTCTCTATAAAATTTGGCAGTAGGCAATCTGTAGGCCATTTCCTTAATTATTGATGGGGAGGGCCCAGCCCATTGTTGGTGCTGCCATACCTGGGTTGTGGTCCTGGGTTTTATAAGAAAGCAGGCTGAGGGCTGGAGAGATGGCTCAGTGGTTAAGAGCATTGACTGCTCTTCCAGAGGTCCTGAGTTCAAATCCCAGCAACCACATGGTGGCTCACAACCATCTGTAATGATATCTGATGCCCTCTTCTGGTGTGTCTGAAGACAGCTACAGTATACTCATATACATAAAATAAATAAATCTTTTCTTAACCACTGAGCCATCTCTCCAGCCCAAATAAATCTTTAAAACAAAAGAAAGAAAGCAGGCTGAGCAAGTTATGGGGAACAAACCAGTAAGCAGCATCCTCCACGGCCTCTGCATCAGTTCCTGCCTCCAGGTTCCTGCCCTGCTTATGTTCCGGCCCTCACTGCTTTTGATGATGAACTGTTGTATGGAACTGTGAGAGAAATACATCCTTTCCTCCCCAAGTTGCCCTTGGTCATCGTGTTTCATCACAGCAATAGTAACCCTAACTAAATAGGCCAATCTGATAGGGGTGATTTCTCAGTTTTAAATTCCCTCTTCCCACTTATGTCTAGGCTTGTGTCAAGCTGCAAAAACTAACCAGCACACTGATACACATAAAATAATAAAGACAAATCTTTAAAAAATCACCAACAACTGGCATTTTAAGTTCCAGTATCATCCCCAGCTAGATCTACTTTGTAAGGCAAAAAGCAAGCAGATGGCTAGGAATGATGACACACACTTTTAATCCTAGTTAGTGGAAGATAGCTAGTGGATATAGGTGAGTTCAAGACTAGCCTGGTATACAAAGAGGTTAGCAAGAGCTACACAGTGAGACTGTTTAAAAAGAAAGACAAAAAGCATCCAGATGCACCCTCTGTCTATGTAGTTCTTCAAGACTGGTATCACTGATCTTATAAACCTGGAGGCAAAAATAGTGGGGATAGAGGAGATAAAAGTTTGATATCTTGGCCCTTGCCCTAAGGTCAGGAACCAAGGACCAGGGAATAAGAGGACACCTCTAAAAGGGTCCTGTAGTTCTCATGAGTCACCTGGTAGACCATGGACACCCCAGAGGTTGGATCTTAACCAGTCTACCTTGTGCAAATGTACAAAGAGGAAGGTCAGCACAAGAAATTGTCTTCAGTGCTTCTAAGGGACATCAGTAAGAACCTTACCTGTCCCAGCAGACAGCTAGGAGAGGAAAGACTAAGGGGCCGAGAGACACTTTTAAGACCTTATAAGTCATCCCTCAGAACCCCTGGCTAACCTTAAAAATTAAGGTTATAACCTTAAAAATTAAGGAAATAGCTACTTTTTGGTTAGCAAAATTGACCAGCATGTTAAGGCACTTGTCACCAAACATAAAGACCTGAGTTTGATTTCTGGACCCCACATGGTGGAAGGAAAGAAACAACTCCTACTTACTGCCAGCTGTCCCTGGAGCACCACAAGCAAACTGTTCCAGCCCCAGCAAGCAGCAGAACTTGGCAGCTTTGGTCACATGGCTCTGGTTTTAGAGCCAAGTATAGAAGAAAGGGGTTACAGAATTTCCCTTGATGACTAAGGCAAGTCGCTGAGGCCAGGTGTGTGGCAGGGGTGTCCCTGAATGGAGGCCTAGAAAGGATGTTGTGTGAAGCTGTGAAGGTGAAACCTGGGTTGCCATGGAAACTCCGAGAGGTTAGAGATGCCAGAGAGATGCCATTGGATACATGCCAAGAAAATCTGCTAACAAGTGGGACCAGCCCAGGAGAGAGAACTATATTGCAGTTAACAAAGCTGAAAAGAGTTGGAGATTTGAAAAGCGTTTTGATGTCAGGTATGGAGATTCAGAGTTTGGAATTTGCCCAGTTGGATTTCGGTCTTACTTCAGTCCTATGCTTCCTTCTTTACATTTTCGGAGAGTAATGTATATCCTGTGACATTATATGTTGGAAGAATGTGATCTGTGTTGTTATTTTGATTTTATAGGGGATTAAAGTTAAGAGATTGCATGAATCTCAGAAGAGACTTTGAACTTTGGACTTTTAAACATTGTTGAGACTATAATAGACTATGGGGAACATATTTTACATTTTGTATGTTTACAAGCCTGTAGGGGCCAGAGAATGGAATGTAGTGATTTGAGTAGGTATGGCCCCATAGACTCACGTGTTTGAATGCTTGGCTCATAGGGAGTGGCACTGTTAGGAGGTGTGGCCTTGTTGGAGTAGGTGAGGCCTTGTTGGAGGAAGTGTATCAATGTGGAGGCTGGCTTTGAGATCTTATATATGCTCAAGTGGGCACATAGCCCCCTTCTGCTGCCTATGGATCAAGATGTAGAACTCCCTGCTCCTCCAGCACTGTGTCTGCCTGCGCGCTGCTATGCTTCCCATCATCATGACAAGAACTGAACCTCTGAAACTGTAAGCCACCCCAATTACATGTTTTCTTCTATAAAAGTTGTCTTGGTCATGTTGTCTCTTCTCTGCAATAAAACTCTAACTAAGACAGGAAGTATTTGTTTTGTCTCATAGTATGAAGCTACAGCAAGTCATGGTGGCAGGAGCTGGAGGCAGTTGGTAATACTGTATTCATACTTGTATTAATTACTCTTTTGTTGTTACGATAAGACTATAACTATAACCCAGTTACTATAACTGGGGAGGGGAAAGGATATTATCAAAATATGTTCTATAAAATAATCAATAAAGATAAAAGACAGAAAAACAGACACATGACCAAGGCAGCTGATGAAAGTATTTAATTGAGCTTACTGTTCCAGAGGGTTAGAGTCTGTGATGGCAGAGTAAAGGCATGGTGGCAGGGACATCTGAGAGCTCACATCTCAAACCACAAGCAGGAGGCAGAGAGAGCTAGCAGGGATGGCATGAGTCTGCTGAAACCTCAAAGCCCACTCCCAGTAATACTCCTCCTTTAACAAAGCCACACCTCCTAATCCTTCTCAAACAGTTCCATCAAGTGGGGACAAAGTATTCAAACATATGAGGCTACGAAGGACATTCTCATTAAACTACCACATTCCAGTTTTGGCTCCCATAGGCCTGTAGCAATATCATAGTGTGGAATACATTTAGTCCAACTTCAAAAGTTGTTAGGGTGACCTTTTTTTGTATGTGTATATATGTGTGCATGTGTATCTTTGTATTTTTGATCGTTCTGTACACCAGCAGCAGACAGTTAAATGGTTAAATGCTGGCAGGATTGTGGTATTGTCATATCTATGGTCTGTCACTGGGTTTTCTAACTTTGTAAATGTTCTTCCTTCCTCACCAGCCTAAAGGCAATCTAGAGATGTATCAGGTGTCTCACTGCTGGTTGGATCTAATAAAGATCTGATGACCAATAGCTAGGACAGGAAGTGGAGGGCAGAACTTTTAGGCAGAGGAGTGATGCAGGGAGAGGAAATCCGATGTGAGAGATTAGGGAGCACAAGAGAGGTACAGAGCCAGCCATGTGGTGGGTCCAAGAACGTCCTGCTATAAAACGGCCCCATGGTCTTTCACAGTCTCAACACTGGCTTAAAAGCCCAAAGTTTAAAATCTCCACTGAGACTCAAGGCAATCTCTTAACTGTAAGCTCCTGTAAAACCAAAAAGAAAATTACATACTTCCAACATACAAGGGTGCAGAATATACACCAGCACTCCAAAGGGAGGGATTGGGGGCAGAGTGAGGAAATACTGGACCAAAGCAACACTGAATCTCAACAGGAAAACTTTGAATCCAGTAGCTGCACACCTGATGTCAGTGGGCTCAGATGGCTTCAACCTCCCAGCTTTGCTGACTGCAGTACACTTTTCTCTCTGGGGCTGTGTGCTGGCTAATTTTATGTCAACTTGACACAAGCTAGGGTCATTGGAGAGGAAAGGGCCTCAATTGAGAAAATACCTCCAATAAGATCAGGCTGAAGGCAAGCCCATAGAGCATTTCCTTAATTAGTGAATGATCAGGAGGGTCCAGCCCATTGGTGGTGGTGCTATCTCCCGGTGGGTGGCCCTGGGTTCGATAAGAAAACAAGCTGAGCAAGCCATGAGGAGCAAGCCAGTAAGCAGCATTCCTCCATGGCTTCTGTGTCAGCTTCTGCCTTCAGGTTCCTGCCATGCTTGAGTTCCTGTCCTGACTTCTTCCTTTGATAAACAGTGATGTGGAGTGGGATAAACTCTTTCCTCAGTTTGCTTCTGGCCATGATGTTTCACTGCAGCACTAGTGACCCTAGCTAGTTCAGGCTGGTTCTGCTCCCTGTATGTTGCCCTCTGTTATTCCCACCAGCGGAGAGTAAGACCATCACTACAATTTTTGAGCCAAATTTGAAGCAAGCTTTATTAAATATTCGTCAGGGTAGTGGACACTGGCCAGATCCACACCTGGAATTGCCAGAGAAATGGCCATAAATGACGTTAGTCAGAGGCTTATAAAGGCCAGCCCCACAAGGCTACGTATTTCCCACCTTTGTCCAATCAGCGGCAAGCATACATCCTGACATACATCTTGCCTATGTATCTCTCACTATGTGTGATCAAGCACGTCCTGTGCAGTTGGGGCCATCCACCTTGTTTACAGACATGAAAACCTCACATGGTGGCTTGAGATCTTCCATGTAATAACACTTACATTCCATGAATGTAAGTGGGGCTTACAGGTTAGAGGCATTTTTGTTTTATGGATCTCTTAAGCACAGTGCTTTAACCTTAAAACATACTTTAGCCCTCACTCTCTCCCTGACAGGTATCCCCTGGTTCTAGCATCCCCAGTATCTTGGGGTCTCCATTGCAGTCCAAGCTCTGCTTTCAGATCCCTGTAATGGCCACTTCAGGGCCTCCATGCAGGGACTCCTTGCCACATGTCTAGCCCCAGCAAGTCTCCTTAACAACGGATCCACTAGTCATTTCATGGCTTTAAAGCCAGCACCATGTGCAGAACACTTCCAAGCTTGGCCACCAGATTGGGTTAAACCCTAGCCCCCCTAAAATCACACTTGTAGCAGCTTTTACTTGTTGTGTTTTAGGAATAGAAAATCCCTTTCACAAGTTGGAAGCTCAACTGCAGGGTCTGGCCCTGAGGGCGCCCGTATCCCAGAGCAGAGCGCCTCTCCTTCCTTCCCTTATCTCTCAGCACAAGCCCCCACTTCAGCATTACATTTCCTGGTGATTTTTCTTTCTCTCCAAACTTACATTTTCTATCTCTTTTTGTCCCTATCTGGTCTTTTTTTTTTTAATTATAGACTTGCATAAGAGTACTCACCAATAACCACATAACAGAGTAAAATATTAAGCTGTTTTGAAATCTCCTTCACCAAAAAAAATTTTGTTTTAATTTTTTTCATTTAGCCTCAAGCAAGTTCTTAGGATGTGGGCAGAAAACAGCCACTTGCTCTACCAAGATGTCATAAGAATGCTCTGTAGAGTAGTTGCTGATCTTGCTCCCTCTGACCCCTCTGGAGCTCTCAGCACTATGCTAAGCTCCTACGAGGATGTCCCGTTAAGCTCAGATTATACATTCAACTGCTTTTCTGTCCAAAATCTCAAAAGCCTTTCACATTCCTCCAAATAAACCCAAAACACGTAGTCAGCTCTGTTACAGCAGTATCCCTCAACCTCGCACCACAGTTACTTTTTTGTTGCTTTTATAAGTGGCCAAGAAACTTACAAAATAAAACATCTGATTAGGCTTACGGTTTCAAAGGGTTACAGTCCATGACGGTGGAGCGAAGACACAGTGGCAGGAACAGCTGAGAGCTCACATCTTAAACCACAAGTAAGAGGCAGGGAGAGCACACTGATCCTTTAAATCCTGAAACCCCACACCCTGGACACACCTCCTCTAACAGGAACACACCTCCTAATCCTTCCCAAACAGTTCTACCAACTAGGGACCAGTTATCCAAACATGTGAGTCTACAGGGCCATTATCCTTCAAGTCACCACACCTCGTGAAGCAGAGACTGACGGAAGGGTGAGCTCAGTGTGCTTCCTCCTTTTTACTCAGTCCAGGACCCCAGCCTGTGGAATGATAATGCCTACAGTTAGTGTGGCTCCTCCTACGTTAATTAACCTAGTTTAGATAAACCCTCAGTCATGTCTAGAGACTTCAGTGGTTCTAGATCTTGTTGACAACATTAACTGTCACAAGGGTCCTCCCCTCTGTCAGTTTACAGAGCATCTCAAACAGTGCCACCAAGCAAGGACCAAGCCTTCACTAGCTGAGGCTGTCTGGGGGATTTCATATTCAAGCCGTAGTATGTGTCTTGCTGTCACCCTGTTCATATGATGGGCAGCTACCATCAGATTTCTCAGAGATATTAGTGCCATGGTCACTAGTGCATTCTTACTGCACCAGAAAAGGATTGGGAGCCAGGCACAGTGGCCTTCAATCCCAGAACTCGAGCCATACTAGAGAGTGGGTCTGGCAGGCTTGCTTTTCTCCCCGATTCCCTCTGCCTTACTGAAAACCATTAGATTGTATTCCTAAAGCTAGCCACCAAGGTCTATTCCCATATTTGGCCACTTCCTGAGGCTGACTACCAAGGTTCAGCTATCAAAGTATTGAAATCCAGTAATCAAAAGCCTCCTTTGGTTCATCTAATTAACATGCTCAATTAAAATTAAACACCTCATTCTAAAAAGAGGTTTCCCCCTTTATTATAGGCCACTATTTTCCTATGGGCCTCTCTATTTGTCTTTTCTTCATCCAGGGGCAGTCATTTGTTCTCCCTCCAGGAGAAATACCTCTTCCCCATCTCCCTTTCCCCTTCTCTCCCTTCTCCTTTGTTCCTTTTCCCTTCTTCCTCTTCGTCTATCTCCTGTCTTTATTTCTTATTCCTGCCCTCTGTCTCTCTGGGGCAAATAAATCTCCTTTGTGCTGAGAACTTGATCTAGAGGGTCTTGAGCCAATACTTTTCCTATAGTGGATACCACCAAAGTCCAACTTGGTAAACCAAAGAGTTTTGTGGGAGTTACTTATCAGAGCAAAAATGACTCAAGGACAGATTCATCCCTAGAACAACGCCAGCATTGGTGACAGCTCACAAAAGCTGGAAACCTGGGGAACCCAGCACAGCCTGCAGCAGCTCAACAGGTTGCAGGGTGTCTTTCCCAGGTTGTTCATTTGGCCTAAACCTTTATCAGGCAGCTTGGCTGTTGTCAGATGTTTCTCTGTGGCTTGTCCAGGAGTGACTCTGAGCGGTCTTTACTGTTTACTCTTGGCAGGGAGGTGCCTAATGAATCTTTTCAGCTTTTGGGAATTCCTGATTCTGAGTTGTATATTTTTTGTCTTAAAGAGCTTCCTTGTAAAATGTCTTTGTTTTTGTTTTTGTTTTTTGAGACAGGGTTTCTCTTTATAGCCCTGGCTGTCCTGGAACTCACTCTGTAGACCAGACTGGCCTCAAACTCAGAAATCCGCCTGCCTCTGCCTCCCAAGTGCTGGGGTTAAAGGCGTGCGCCACCACTGCCCAGCGTTGTAAGATGTCTTTTTTTTTTTTTTTTTTTTTTTTTTTTTTATTTTTTTTTTTTTTTAATTTTAGGACACAGTTGCTATGATCAGAAACAACAGAAGAGGGCATCAGATCCCATTACAGATGGTTGTGAGCCACCATGTGGTTGCTGGGAATTGAACTCAGGACCTCTGGAAGAGCAATCAGTGCTCTTAACTACTGAGCCATCTCTCCAGCCCGTAAGATGTCTTAATGTAGCAAGAAACTGATTCACAACAGAGTCCTCGGAGGGTGTACCAAAGAACTTAAGGCTGCAAACCAAATAGCTACAGGATAAAAATCAACTATACTCCTGGTATTAACAAAAAACAGGAATGTAAAATAACAAAGGCTTATCACTTATGCCAACTGCATGCCAGCAGCTGAGTGGCTTGGGAGACAGGATCACATCTGAAATGATGCAGGCAGCACAAGGAGAAGGTGGTGCATTTTTATTACCGACAACACAGTTCTAGGTGGAACATAGGCTATTCTGGGATGCACTATTTATCCAATGAGATAAAGTTCAGCCTGAAAGTTCGGGAATAAATCATTCTTTTTCTAATTCTAAAAAATGTGTATGGATATTTTCCTTCATGTAAGTTCTCTCTCTCTCTCTCTCTCTCTCTCTCTGTGTTCTCTCTCTCTCTTTCTCTCTCTCTCTCTCTCTTTCTCTCTCTCTGTGTGTGTGTGTGTGTGTGTTGCCCAAGGAGGCCAGAAGAGGACTCCAGATCTCCTGGGACTGGAGTTACAGACTTTTGTGAGTAGTCATATAAGTGCTGAGAATTGAACCCAGAATCTTCTAGAAGAACAATCAGTGCTTTTACCTGCTGACCCATTCCCCCAGCCCCACCTAAAGAATAATGACTTGGAAAGTGAACAGGGCTAATGACCTCGGCGCTGGCTTCCCTCGTGGTGGTGAAGGCACAGCTTCAGTTGGAGGTTATGTAATACAGAAACAGCAGTTGGAGGGATTCTAGCCAGCCTAAGTGTGGCGAGCGTTGCTCTGGCAGGCCTTGCCCTTCTCCCCCATTCCCTCTGCCTTACTGAAAACCGTTAGATCACATTCCTAGCCAGCCACCAAGATCCGTTCCATTACTTGGGCACTTCCTCCTCCTGAGGCTGACTACCAAGATCCAGTTGTCAAAGTCCAGCAATCAAAAGCTCCCTTTGGCTGCCCTAATTAACATGTACAATCAAAATTAAACACCTCATCCGAACAGGGTTTCCCTCAACCTTTATAAGCTGCCATTTGTCTATGGGCCACGTTGGTCTCCTCTCTATCCAGAGGCAGTCCTTTTACCCTGGGACAAATGTCTGTTCCCCCATCCCTTGTTCCTTTCCCCTTCTCCCTTATCTTCTGTCCCTGCCTTTGTCTCTTAATCCCCGCCCTTTGTCCCTCTGGGACATATTAATGTCCTTTGTGCTGAGAATTTGGTCTTGGGGTATCTTATGTCAATATCAGTCCCTGCAGTGGTAAGTGCCCAAACCCTACATCTTATGATAACATATTACCACAGAATACCACAGAACAGAAAAATAAGACAATGGTGATGGAATTTTGAAGAAAGAGTTAAAAATGTAGCCGGGCAGTGGTGGCGCACGCCTTTAATCCCAGCACTTGGGAGGCAGAGGCAGGCGGATTTCTGAGTTCGAGGCCAGCCTGGTCTACAGAGTGAGTTCCAGGACAGCCAGGGCTATACAGAGAAACCCTGTCTCGAAAAACCAAAAAAAAAAAAGAGTTAAAAATGTAAAGAATGTGGAATTGTAGGAGATGCAAAGGAAGTGTCCTGTCTTTTCCCATCGAAGGGTTAAAATAAGATAAAACTTCATTAAAAAAAATGTGAAGAAACCACTTGGCAGAAATTGGAATTCCTTCAGGGTCAGCACTTCTGAAATCATAGCTTGTGCTCAGGGTTTCAGATCAAGGTCACATTCTGCTTGTAGCTGTCTTCGGACACACCAAAGAGGGCATTAGATCCCATTATAGATGTGAGCCACCATATGCTTGCTGGGAATTGAACTCAGGACCTTTGGAAGAGCAGTCAGTGCTCTTAACCACTGAACCATTCTCCAGCCCCCACGTTGCCTTTTGTCATGGTGTCTATCACAGCCACAGAAACCTAACTGCTACTTGACAGGGAGTGTTGAGGTGGGTATGGCTTTGCTGGATCGGTGAGTGTGTCACTGGGCATGGGCTCTGAGGTCTCAATGGCTCAAGCTAGGCTCAGGTCTCCCTTTGATGATCTGGGTCTAAACCCTCGGCTACCTCCTCCCCATATCTACAAGAATGCTGTCATGCTTCCTGCCATGATGCTGATGGACTAATCCTGTGGAACTGTAAGCCAGCCCTGATTAAATGCTTTCCTTTATAAGAGCGGCTGTGGTCATGGTGTCTCTTCACAGCAATAGAACACTGACTAAGATGGTGAGCTGATTCTCTTCAAGGGCAAGTCCTTCTCTCTTTGTGTTGAAACACTGTCTTAGTTAGGTTATACTGCTGTGAGCAGACACCATGACCAAGGCATCTTTTATAAGGACAACATTTAATTGGGGCTGGCTTACAAGTTCAGAGGTTCAGTCCATTATCACCAAGGTAGGAACATGGCAGCATCCAGGCAGGCATGGTACAGGAAGAGCTGAGAGTTCTACATCTTCATCTGAAGGCTGCTAGTGGAAGACTGGCTTCCAGGCAGCTAGGGTGATGGTCGTAAACCCACACCCACAGTGACACACCTACTCCAACAAGGCCACATCTTCTAATCTTGCCACTCCCTGGGCTGAGTATATACAAAGCATCAGAAACCCAGTTCTCCATGATGGAATAAAAAGAAGTGAGGCATGGTTGTAAGTATTGCAGCTCTGAGGGGAAAGATTTCCCCTAGACAAGTCTCAACAGCTCTGTAGGGAAAGGTATCCTGACAGTCAGGAGCCAAGGAATACCACAAAGTCACTCTGCACAACAAACCCCACACAAGCAATTAACTCGGAAAAAACACAAGAGAGTAGCTGTTGCTCACCTGAGCAGCAGCGAAGAACTGAGTGCAAGGCAGGCTCTAGATAGTTTCTTGGGGGAGGAGCTTTCTAGAATTGAGCTCAAACATTTTACTCTACAATGATAGTACATACCTGCAATCTCAACACTTGGGAAATAGATTGAGTTTTCTTCTTTTCTTTTTTAAAAAGATTCATCTATTTATTTTATGTATTTAATTACACTATCAGTCTCTTCAGACACAGCAGAAGAGAGCATCAGATCCCAATACAGATAGTTGTGAACCACCATGTGGTTGCTGGGAATTGAACTCAGGACCTCTAGGAACAGCAGCCAGTGCTCTTAATCACTGAGTCAGCTCTCCAGCCCAGAAAGAGTGATTTTATTTTATTTATTTTATTTTATTGGGGGAGGGTTATCAAGACAGGGTTTCTCTGTATAGCCCTGGCTGTCCTGGAACTCACTCTGTAGACCAGGCCAGCCTCAAACTCAGAAATCTGCCTGCCTCTGCCTCCCAAGTGCTGGGGTTAAAGGCGTGCGCCACCACTGCCCAGCAAAAGATTGATTTTAAAGCTAACTTGGACTACATATCCATGCCCAGTCTCAAAAATGGAGGGAGGACTGGCAAGATGACTCATCAGATAAAGCACTTGTGGCCAAACCGGATGACCTGAGTTTAATCCCTGGGACCCTCATGGTGGAAAGAGAGAAGTAATTCCTGAAAGGTGTCATGTATCCTCCACATGCAGGACATAGCATGCCTGAGCTCTCATGAGTACACAAGTGCCTGTGGGCACACACACACACACACACACACACACACACAAATGAATAAATAAATGTAAAGTATTTTTTAAAAGGGAGGGAAGGCCTTGAACTCACATCAATCCTTCTGCCTCCACTTCAAGTGCTTGTGCTCCCACACCCAGCTGTTTTTTGTTTTTATGACGTGTGGCAGAAACACAGATAAAGCTTGTAGTCTCAGGTTTGACTGGTTTGTCTTGTAGGAGGGCGGGGCATAATCAGGTTTCTTGCTTAAGAGACTGGGAGAGTGTGGGTCTTTGTTTCCCACAGATTCAAGGGCTTCAAGAGAGACAGGATGGGGTTCCCCTGGAAACGTGGTTATCCTCCAGGTTTGATGCTAGCAGAGCCACTAGGGATTTTGATTCACTGGAACAGGGCCCAAGACCTCTTCTACAAGCTCCTGGGCTGGCATTTTCCCAAGTTCTTCCCCTGGCACAGGTGGTTCTCATGTACACTCGGGTTTAGGGTACCAGTCAGAACCCCCAGGCCCAGAGTGGTGCACTTGGGAAAGCAGGTGCCACCAACCATGCTGTGCTCATCGTCTGTGGGACATTTCAACGATATCCTGGTGTTGGGTAGGAGTTCTCTGTCCTTGTGGCGGTTTGAATAAAAATGGCCCTGTAGACTCATTTATTTGAATGTTTTGTGGACTGTGGGGAAAGATTGAAAGGTGTGGCCTTACTCTTTGGAGGAGAGCATGACATGCCTGTGCTCTCGTGAGCACACACGTGCCTGTGCTCTTGGAGAAGCTAGATCACTGGGAGTGGGCTCTGAGGTCTCAAAAGCCCACACCAGGCTAGTGTCACTCTCTGTCTCCCTGTGGCCAGGGTGTAGCTCTCAGCTGCTGCTCCAGCACCATGTCTGCCTCTGTGCCACCATGCTGCCTGCCATGATGATAATGGACTCACCCTCTGAAACTGTAAACAAGCTCCCGATTAAATCTTTTCTTTTACAAGAGTTGGCTAGACCATGGTGTCTCTTCACATGGCAATAGAGCAGTAACTATGACACCTCTCTGTTCAAGGCTCTCTTCCTGACAGGTCCTGGAGCAGGCCTGTCCCAGGAGGCTCTTCCTGCAGCACTGCCCAGGTCTGATCCCCACCACCTTTCTTCAAGCTCTTAGTCAGTGGCATCCTTCCCAGTCTAGACCTCCTGTCTAGACTTGACCACACCAGTTCCTTTACACTCTCTAACTGTCTACACCCTAGTCTAGCTCCTCGACCATTGCCATCTCGGATGTGTGGCTAACTGGATCCAGAGCTCGGAAGAGAATTAGGTGGAAAGATTCAGGATTCTGGAAGGTTCCCTAGCAAGTTCCAAGGAGCTTCTGGCTGACTCTTCCTTGGCCCAGCCTGTCTTTTCCCTTCTGAAGACAGGCTCTTCTGGAATTTTCCATCATCTGACATTTGCAAACTACTTGATAGGTGTCAGTCTTGCAAAAAGTCAGAGCACCCCAGTTTCAAATAGTGACGAATTTTTAAATGGTACAATTATTTTTATTGAGATAGGAATTCTTATAGCCCATGCTGACCTTGACCTCGTTATGTGGCTGAAAATGACCCTGGACTCCTGATCAATAGGGTTTTACTTTCCGAGTGCTGGGTTTGCAGGTGTGAGCGAGCACACCCGCTTTATTCATTGCTGCAGCTCAAACCCAGGGCTTCAAGCATTCTGGGCAAACATTCTCCCAACTGCAGTACATTCCAAACACGAATTTTTATTTCTCGAGACAGGGTCTCACTATGTGGGTTCTTACTGTCTTGGAATCCATTATATATACCAGGCTACCTTGAACTCACAGAAGATGCTCCTGCTTCGGCCTCCGGAGTGCTAGAACTAAACACGTGGACCACCGTGTCTAGCATAATTATTATTTTTTTTTAAAGATTTATTTATTTATTTTAAGTATATGAGTACACTGTAGCTGTCTTCAGACACACCAGAAGAGGGCATCCAATCTCATTATGGGTGGTTGTGGGCCACCATGTGGTTGCTGGGATTTGAACTCAGGACCTCTGGAAGAGCAGTCAGTGCTCTTAACCGCTGAGCCATCTCTCCAGCCCCGCATAATTATTTTTTAATGATTAAAGTTTACATTAATGAAAAGTCAGGGTTGGATGTTTTGTTTTGAGGCAGTGTCTCACTGTGTAGCCCACACTGGCTCAGTCTGGCTGCCTCGTCCCCAGAGTATTGGCTGGGATCACAGGTGTATACTGCTCCACAGGGACAGGGTTTTTTTTTGTTTTGTTTTTCTCCTTGTTATTGACAGTGAGAAAGATAATGTTGCACAACTTTGAGGGGAAAAAAAGTGAAGTGGAAAAGGACTGTAATCTTAGTTTTTGTTGTTTTGTTTGTTTTGAGACAGGGTCTTTCTATGTAGTCCCGGATGTCCTGGAACTCCCTGTGTAGATTACACTGGTCTTGAAATCATACCTGGCCCTTAAAGTTTTATTTGTGTGTGTGTGTGTACACTGTATGCTAGCCAAAAGAGAGCATCCAATTCCTGGAGATATAGGCAGGGAAGCCACCAGCCTGGACTACTGAGTGAGATTATGTCTCAAACTGAAACAAACAAATGGGAAAAGAAGGTGATGAAATAGTCATTAAGAGTGTATAGTCTATGTGGCTGGAGAAATGGCTCAAGAGCACTGGCTGCTCTTCCAGAGGACCTGGGTTCAATTCCCAGCACCCACATGGCAGTTCACAACTATCTGTAACTCCAGTTATAGGGGATCTAACACACACACACACGAAGGCAAAACACCAATGGAAATAAAAATAAATCATATGAGAGAGAGAGAGAGAGAGAGAGAGAGAGAGAGAGCGTAGGGGGGGTTGGGGCGGATGCTCCCTGGCTTTGGGTGGAGTGTAACTGCAGCAACTGCAGGCCTAGGATGCTGAGGTGACTGCCTCCAGGTAGCAGAACCTAGTAAGATGGACCTCAGAGCCTCTGGTGAATCTGCCTCACTTGAATGGAATGGAAGTTGCACGTCCTACCTCAGGAGCAGTGCTGTTCCCCTGCTGGGACCCATCTCCCTAGCAATCTGTCAGGCTGTCTCAATCAACAGGAACTGAGGGACAGATCTCATAGGCCGTTGTATCTTGGACCTCTGTGTGGGTCAGACTGCTAGAGGAATGTCTCTGAATAGCCATTGTGGCACTGGATGTTACCACAGAGGCCAAGCTCAGGTCTCATGCTAGGTGGCCACCAGCTGCTCAGAGCCAGCACCTCTAGCCAGACCTTACCTCCTCCGTCACACGTCATCCTGCCTCCATGCCCCCTGCCCCCCCCACCCCCCGTCACAGGTCATCCTGCCTCCATGCCCCCCGCCCCCCCACCCCCCCACCCCGGTCACAGGTCATCCTGCCTCCATGCCCCTTGGTGGGCTTTGAGTAGAGACTAACAAGCTTTACAACTTTCCTGTAAGAAAATATAAGACCTGGAAAGAACCGTATATACCATAATACAAGGAACATTTCTTTTCCTTCCTTCCTTCCTTCCTTCCTTCCTTCCTTCCTTCCTTCCTTC
>NW_021620768.1:1497273-1622158 GCF_004785775.1 Grammomys surdaster | reverse complement strand
CTTTCTTTCTTTCTTTCTTTCTTTCTTTCTTTCTTTCTTTCTTTCTTTCTTTCTTTCTTTCGGAGACAGGGTTTCTCTCTATATCCCTGGCTGTCCTGGAACTCACTCTATAGACCAGGCTGGCCTCGAACTCAGAAATCCACCTGCCTCTGCCTCCCAAGCGCTGGGATTAAAGGCTTATGCCACCACTGCCTGGCCAATGAGGAACATTTCTACTTGATCATTCCCTTTTCTAGAGAAAAGAGATGTTCATTAAAAGACCACCACTCGCCAGGTGGTGGTGGCACATGCCTTTAATCCCAGCACTTGGAAGGCAGAGGCAGGCGGATTTCTGAGTTCGAGGCCAGCCTGGTCTATAGACTGAGTTCCAGGACAGCCAGGGCTACACAGAGAAACCCTGTCTCGAAAAACCAAAAAAAAAAAAAAAAAAGACCACCACTCATGCAGAGTTTGATGCCTATGCCCATCCTGGCATTGAGTAGGAGGATTAAGAATTCAAGGCTTGGCTGGTGAGATAGCTCAGGGATTAAGAACATTGGTTAAGAACATCCAAAGGTCCTGAGTTCAATTCCCAGCAAGTACATGGTGGCTCACAACCATCTATAAAGGGATCTGATGCCCTCTTCTGGTGTGCAGGTGTACATGCAGACAGAGCACTCATACATTAAAACACATAAGAGTGAGGGCCACTTTAAAAACCAAAAGAATTCAAGGTCAATTTGGGCTAGCCTGAGCTATATGAGACCTAATCTCAAAAAAAAGTATTGCTACTTAAGTTTAGGGAGAGGCTGACCTAGGAGAGAGAGCAAAGGATGCCAGGAGGTATAAAAGTGCAGAGGAATGGGGTAAGATGAGCCATAGCTCTCCTCACACATTCAGAGTAGGGAGGGTTTGAAGGGTTTGGTGGTAACTGATCCCTGAAAGAACCAGAGAACTTTAGATCGACTGTTGATATTTAAAACTAATAGCTAAGTTGGATGTAGCCTATGACCCAACAATAGCAGGAGTTTATAAGATTTAAATAAATATTTAGGATTCAGTTACAGAGGAATGCTCCCAGCACCTCTTCCCTACCCTTAAAAAAGACAAAAGAGCAGGGCCATGGTGGCACACGCCTTTATTCCCAGCATTTAGGAAGATACAGAGGTGGGCAGATCTCTGAGTTCGAGGCCAGCCTAGTCTACAGAGTGAGTTCCAGGATGACCAGAGCTACACAGAGAAACCCTATCTCAAAAAACAAAAACAAGAAACAAAAACAAACCCAAAATAAACAAAAACCAGAACAAACAAACAAAAACCCCCAAAACTCACAAAATTGGCATTCAGGAGACAGGCAGACAGGTCTCTCAATACAAGGTCAGCCTAGTCTAAAAAGGGACTTCCAGGCCAGCGAAGGCTACATAGGTAACATCCAGTCTCCAAAACACAACTGAGGCCCAGGTGCCCATGTCCTAGCAAGCTAACAGCAGGAGACAAAACAACAACAGCAACAACAACAACAACAAACCAAAACAGCCATTCAACTCATTCCCTTCCCTCAGTAGCATGAGTAATAGCCACGGCCATGCTTTGGTCGCATGCCCATCGACAAGGCCTCTGAGGTTACACCTGTCAGTCTCTCTGCATGGCACACAAGGAGACTGAGGCTCAAACCATAGTCAGCGATGTGCCTGGCGTTTTACTCAGATCGGAGTCCAGTTTTTACCCCTAGCATCTCAGGCCATGCTGGTTCCCGTGTGCAGCTGCTGGCTTTGAAAGCACTCTCCTGACCAGGCATCAACCACCCCCCTCTAGTTTTTTAGATTAGTTGGGGCTATTCTTTTTTAAATTAATTACATTTACTTATTGTATGTGCGATGTATTTGTGGAGATCAGGGGACAGCTTTGAGAGTCAGTTCTCTGTGTTCCCCATGTGACTCCAGGGGGTTGAACTCAGAGCCATCCACCAGGCTTCGCAGCAAGCCTTCGGCTCCTGAGCCATCTCGATGGCCCCTTTACCGTCATTTTAAACCACGGAATCAGGGCCACTGTTGGACCTTAGAAGCTTGATCTACTCTTGTTTAGCCTCGTCCTGAAACCGTAGTGAAATGTGCGGGGTTCAGTCGTGTTGAGCGTGGAGACAATCTCCCAGGACTTGAACCCAATGCCCAACATGAGACAGCAATGCAAGTGGGGTGTATTAAACGAAGAAATAAATGGGAGAAGGAAAGAAATAAACAAGATATGAAAAAGTATTAAATGAAGAAATGAATAAAAGCAGTCTCTCCAGTTAAGCATAACACAGTGAGTAATCTGACTCAGGCAAACTTTTTCAAAAAATTGTATTTCTGTGTGTGTCCCTGTGTGAGGGTGAGCAGGCATGGCGAGGCCAGGGACAACTTTGAGGTTCGGCATCTTCTTCCACTTGGCTGAGGCAGGTTGCTTCTTTCTGTTTCTGTACAGTCCATGGTCGCTGGTCTGTGAGTTTGCAGATGCTTTTCCTGTCTCCACCCCTCATCTGCTATAGTGCTGGCATTAACGATGTCCACCCACCACGTCAGACCTCTCCCTAGGACCTAAGGCAAGCACTTTCACTGATTAAGCCATCCCCCTAAAGCCCCATGACAAACTTTTAACAGAGGCTAACACGGAAAAACACTAAAGAGAAATAGCCATTTAATTTTTGTCCTGCCTTGCTTTGATATGTAATATGTACATGTGACAGTACTCTGTTTAGACAGTGGTACAGTGGCTGTTGGTTTGGGCAAGATTGAAGTCTCTGGGGTTTATCCAGCTAGAACATGGGAAGAGATGAGCTCTCTGGCATAGCGTCTTCACTGTTCTCACGGGAGAGGGCTGAGGTAAAAAGGAACTGTCCTTCAGGTCTCCCCCACAGGTACTGCTTCCTCTGACCAGAGTCCCAGGTTAGGAGTGCCTCTCCACCATAGCACTTTGGACTGTGATTTGTCTGCTCACCTCTCCTGATAGACCCTGCCCAGGGCACCAGCTAAACCTTGTTCTGTTGTATCTGTTATATGGTCTAATGCAGTGGCTAGCACACAGTAAGTACTCAATATGTGTTTGTTGAATGAAAGAAAGTTCTTCCTTTGCCTAAACTGCTCAAGAACTGTATGTACCTGGCATGTTACCACATACCTTTATTTCCAGCACTTGGTAGACTGAGGCAGGAGGATTGCCTTCAGTTTGAAGCCAGCTTGGACTACCTAGTGATACTGTCTCAAAAAAAATAAAAAAATAAAAAATAATCCAGTGAGGTTATTTATGTCTTGTGCCTGTGATCCTGCGATCCTAGTGTTGGGAAGTGAAGGCAGGAGGATCCTAAATTTATGTCACCCTCCACTAAATAGCAAGTTCAAAGCCAGCTTGAACTACTTAAGACCTTGTCTCCAAAGAAAAAATAGTGGGAGCCAGGGCATATGCCTATCCTAGCCCCCCTAAAGCTCCCAGCTCCTGCTGTCTGCATGGGGTCAGCATCTGCCCTTCTGCTTCTTTCCTAGAGTCTCAGAGTGTTGAAGCTAGTGAGCCATTTACTGACCTTGTTTAACCAATCAAATTAAAATAATCACCACATCTGTGGCATGCTTGCCAAAATGCCAGCCATCTATAGGACTTATTTGGAGTCCTTGTGGGAAATATTATTATTCTCAGACAAGGAAACTGGGGCTCAAAGGGCGCTCAATAATCTGCCTGAGGTCACACAGTATAGATATGAAGAAAGAAGGAAGGAAGAGAAGAAGGGAGGGGGGAGAAAGGGGAGGAATGGCAGGGTGTCTGTATGATTATAGCTTTGCTGGTTCTTGTGTTAGCCCCCTAAGCACACTGGAGATGGTCAGTGAGACTAACAGGGACAACAGTTCCTAGAACCCTGAACCAAGGCAGCAGAGAGAGGGAGCAGGTGGCTTTGGCAGAGAGCATCCTGGAGCAACACTGAGTTACTCAATAACCTCAGACACTCAATTCTCCAGGGACAACCTGCACAGGCCGGGCCAGGGCAAGCAGGATACATCAACTCCCCTTGGCTTTAAATGCTTGGCTGGTCATGACTGGAAGCCAGAGATGGAAAGTCAAAGATTGGGCAGACCTCAAGACTAGACGGACGGAGACTGGTGATACAGATGTCCCTCAGAGGCCGGCAGTTAAGAAAGGAGTGAGACCTGAAGCCCATCACTTCACAGGATCATAGGAGAGGGGACCAAGGACCAGACCTCAGCAGTTGATCAAAAGAGCCAGGACTAACGCTTGACGGTGGTGGGTTAGGGTCTTCCAAGGAAGCAGGCGAGCAGGGGAGCCTTAGGGAATGTCTTCAGGATCTCACTCTATTGGACCAGAAAGAATCTCGGCTGGTGCCTGTCACTTAGTGTTAACACTCAAGGTCACACCTTACAAGGGAGTGAATGTCCCATGAGCTGACCATATGCTGGCCCAGCTCTCCTGCCTTTCCAAAGAATTTCTGAAGCCCTCCCCCGACTCAGTGACTGAAGAGCTAATCTGCTAGGCTGGGGCCTCCAGGGCCTGAGCCTGTTTTATCCTTGTCCTAGAATATCCAGTTCCAACCCTAGGACCTAGCCCAGGGTAGACACTACATGAGTATTTATCGAGTGAATGAATGAAGAAGAGAAAAGGGGGAGGTCGGGCCCTGGTAGAACTGGAGAGGAAGGCAGGCATCCAGGAGATAAGAGGAGGTTGGAATCCAAGGAGTGATGCAGTCTCTGGACAGGGCCTACATGGCTGTGCCACCAGAGGCTGATCTCTGGTCTTTCCTGTGCCTGGCTGGACCCTTGGCACAGGAAACTGGACACCTAGAATCCAAGTGTCCTCCCAAGTCCACACAAGACCAGGGACACAGGCTCTGGTCCCTGCTGAGACAGTGGAAGAACTGAGCTAGGAGCAACAGGCAAGGAACAGAGCGTCAGTAAGCTGTCCTACCATCCCTGCACATTTCTAAGAAAGGATCATGTCCCTGTGGACTGCAGGTTTCAGAATCAAGAGTGCCAGTGCCCCTACCTACTAGAGTCCTTCAGGGACCATGACTGTGGGCTCTGCAGCCCTTCCTGTGGGAGCCATAATCTCAGTTCAATTTAAGGTGGTAGAGGCAGTGGCTTCTGAGAGGGTCCATCTGGTTTACCTCTACAGCCAGGCAAAGGAAGATCTCAGTATTAGTCTGATTCCTTCCTATTAGCCAAGGGAAACAGAGTAGGATCTTTAAGGGATACTAGCTTCTTGGATGCCACTCTCACACCAGGCTAGAAGGAGCGAGTACCTTGTCCCCCTTCACCACCCTTCTGGCACCTGGGGCACAGTTGGGGAAGCTCTCACATCACCTGTGCCACAGCAGGGCCATGGGAAACAAGACCTGACCTGCTAGGCTAGTCCTTGCCAACCTCGAGCTGAGGGGTGGGGCTCCCCTACGAGCAGCACGGCCTCTGTGGGGCGGGGCCTCACCTATGCTGTGGCAGGAGTCAGCTTGGCTTGCACAGCCCTGCTAGAGCCTGGGAGAGCACAGCCGCGTTCATGGCCCGTCTTTCCCGCCACCGGCGTCTGGTCCTGCCGCTACTGTGCCTGCTCTTCCAAGGCGCCACCGCCCTCCTCTTTGCGATCTTCGTCCGCTACAACCACGAAACCGACGCTGCCCTGTGGCACTGGGGCAACCACAGTAACGTGGACAACGAGTTTTACTTTCGCTACCCAAGTGAGTGAGGGCGAGGGCATGGGAAGCAGAGACTCCAAGCCCGGGGTGTGTAGGCAAGGGCGTTGGTGGGTACTCCTCCCACCGAGATGACTGCCAGGGCTTTAAAATAGTTCCCTTTCTCTAGTGTCCCTCTTGTTCCAGGCACTGCTGGGGATGGCACGTGCTCTATCTCAGGCTGAGGAAAGGTAAGACTCAGTCAGGGTCACACAGTAAGGGGAGCTGGGGTTTCAATCCGGTTGTAAGCAGGTCCAGTGTAAGCCACTGTCTCACCTTCCACTAGGGCTAATTTGACTTTGTTTAGGAGTCCAGCTTGACCACAGGAAAGATAATCTTGGGACTGCCAGGTAGGGTGCTAAAGGAGAGAAAAGAGAGTTAGGTGTGAAATTCCCACATGTACAGGCATCGAAGACTGGTTTCAGCTCAGGTGTTTGAGGTTTGAGAGTGAAAGGACACTGGACTGGTTTGCCAGATTCAAGACCATCTTCAGGGGGTCTTAGGGTAGTTCTCTGCCCAGCATTACTATCTCATCTCACAGTTTAAGGTGACTGTGGTGTGCCTGTTATCACCCACCACAGATCACACAGCTAGAATGGGTTTACACACCATAAACTTGACCACTGACCATTTGTCTCCTGACAAGGTTCTGGACAGGGAGTTAACCCCCAGATGGAGACAAAGCATCTCCTTCAAGGTTGTATATAACTGAGACACTGGACATCTGGGATCAAGCAAACTGTCCCTCCCTCTAATGCCCAAGTCCATCTTCTCTAATCCCAGTTCCCCATCCAAGTGACAGGAAGAAGCTGGGTGTGGTGGTTTGTGTCTGTAATCTCCGCACTCCGGTGGTAGAGGCAGGAGGATCTGGAGTTCAAAGCCTGCCGCAGCCACACCGTGAATCTGAGATCAGATTGAGCTAACAAAACCCTGTCTCAAATAACAAACAAACAAACACCAAAAAGGAGAAAGAAAAAATGTCTCCGTTTGAAGGGCGTGCAAATAAAGCAACAAAGCATCCACTTTCTACAGCTGAGCTGGTGGCACGCTGTCCCCACCTCACTCTGCCCTGGCCCCAGCAATGGGGACGTAGAGGGCTGAGGGAGACTTTGGACTGTGGCAGGAAGCACCAGACCCCAACCCCCCACAGCACCTCCTTCTCCACAGCTCATTCCCGGTTGTGGCAGAGATTGGCAGCATTCAGGCCTTGGAAGCTAGGATCAAAACCAAAGCCCTAAAGCTGGCTGTAGACTGCTGGCCGTTATCTGTTCACAGACGCTGGGAGTTGAGAGGAAATGGGCCAGACAAGTGAAGGAGGTGAGCATTGGTTGTCTAAGAGGGCCAGGAACAGCTTCTCTTAGAGCCTCCAGCCCCTGCTTGCTCCAAGGCCCAGAATCCTGCCTTTTATAGCTGAGGCAGTGCTGGGCTCTCCTTCCTAAGTGGGCAGCAATGACCATGGCAGAGTTACTGCCTCCCTGTCCCAGTTTTGATCTCTGTGGACTTTGAGCCTACTGTTTGGGGAAGCTAGGCAGGAGAGAGATGTGGGGTTCCTAAAACCCGTGGCTTTGAAGAGCCGGATCCTCACCTGTCCCTGTGTCCAGAGGAAAGGGTCAAGGCCAGAGGGCGGGCAGAAACCACCCTTTGATTCAGAAGATGATAAGAGTCTTTGGTGAGTATTGCCAAGGCCGCAGGCATGGTTACTCTAAGGAGCTGTCAGGAGATGGCTGATGTCTCCCCCAGATAGATAGGACAGGATGGGCCCACAGATTCTATGCTCTACCTCTCTCAGATCAGATGTGGACAGAGAGCCAGGAAGGTCACTCACCTACCCAAGGTCACACAGCAAGTCACAAAAAGTGGGACAAGAGCCAAGTTCTCTTTCTGGAAGTTCCTGCCATGATCAGGTTACCCTGGTTTACCTTATCTTTAAGGCAGAGTCTCACAATGTAAGCCAGGACAGTCTCAGACTTACAATCTTCCTGCCTCAGTTTCCCAAGTACTGGGGAATACAGGCTTGAACCACTGTACCCTGCCTACAGGCCTCTTACTCTACAAAGCTAGTGATTCAGAACAGGGGAAAGAGCCAGAGAAGGGGTTCTCAAAAGCTAAGGAGGCCCTCAGGAGAGGCCTGACCCACAGCAGTGACTTGACCTAGAATCAGGACTATCTTAGGAGAGGTGGAGGCTGGGACTGTGGCCTGCTCTGGGACAATTCAGTCTGTTTTCTGGAAAGCTGAGATGAAGAGGCTTGAGATGGCAACTCCCACCCTCCTCCTCTTGGTGCTTTATAGCTGCTCTTTCCAGAGGAAGCACCCGAAGCTTAGAGAGGCCTCAGGTCATGTGTCCAAGGTCACGGGGTCAGGTGCGTGTAGATGCTGAAATGGCAGTCCTAGTCTTGCCAAAGTTTTGCCCTGTCAGGGGGAAGCTGGAGAAGGAAGGAGGGCAGTGGTAGCTTCAGGGGGCTTTAGTTGAGCCTGGGTATCATAAGCTCAGGCTGGCCTCAGACTCATTATGTAGTCAAGTCTGGCCTTGACCTTCTCATCCTCCTGCCTCTACCTTTTGCATGGCAGAATTACAAGTGTGTGCCACCCACCATGCCTGGCTGGGATTGAGTTTTCAGTGCAAACAGAAGCGTTTGAAACAAGCTCAGAGCAGTTGAGAGAAGTGCCTGCATGAATGGTCTTTGAGGCCGCCCAGCCCCCTTTGGTTTCCTTCTGTCCTTGGACAAGAACAGAAAGAGTTCCTCTTCCATGTTTGAACAAGGGAAAGGGGCAGAGTCCTAAAGACTTTAAGCTATCCTGGTGCAGTGGCACATGCCTTTAATCCCAGCACTTGGGATCTCTGTGAGTTCTACGCTAGCCTGGTCTACATAGTGAGTTCCAGGACAGCCAGGGCTACATAGTGAGACCCTGTCTAAAACAAAAACAAACAAACAAACAAACAAACAAACAAACACAGAAAGAAGAAAAAGAATGCAGGTTCTGGCTGAGTTCTAAGTGTGTCTCTCCTTTCTGTTGTGTGTATGATGTATGGCAGACCACACTCCCTGAAGCCCGTGGGATTGCAGACCCCAGTTGCAGGAATGAACAAGGCACCGCTAGATTCTCTAGCCCTGTTCTCAGCTCCAAAACAGCAAAAGCTTTACCTTCTTTTGGGGATCCTATTTGCACCCCAAAGTTCAGTAGCAGCTTTCAGTTTGCCATGCCTCTCAAGATCAAATACCACAAAGCATGGGCTTGAGAATCTGCCTCTTCTTATGAGAAATTCAGGGTCATCCATGATAAAATCAGTACAAGTTGAATATCATTATGAAAATTCCTGGAGCCAAAAAGTGTTTTGGTTTGGGGCATATTTATGTACACATAATGAATATCTTTTTTTCAGCATTATTTAAATGTTTTATTTCATGTCAGCCAGGGCTCCCTCCTGGGATGCTTCATAGGCTCTTGACGGGCTGGTGGGGCCAGGACGGGTACTTGTTTGTTTGTTTGTTTGTTTGTTTGTTTTTCAAGACAGGATTTCTCTGTGTAGCCCTGGCTGTCCTGGAACTCACTCTGTAGACCAGGCTGGCCTCGAACTCAGAAATCCACCTGCCTCTGCCTCCCAAGTACTGGGATTGAAGGCGTGTGCCACCACCGCCCGGCCAGGGTACTTCTTGTCTAGCTTGGTTTCTGGGAAGATCTCATTCAAGTCTCATTCAAGATCAGTGGTCATCTGGTCAGAAGGGAATTATGCTCTTCATTTTCTCCAGCTGCTTCTCACACTTCTGGATCCTGAGCTGAGATACAGGCACAGTTCTTCACATCCCTCTGCTCGTCCTGGTCCACCAGGGCTGTGTATTCATCCTCAGGCACAGGAATCTCCAGGGCATTATACTTCCTTTCAAAATCATCCACCAAGCCAGCCTTGGCCACATTGGCCCTGTAGTAAGCCCAGTCACTTGCTGGTGGTTTCTCAGACAGACTAGCCGACCTGGTGTAGAGGGTCTCATTCTAGGACTTTAGGGCATTTCCAATTGTCCTCTGTTTTAGGGCATGATCTCCACAAAAGATACCCAATCAATGGTTTTTAGAGCAAGTTTACGCCCAGCCATCTTGGGATACGTCACTGTCCCCCTAACCCCATAATGAATATCTTGAGGATGGAACTCATGTTTAGACAAGCAATTCACAGATACCCAACACATGGCACATATACAAACAGCCTGAAGGTGATTTCATGCAGCCTGTGTAGTGAGGCTGGGTTTTGAGTAAAGCCTATTGGATGAAGCCCTGGGTGGGTGGGTGGGTGTGTGTGTGTGGAATTTTCCACTACTGCATCACACTGATGCTTAAAAACTTTGTGATTCTGGAGCATTTGGGGTTGTCGATTTGGATAGTGAGTTTGCATGAGGAAAGGCAAGCAGAGAACCGAATTGTGACGTCTGAAGAGAGGATCTCGGGAGTGTGGATGCATGACAGCTGAAGCTTTACTACAGCTCCCAGCTCCCAAGCGGCCAAGGAAAAAGATCAATATGAATGTGGGTTCTCATCAGAGCCAGCAGCCTCCCTGTGCAGGCTCTGATTCTCCAGTGTGACTCCACCCTTGAGAGCAGGAACTGACTTCCTGGTGACAGCTGTACTCCGGAGCCCTGTCCACAGATGCTCTGCACAACTGTTGCTTGCAGGTGGGAGACAGACATTCTCAGGCGAGTGACATTTCTCAGCGCTAGAGAAGAGAAATTTCTCAAGTAGAGTATGAAAGAAGGGAGTCTGGAGGGTTTGAAGGTGTGGTGCCCCTTGTCCCTAGACGTTTACAGAAAGGGCCCTCCCACAGGCATTCTACTGGTGGGTTTTGTCTTTGCTTGTTCCTGTTTGTTTGTTTCTTTGTTTGTTTTTTGAGACAGTCTCATTACATAGCCCTGGCTGTCCTGAAACTAACTCACTATGTAAACCAGGCTGGACTTGAACTCAGAGAGATCAGCCCACCTCTGACTCCCAAGTGCTAGGATTAGAAAAAGATGTGCACCATCACACCTGGCCTTGTTCATCATTTTGTTTTTTAAAGATTTATTTATTTTATGTATGTGAGTACACTGTAGCTGTCTTCAGACACACCAGAAGAGGACATCAGATCTCATTACAGATGGTTGTGAGCCACCATGTGGTTGCTGGGAATTGAACTCAAGACCTCTGGAAGAGCAGCCCGGTTCTCCAGCCCGGTTCATGAATTTTTTTTTTTTTTTTGAGACAGGCTCTTACTCCTTTAGCTAACCTTGAACTTGGAGCAGTCCTTCGTTGGCGTCTCTCAGGTGTATACGCATTGAGCATCATGCCTTGTTTGAAGAATGACCTTGTTCCTGCGTCTGTGCAGCTGTTGCAGGCAGCTGCGCTGAGCTGGTCTATTCTCTCATCTCCACCTCCCTTCTCACCACAGGAGTGCTAGGATTATAGACCCACTACCGTATCCAGCTTCTTACGTGGGTTCTGTGGTCTCCAGGCTAGCTTGGTGGCCAAGGCTTTGCCACATAAAGCATTTGTCCACTACCCGTCTCCTAGCTGCCTTCATGCTGGTTCTATATAACTAATTACTCAACAAACTATTTATATAAATCTTAGTTTCAGTATAATTGCATTATTTGTACTGGTGTTTTATGCAGAAAACAAACAGAAAAGGCCCCACGTCTTCCTGTACAGAAGCCCCACTGAAATGCCTGACAGTTCAAGTAAAACTGGCCACGTGTGGTCCCCATTCTGTGGGCACACTTGGGCGTTTGAGGTCACCTGGACTACACCACGTGACCCTGTCTCAACATAGCAAGTGTGACGTATAACATAAAAAATTCAACGTATAGAAAGAAACAAACGGAAAGGCAATCCTTTCTCCTGAGGGCTCCTGCATGACACACAGGTCATTGTAGGGGGTAGGGGTAGTCACTACACTGAGCTGTACAACACAGTAGCCTTGCCCCCCTCAATTCCTTTGGGGGGGATTCTCAATCACTGTTAACAATTCAAAGCCATTTCCTAAATGATTTTTATTTTAAATCTCAAAATAGGGAGGTACGGACTTGGAAAAATGAGCGATGAAAGTTAGATATCAAGAAGGACTTCTCCGGGGCTAGGAAGATGGCTCAGTATGTGAAGTGCTTGCTGGGTGAGCATTAGGATCCTCGGCACACAAGTAGAAGTCAGGCATAGCAAGGCTCGTTCATGATATCAGCACAGAGGGCAGAGAGGGACAGACGCCAGGGCTTGCTGGCTGTCTCCTCTGGTCACGTTAGTGACGTCCAGGGTCACTGAGGGCGGAGCACGGTGGAGGAAAACACACCTACCGCTATACACACACACACGCACCTTGTGTGCACACACCTGGACACAGAGGGAGAGGGGACTTTCCAGAAGGAGGGAGGAGAATCTGTGTGTAGAGGAGACAGGGCTGCAGCAGCAGAGAGAACTGACTTCACTTCCTACTCGGGCGAGCAGATGGGCCAGGTAGGTGAATGGAAGCTGGAGCAGGATGTTCTAGCTCCTTCTCTGAGCAGGGATAGCAAGAATGGCCTGGCCCTGCTGCTCCAGGCTGAAAGCTTTGTTCAGTCCGCTCATGGGGGGTTGGGGGGGGGAGGCTGTTATGCCTGGGGAATTCTTCAAGGATGGTGTTGCTTCAAGGCAGTCCTGTGCAGAGGAGCCAGACACTGGAATGACATCTGTTGGTTGGTGGGTGTGACCGGACCAGAGCGAGTCTCATGACACTCCCTCGGCTGTCTCTCCTTCCCATGCCCTGCCCACCCACAGGCTTCCAGGATGTGCACGTCATGGTCTTCGTGGGCTTTGGCTTCCTCATGGTCTTTCTACAGCGGTACGGCTTCAGCAGTGTGGGCTTTACCTTCCTCGTGGCCACCCTCACCCTGCAGTGGGCCACCCTGCTCCAAGGCTTCCTTCACTCTTTCCATGGTGGCTACATCCACGTTGGTGTGGAGAGGTGGGCATTCGGAAGCCCCTGGCTCCTCCAAAGACCCCGCTCCCCAAAGGATGCCAGCGCAAGCCCTGACCTTCGGGTCTGCTAACTGACCTCCGCTCTGCCCCATAACCACCTTCTCCAGGCCACTGTCTGTCTAGTTGTCTGACCTGTGTCCCTGATACACTCACACACCCCTCCCATTAGGCCTCTGTCACCGGAGCTCCTAGAAGGACAGGCAGCCAGGGAAGAATGGCTCCTCCTACTGCTGCTGCTTCAACCTAAAGTGGCCCATCACTTCACAAGGGCTCCCCCTCTTCTCCAAGGCTGGGTGGTACTCATTGAATACCCAGAGAGAGGTGCCCCAGCACTGACTCTCCTCACCTGCCCTGTGTGCCCCACACTGTGCCCGCGCCCCTGCCCGATGGGGCCTGGAGCCCCTCCGGAGCCACTTTACTTCCACCCCTTCCACCCTGCAGCTTGATCAACGCTGACTTCTGTGCGGGCGCTGTGCTCATCTCCTTCGGGGCTGTTCTGGGCAAGACTGGGCCAGCCCAGCTGCTGCTAATGGCCCTACTGGAGGCAGTGCTGTTTAGCGTCAATGAGTTTATACTGCTCAGTCTCCTGGGGGTAAGTCTGGCCAGAAGTGGGTGAGACCTGGGTGTCCATCCAGCTCTGGGACAGGAGAGGTGGATGGAGGGCAAGGGCTGCCTCGCCACCTCTGTCCTTCTTCCCAGGTGAGAGATGCTGGAGGGTCCATGACAATTCACACATTTGGGGCCTACTTTGGATTGTTCCTCTCACGGGTCCTCTACAGATCCCGGCTGGAGAAGAGCAGACACCGCCAGAGCTCCGTCTACAACTCTGACCTCTTTGCCATGATTGGTGAGGCCTGCTGAGGAGAAGTGATGGGGCTGCAGAGCACCGTGCCTTAGGAAGGTCTCCTGGCTCTGCCAGCTGTCCTTTGGGTCCTTCCTACTTGTGTGGTGAGGAGCCTGGGATCTGTGCTCATCACTTCCCATAACTTATGACCTAGTAGTGGGGTACACATACGTCCATAACAAGCCCTGGGGTCTTCCCAAGTCCACCTCAGTCCTACTTGAAACCTTCTTGAGCTACGCAGCCCCCACGTGTGGAGCCATCCCTCCTCACCCCTGCAAAGTCCTGCCAGCCTGGGCTACCTGCACTTGAGGTCACTTCCTCTAAGGAGCCCTTCTCCTCACAGCCCCGGAAACCCTGCACTGTCAGGCAGGAAGTTGGGGCCCTGGGTCACCCCAGGGAACAGTAGGCCCTGTTACCTCCAAGTCCCGACCTCTGCTGGGCTCTGTCCTCTCTACCCTCCCAGCCTATCATCTGGAGTTCATGCTTCCTTTAGGGTATTGAATATAGCCTTCAGTTCCTACTCTTGTATAAGCAAGGCTGGCTTGATTTCTTGCCCACTTCAGGCTCACTGTAAACAGTTGAGTCCTCCTTGCCCTTGGCACCCTTCACATATGAAGACTCCAGGGAAAGTGGTTGGGGAAGGGAACAGAGGGATCAGGTTGTCTGAAGCCTGGGAACTGAGCACAGGATGCTGCAGTGAAGGTCCTCATATTGAGGCAGCATACGGACTTTGAGTCAAGGTGAAGGACATGGGTTACACACACAGGCTCCTGCCTTGCTGGCCCAGCCTGCAAAGTCCCAGCTTCTCCTTCCTACTCTGAGATCAGTCTGTAAGACTAAACAGGGCCTGGAGGTGGTGGTACACACCTTCAATCCCAGCACTTGGGAAGCAGAGACAGGTAGAGCTCTGAGTTTGAGACTAGCCTGGTCTACAGAGTGAGCTCCAGGATAGCCAGGACTGCACAGAGAAACCCTGTCTTGAAAAACAAAACACACACAGAGGCTTGAAAGCAGAGACCTGCTTCTTGCCCCAGTGCAGAGCAGGTACCCCTGCAGCCCAGCCTAGACTCCTGAGGCCTGTAGGGGCCACCTTCTCTAGAAGGTAGCTGAGTTGGTACAGTCCCCCCAGCATATCTGAGTGCTCACAGCTGCTGCCTGTTAACAGCCTCTACCTGGCTCCCTTTCCTTTTTCTGGGTCTTAGGAGAGTTGGTATGCTGGGATTGGAAGCCAGAGTGTGGCCTATGCTAGGCATGTGCTGTTCTACTGAGCTCTGCTCCGGGCCCTTCTTGAGCAGATAGGCCTGCTGGGCCATGAAGCAGACATTTATGGGCATTACTCGCTCAACTCTCACTACAGGAAGGTGTTGTTGTTGTCGGTTTTTTTTTTTTTTTTAATCAATTCCAGGAACCGGTGAGGAAACAGGCCGCTTAGTAATAATTGCTCTGTAGTGCAGCGCCCCCTGGTGACAAGGCCACTTACTACTGGTGCTGTGCTCACCGTGGCTACCCACTTGTTTAGGGACCATCTTCCTGTGGGTTTTCTGGCCCAGCTTCAACTCTGCGCCGACAGCGCCGGGGGATGGGCAGCATCGGACTGTGGTCAACACGTACTATTCACTCACCGCAAGCACCCTCAGTACTTTCGCCTTATCAGCCCTTGTCAGTGGGGATGGACGACTGGATATGGTATGGGGAAGTGGGTGGACAGCCTGACAAAGGGAAGAGCTAAGCATGGATGTCCCCAGGGGCAAGCACTGACACTCCGTCGGCAAGCAGGGGAGTGGTATTATATCAGAAGGGGAGGGTATATGAAAGCTGGAGAGTTGGTGGCTAGGTGACCGGAGGACTGTAATGAGCGTGGCTGGGATGTGTGGGTGTGACGGTCTAATAAGATACCTTGCCTGTTTTGTCCTTTTAGGTTCACATCCAGAATGCAGCACTGGCTGGAGGTGTTGTGGTGGGGACATCAAGTGAGATGATGCTGACACCCTTTGGGGCTCTGGCAGCTGGCTTCCTGGCTGGGACTGTCTCCACGCTGGGGTATAAGTTCTTTACGGTATGGTTGCTTCTCAGGACCGGGACTAAATATGGGAGGGAGGAGACTGGACCAGTGACACAGAATTCCCAGCCCTTCTGCTACTTCCCCACCAGGTCCTGGATGTGGGTAGGTAGATTGATTATCCACCCTGTTTATTCAAGCCTGACTCTCCACCCTGTCCTCCAGCCTGTCCTCGAATCCAGATTTAAACTGCAGGACACATGTGGTGTTCACAACCTCCATGGGATGCCAGGGCTACTGGGGGCCATCCTGGGAGTCCTAGTGGCTGCCCTGGCCACCCATGAGGCTTATGGAGATGGGTGAGTCCTCCCTCATCCTCTCTGAAGTGACCTCCCTTCTTCCTCGAGAGCCAAGAAAAAATATCTTCCCATCTATTCTCAACCACTCATTTGGCCATTCACCCACCAATGCGGTGAGAGCCGAGGACCTGCCCCTGCCTGTCCTCTTGGCCAGCACCATGGATGGCCATTAAGTAAACAGTTTCAAGAGCATTGAGCATTCCTTCAGGACCAGTAAGAGCTAATGACCTCTGAGGTCTACATTTCACACTGTGAGCGAGGAGTAGGGCAGGCCAAAGAGACCTTTGACTGGGTTCTGAAAGGTATATGGAGCTGGCTTAGGAGAGGAAGACACTTGAGGTGGGCCTGACTGAGTGGGTGACACTGGGGATCCCTGGATGCCCTCTGGCTGCCCACAGGCATGAGTTTCACAATGACCAGTCCTGGCTGCCTGTTCCATAGCCAGCTTTCCCTGTCTGGTCTCCCTTCAGCCTGCAGAGCGTGTTTCCACTCATCGCCAAGGGTCAGCGGAGTGCCACGTCTCAGGCCGTATATCAGCTCTTTGGAATGTTTGTCACACTGGCGTTTGCCTCCGTGGGTGGCAGCCTTGGAGGTGAGTGGCTTTAGATGGGCAGGGTGTCAGGTGAGAGCAAGGAAGGGTACCCAGGAGGAAGGGCAAAGGATACTTGTCCTTCATGTAGGCTCACTTCCACCAAGATCCTCTCAGAACACCTGCCTGTGCCAGTGGGGGGGGGGGGGCAGCATGGCCTCTGAGTGAGGAGGTGTAAGACCACACCCTCCAGAGGGAAGGAAGGCTCCTCTCTGGGTTGTGTGCTGACTTTCTTGTGCTGCTCCATTGTGCCACTAGAGGGCAGTCCAACCCCAGCTGTTGGGAAGAGACCAGCCCAGCGCCCCCACCCCAAATCTCCTCTGGGCTTCAGCAGACAGAAAAGGAGGCCTAGCTTTGTCACCCTGGACTACAAAGTCTTCCACAGAAGCTGTTTGCTCACTGGCCCTAGGCCAGACATCCCCTCCTGCTAAGAACAAAACCTGATGCTGTAACGTCCCTACCCACCCACACCCACCGTCATCCTGAAAGTCTCTATGGTCTAGTTCCCCAGGTCATGTTTTATGAGATAGCTGTCCCCTAGCCCCTCTTATGTGGAAGGCCACAAAAAGATGAGCATCTATGCTTCATAATAGAATCACTATACAGCTGCAAACATGAACAAATTCTCTTACTTCTACCAGCTGGTCTCTTTGTGGGTAATTTGAGGGTAGGGCCACCTTACAGGGTTGTACCTTCTCAGAAAGGACTCAGCAGCCCTTGGCATATGCTTGGGCCCATGTTATCCTAAAGGTTACCAATCTGTGGCTGTAGGTGGCAACTTCCCCCTGGGTAGTTGCCCTTACACAGCCTTCCCTGTGGCTACTAGGGCTCCTGCTGAGGCTTCCCTTCCTGGATGCCCCTCCAGACTCCCAATGCTTCGAGGACCAGGTTTACTGGGAGGTGAGACACAGCTCCCAGTTTGTCTCCTAAATGGCCCTCTCTGTTACCTTGCCTTACCTTTGGGTGACCACTCGCCTCTTTCCTTGTTTGTGGGCTCCTTCTCAAGCTCCCTGGAACTTTCCTTCATCCCTCCCTGCTTTGCAGGTGCCTGGAGAGCAGGAGGCTGAGACCCAGAGCCCCCTGAGGGCTGAGGAGCCAGACACCCAGGCCTAATTGCTGCCAGCATGACACTGTCCTCAGAGAAGACATGGCTCTTGCCAAGAAAGCCTTCTCTGCCTTTGTTACTATTGCTTGAGGAAGTTTACCACCCCTAGACAGGTCCTCATCAGCTTGCACCTGTGGCCAGAAAAGGTCAAAGCCAGCCCTAGGCAATTGTCACCCCCACTGACCAGTGTTACCCTGTTCCAGTGATGCCCAAACCAAGCCCACTCTGGATGGGAGCTGGGTGATAAACAATGTGTCACCAAGGTCTCTGACACCTGTTTGTGTCTCTTTCCTTTCACTCCTGAGGCCAAAATCTTGTGGCAATCAAAGACCTTGGTGTTGACAAACCCT
Source organism: Grammomys surdaster (assembly GCF_004785775.1). Taxonomy (NCBI): domain Eukaryota; kingdom Metazoa; phylum Chordata; class Mammalia; order Rodentia; family Muridae; genus Grammomys; species Grammomys surdaster. The sequence continues at coordinate 1,604,256 of NW_021620768.1, read as the reverse complement.
TCTAGGGTCCACAGAACTCCCAGATACTACTACATTCTACTGTATGTGCCCCAACTAGTTCCATCCTCTACAAGAGAAGGCATTATTGTCCGGAATGCCTGTGTCTGTTTTAGACATCTGATGCTGCCTCCAAATCCTTCCTGGTTCTTACCTAACTGTTGCTACCCTGACCCTCAGCTGGCTTTCCACTGCTGAGCAGAATAGGAAGAAGCCCAACAGGACCGTCAAAAGGGTGGTCTGCCACAAAACCTTAGCAGTCGGGGGCAGGCATCACCTGATGCCGGTTTTTGGCCGGGGCCCTGGCCTGGTCCTTGGCCTGGTCCTGATGATGTGAAGCAGAGAGTAGGAGGAAGGGCAGCTGGGTTCTTGTGGGCCTGAATCATCTGACCACAAGAGGGTGCTCTAAACCAACAGACGATGCCACCTCCCTGCCTCACCTAGGTCCTTCTTGCTCCCTCATCTTCCCAGCTGCATCAGTGTCAGATCCTCAGGCATCCACGCCAAAGCCTTCCTGATTCGTATCTCATCCCACTCTTGGCGACTTCATCCCTTCGGCAGGTGGGAGCCCTTTCCCAATGAGGCACTGGATCCCCTCTTCCTTCCCTCACTTGATCCACCATTGGGCTTCTGGCAAGAGCTGAGCACAACTATGGACACCTCTGCCTCCAGACTAAGGCTCTTCAGCAGTAGGAACCCAAAGAGTAAGGACATATGCTAGAATCAGTTGCCCAGTATGTTCCTGGGCTCTCCTGTGCAGCTGGAGGTGGTGGAGAGACAAGCTCTTCAGGGAGCTATCCATGTGTCCCCCACAGCCCTCTCCTCTTCATAGTTCCCTGCCCATTGCTGGCTGGGCTATGAAGGCTGGAGGGCCCCAGGACTGAAGCACAAGGCTCCCAGTCACTGTGGAAAAGTAGCTGGGAGAGTTGGGACCCAACTTGGGTGATGATGGACAGCCAGCTGGCCTGGCCTGCCCCTAGTTTTGGTGAAGGAAAGCTGTGTACATTCTTTCACTCGTGGCACCAAGATTTTCAGTCTGACCCTCTCTGTTGCTGGTTCATTCTGAACTGCAACCAAGCTTCTTCTTCAGGCCTGAAAAAAAAAAAAAAAGGCTCTTCCAACGCTGGGAGTAGCCATCTCAATCCAGGGAGGCTTCCTGGAGAAGGGACATTTGAGCTTTTTCAATTGCTCAGTCAGCTTCAAATGGGCAAAAGGTTGCTGGTCCCAGGCTTGCCTGGCAATAGGTCCCTGAGAAGAGGGACAAGGTGAGGATGCTCGTGAGCTGCACCCTGCTGTATATTTGTCACCAGTGAGTTCTAAGCTTTACAGCTACCACAAAACCCCCATGTGCAGGATGGCACGGACTCCACCACTGGCCCAGGAACCCTGATCCTCCGGTTTTGCCCTGTGTATATTTTCTTTTCCTCATTTGCTTTAAATGGAGGGGCACATGATGGGCCCGCCAGAGTATTACATTTCATTGCGGATTCCAGTGAGGGTTTGATAATGCAGGAAAGATGGGTCTCTCTGGAGCCCCTCCCTCCTCCAGGAGCCCCAGCCTCATCTTCACTGGTCCCCCTCATAGTGGGCTATCTATTCAGGATGGGTCAACAGGGTGACAATGAGCAGGTCAGGGGGATTCCAAGGACAAGGGCATGGCATCCCTCAGGACAACGAGGCCTCTGCTTTTCAGGCCCAGCCCCTCTGATCAGTGTGCTATCACTCTCAGGGAAGAACAAGGGTACCCTTGCCTCCTCATGAACTCTGTCCAGACCCAGTGCCTGAGCACCGGGAACGATTATGGAGCCTCACCTCCTGCCTGCTTCTGGAAACTAGATTGAGGCGTTGCAGAAAGTCCCCTCAGGAGCGCCTCTACTCTTGATTGGCACACTGTATGTACTACAGCAAGTGTGTGTCCAAGGACACCGAGCAGCAGGCCAGGACCTTAGGATGCTCTAGCAGCTGTCCTCTTTGGTCTGGGTGGGAGACTACCTGGCCCGGAGGAACCTTCGACGGGCCGGGAGCATTGGGATTCGCGTCACGGCGCGAGCCGCTCCTTGGAGGAATTAGACACGGCGCGGCAACCGAGGTGCGGCCCAGTGGCCGCCGTCGCCCTCCCTCCCCCGGCGGCTTTGTCTGGCGAGTTGCGCCCACCGCCCGGCGCCCCCGTGCGCAGCCAACAAAGCAGGCTACTGTCCCCGGGCCGTATGCAAATGCTCCAGGCGGCCAGCGTCCCGCCGCCGGCTTCCAGCCTGAAAGGGTCGGCCGGGCAGGGGGCGGCCGTGCTCCCGGTATAGAGCACCATTGTCTGTGCGGTCCAAGGCGAGAAGACCTGCATCGGCTTCGGGAGCTTGACTTTGGGGTCAGACCGAGTAGGCACGCACTGACCTCTCACCCCCACTCCCGACTCAGCTCATGCCTCTGAGCCATCGTCTCTGGGGTTCAAACCAGCAGACATCGATTCTCGATGCTCACCCCTTAACCCATCTCTGCTCTCCTGCCCGCCCTTCCTCATATCACATTGATCCCGGGAGTCTGGTATATGCTTCTGGGGCCAATTCTTTTCCAGAGCACAGAGCAAAGTACTCAAGGTGTCCCTAAAACTGAGCAAGTTACAAGGCAAGATGCCCTGTTGGGTCTTCTGTGATAGGTGAGCCCCAGGTCTGCGCGGACCGCCTTCTTGCCAGCCACCACTAGGCAGGCCGTTTTTTTACTGGAGGACCTATCAGCAAAGGCGAAACAGATAAAATCCAGTGGCACTGAGGGTGGGAGAAGTGAGCCTGCGGCCCTCTAATCAAGGCAGTGGTTCAGCCAAAGAGGGATGTCTCAGAGCCAGAGTGGACGCTGTGGGCCACAGCCCAAACTCCACAGGCTCAAGTTCCTGATGCAGGCAGGGCCAGAGTCCACCCTCTATCAAGTTCCCACCAAAGACTTACTCAGGTGAGAGCCACTCAGCTAAGGGACACTTTGGAGAGTCTTAGAGTCTGCAGCACTGATATTTTAGGACTTGCTAGTAGTTTCAGGCAAAATTAATCAGAATAATTGCAAAGTGAAAAAAGGCCGGGGTTCAAACCAGCAGCCCTCGGTTCTCGATGCTTGCACCTCAGCTCATCTCTGCCCGCCCTTCCTCACACCCTGATCCAGGGGAGCCTGGTATGGTGCCTCTGGAGCATCAAACCGGTTAATCCCAGCTTTTAGGAGGTAAAGGCAGGCGGAGCTCTGTGAGTTTTGGACCAGCCTAGTCCACATAGTGAGTTCCAGGACAGCTAGGGCTACAGAGAGAAACCCTGTGAAATAAAGAAAAAGAAAGAAAGGAAGGAAGAAAGGAAGGAAGGAAGGAAGGAACCTTGTCTTGAAAAAGAAAAGAGAAGAGAAGAAAAGGAAAAAGAAAAGAAAGATGTACCAGAGAGAAAGAAACAGATGTACCAGGTGTAATCTCAGCACCGTAGGACTGAGACTAGCCTAGTCCGGATTACAAAGCATGTTTCAGGACAACTTGGGATAGGAGATTCTGTCAAATAAAAAAAAAAAAAAAAAAAAAAAAGAAGCATCTAGGATTCCCCAGCAGTGAGTGAACTGGCTGCTGCTGCTGAGGAGAAGCGGAGGTGCTGGTCTCCCAGGGAATCTTAGCCTAGGGAAGCAGCCCCAGTACTGGACTGTAGACTGTTCCTTCCTGTAGTGCCTGTTTCTGGGGCAGCATTTGAGACACTCTAGAATGGGTGGGAAGTTGGCCAGGGGAGCAAGGGTAGAGGCTGTACCATTTCCTGGTGCCAAGGAAGAAGGCAGAGCTCTGCCTTCCTAGCGCCTTGGAAACCAGTCCCTCTGTTCAGATCTCTGATCCATCTCAAACATCTCCATTGTTAGCCTCATGGAGGCTGCTCTGAGGCCCTCGGCAGCTACCTCTGGAAGAGGCTCAGAAGCACAGAGCACACTGTCCCCTCCCCAGAGCCCTACCCCATAGGTAGGTGCTTACAGATGTCCTGCTTGCTTGCATAGCCCCAGAGGGGCCAGGGTGGTTTCTAAGGCCCTTTGGCCTACATCTCCAGGGCTTTTCTGGGCAGGACCCAAGGAGGACCCTCTTGGCTCTGAGGCTGAGGGAACAGCCTTTGTCGTGCAGGCATCCTCTGGGTCCTGAAGCTTGGACTTTCCCACCCTGCTCTTGGCAGGAGAGCACTCAGCAGGAGAAGCCCCCCTCCCAGCCCTGCCCCAGCACCCCTCCTTCCCGGCTCAGCACCATCCATCTCCGTCTCCCCAGAGCAAGGAATGTGCCTCAGGACACTGTGGGACTTGTTCCCAATCCCCTTCTAGCTCATTTCACCCGGGCTTTTACAAACTGGCCTCCGTCCCATGGCTGCTGTCTGGGTTTTGGTTCTAAAGAAGCAGACAGAGGCCCCTCCTCCCCACAATCCCCCCCATGCTTCGCTTTGCCCCAACACTGGAGGAGGCTGTATCATGGAGGGTCAAGGAACCCTGGGGTAGGCAGGGTCCCCCAGTCTCCGGCTCTACTCAGACAGACACCCAGCACAGTGGTGATGTCTGCCTATGTTATGGCTCAGGCTGCAGGCCATTCATCTTTCCCAGCCTTCCTGCTCACACTGGTCCAAGCACAGAACTTCTTGTTGGCAGTTGCTAACCAGAACCATGAATTGTGGGCCTCAGAGGTGCCAAACTGCTAGTGTACACCCGTTACCTGCCCTTTGGCAAAGTGCTGCCTGCCCGCATCTTGGGAACAACTGCTCTCTCCTGGACTTGCTAGCTGAAGGCTGGCAGGTACAGAGGCTTGGAAGGCATTTAGTGAGCTTTCCTTAGAAATAGAAGGGACAAACTGTATTTCCAGAAGCCCCACCCACATCCCAGTCCGGGGAGGCCAGGATGTGGCTGTGAGACGGCCTCATGCTGGGGTCTTTCTTCTCTAGCATAGGCTGTGGATCAAGATGCTGTAAGCAAAGACTAGTTTTCCGGGAGCTTGGGTGTGCAGCCTGTTGTATCCCTCTGCTCTTGGCAACTGTAACTCTGTGCTGTCTTGTCTGGAGTCTTCAAGTTTGCTTCCTTCTCTGGCAGATAGTGTTTGAATGTCGACCATGGGTTTTCAGCTCCTGGTCTAAGGAGGGCCCTCAGGTGTCAGTGGGAGAGCAAGATAGATTGTAGCAGGACTGGGTGACACACTTGACTGCAACAGTTACCTGATAACCACCAAGCCCCCACCATGTGGCTGGAAGGGTGTAGAAGGGAGACTCAGAAATGTACGCTGGTTATCTCTTCCTAGGGACTGTCCTTCCTGTCTTCAGAAAGGTTGAGGCCTGCCTGCTCTGCACGTCTCATCCGTATTTGCATATCCCTGCCCCAAATGGCTTAACCGGCAGCACTGTGCTCTGCAAGGCAGTGACCATGACTCAGTGCAAACAGACAGTGGCTCTTCCTGAGAAGCCCTTCCTTGACCTCCAGCCTCTGGCTAGCTGGAAAAGAGTGGAGCCCTCTAGCTCAGTTTGCCTTGAGTAGTGGGGCAGAGAGACTGCCTGCCCTCAGCTGGAACCAGAGGGCGTGGGAGAGGCTGAGCCCTCCGGGATCTTTTGGAGGAGTACAGGACACCTGCTCTCAGTGAGCCTGTCTGGGCTTCCAAGAGGGACCCGTTGACTTCTGTGCCTCTCTGTTCACCCTCCTGCCCTGTAGAGGTACAGGGCAGTGCAGGATAGCCAGAGAAGGAGCTGCCGGCCCACACATGCTTGCCGACTGAACATAACTAGGGAGTCTTGATTCCCCCTTTAAAGAGAGGATCCACCGAGGGTCTCAGTCCCTCCGTCTCCCCCAACCCAGGGAAAAGTCCTGAAAACAAGCTCCAGCAAGAAATCTTCGAGGAGGAGAGACCTGTTAGAAGGCCTTTAATCCTTTAATCCCTCAGATGGGCCTTGAGACGCTAATGGCTCTCCTAATTATTCTCTCTGATTTTCCCATAGCTGTGAGGACTTCTCTCTGAGGACTTTTGAGCAGAGAAAAATTCTGAGTGAGGAGTGTGGAATGAATGGTGCTCCCTCACCAAATCAGCTCCGAGCCTCCAAGTGGCTGAAGAGGTGGGGGAAGGGCCAGGACCGCCCCAGCTGGGGTGTTAGGCTTCACATGGCTGACACCGGGTACAAGGCACAGTGGCAGGCTTAGGACAATGAGGCAGTTGGGGTCTGCCCAAGAGAGCCAGGTGTGGGACTGGGGTTCCCTCAATGTGAATGGCCCATTATCCAGCCAGAGGATGGGAGTTGAGGGCCTTTTGTGTGCTTCTCCCTATAATCACCCTGGTGATGGTGAGGAGGGTCTCTTTGTGTCCCCTCTTCCCTGTAATCACCCTGGGAGGGAGGTGACGGTGAGGAATGTTCTTAAGCCTTCCTTAGAGAACAGTTGGCCATTCAGGCCTTTGGCCCTTCCTGTTTCCAACAGTCCAGGATTCAGGGGTCCCTTTATGTTGGGGCTCACGAGCAGCAGACGTGGCCAAAATCTGGGCCCAGCCCCCCCCCTTCACTGTGGCCTTCTTTGGAACACAGACCACCTTTCCAGCTACCACCTTACCTTGGGCACCTAGGGGCCTTGTCTGACCTCTTCAGTCACAGTTCCCAGGGCTCAGCCCTGCCTGGGAGCAGCCTGACCTTCGACTCTGGCATTTGCTCTGCTTTAGTGGAACACTCTCCTACAAACCCCCTGTGGGATAAGGCAGTAGCTCTGTTTCCCCAGCAGTTAGGAGACTTCTGAATGAGGCAGGACAGACGGTTGTGTGGGCCTGAATCTCCAACCACCAAACAAGTCATTTACAGTGCCTTTGTCCCGTCCCTTTACCCTTCTCCAGATGACTGCAAAGTCTCCTTCCTGGGATACTTAGGGCTAGGCTGTAATCACACCTCTTGGAAAGGAGATAGACCTCAGGATGTGTTTAGGAACACCAGAAGGAGGAGGAGGGGTCCAAAGGCAGCGGGACTGGCAGCTGTTGATGCTAACCAGTGAATAAGTGGGTACATGGAGGTGCCCCACACTACTTTGTTTTCCTTGTTACTTGCCAAAATTTTCCTCAAGAAAAAGTTAGGTAAAATCCAACTTTTATTATGTACCTCGCTTTAAACTACAGTTCCCCAGCCCTCCCTGCCCTCCCCTTCCCTGCCTTCCCCTTCCCTGCACTGTTTTCATGGGTGTTCTCTGCCTATGTCATTTTGATCCTCATCAGCCTCCCCCAAAGGTCAGAGGTCACGGGTTCTGGTGGCACAATCCTGGGCTAGCTACTAGCCCCCACCTGCCACTCCAGGGGATTAGGGCAGGCCTGGCTGACTGAAGGCTCTTGCAGAATTGCTTCAGAACTGGGAAGGGGCTGTCTTTCACATTCTTGGCCATGGGCTCCATAAGCCCTTGGGGTCATAGCTGGAGGGTCCTTCCCCACGGTTCGGTCTGGGCTAAGCCCCTAAAGTGTCCCATTCTGCACCACTTCTAAGTTTGTCAGGCATCCACAGCCACAGCATCCTGTCGGAGGTGGGGCTGGGGGGCTGGGTGTGAGGGCTGTAACCACAAGGGCTCTTTATTCCCAGCAAGACTAATGGTGCAGAGTTCCTACCCTAGATCAGTCCACTTTTCAGGGTTGCTCCTGATTAATAACAATCCTAAGAGCCACCAGTTGTGAATTCTCCATTTGTGCCCTGCACTGGACCAAATTGTTCACAGACAGTAGCTTAGTTTGTTTCCTAGGGGCTCTGTGAAGTAGCTACTGTTTCTGTTCCCATTTTTCAGATAAGAAAGGTAAGGTGAGCCGGGCGGTGGTGGCGCACGCCTTTAATCCCAGCACTCGGGAGGCAGAGGCAGGCGGATTTCTGAGTTCGAGGCCAGCCTGGTCTACAGAGTGAGTTCCAGGACAGCCCGGGCTATACAGAGAAACCCTGTCTCGAAAAAAAAAACCAAAAAAAAAAAAAAAGGTAAGGTGGCCTCTGAGAGCCTTTGTCTATAGCTCAGTTTTATAAACGGAGTAAGGGAAGGGTGAAGTATGTCTCCAATGGATGCTCTCAGTGGGTAGCACCCTACTGGCTGGTAACAGGCTTCCTTCTGCAAGGCTTACTCCCCAGCTCCTGAGGCAGGGGCTCACACACCACTTTAATGTTAGCAGAGTGACCATTATTGCCTGTCTCTCAGGTAGGTACGGATTGGTTCTTTTTGTCTTTTTCTTTTCTTTTCTTTCTTTCTTTTTTTTTTTTTAGTTTTTCTCGAAACAGGGTTTCTCTGTGTAGCCTTGGAACTCACTCTGTAGACCAGGCTGGCCTCGAACTCAGAAATCCACCTGCCTCTCCTAAGTGCTGGGATTAAAGGTGTGTGCCACCACTGCCCAGCAGGATTGGTTCTTTAGAGATCTGGGGAGAACCTAGGTGCGCACCCACAGTGCCAACTAGAGAGGTTGGCATGGGGACAATCCTGAAGCTTATGAAAGATATGGGAAGGCCTGTGACCACAAGGCAGGTGCATGGTGGGGGGGGGTGAGGTGAGAAGGGCTAGAAACACTCTGGTTCCTACCTCTCCTCCTCCTCCAAGCCAGAACAATAAGGAGGTCTTGGAGTCTTCCTCCTCCCTTCCCTCTCCTCCTTCTCTTCCTCTTCTTCTTCTTCCTCCTCTCCCTCCTCCTCTCCCTCCTCCTCCTCCTGCTTCTTCTTCTTCCCCTCTCGCTCTCCTTTGTAGGAGAACAAGTGTGAATATATTAAACAGGGAGTAAGAACCGAGCACGGGAGTGACTCTAAGAGAAGACCATCAGTAAGACCTCACTAGTTCCTTTTAAATCTGAGGGTCTCTGATATCCTGGCCTTCACAGCTAAACATTATCCTTCCCTTTTAAAAAAAAAAAACAATATCATCTTGAGAGTCAGGGTCTCACTCGTAGCCTGGGTGGACCTGAAGCTCCCGAGGTAAACCAGGCTGACCTCAAACTCACAGAGCTCTGCCCACTGCTGCTTTCTGACTGCCAGGATTAAAGGCATGTGCAACCAATCCCAAACCACCTTCTTTAATTTTAAAAATAAAAATTAGCCAGGCATGGTGGCACACACTTTTAATCCTAGCACTCAGGAGGCAGATGCAGGTGGATCTCCATGAGTTCGAGGCCAGCCTGGTCTACAGAGAGAATCCCAGGACAGAGAAACCTTGTCTCACAAAAACCAAATAAATAAAAATAACATTTTAAATTAAACTGGGACTGAAATGTAGCACACTGGTAGAACAGTAGACCGGGCACAAATAAGGCATTGGGTTCTATCCCCAGGACAAGAAAAAAAAACCAACTGTTTCTGAATAAACACTCATTTCACAAGGACCAGAAGAGCCCTCCATACCTGCCTCCTGTAGGCCTCTCAGAGCTCTTACTCCCAGGACTGTTATAAAAGTAAACAGTCACCTGTGACCAGGCCACCCATGACATGAACGTGTGGGAAGCAGTCACTGATGCCTGACTCTCAGGGGAACTCAGCAGGCAAAGAGAAGACTGTAGATGAGTCACAGAAGTGGGTGTCACAAGACTGTTAGTGGGCAGAAAGATGACCGTCTAAAGAGAGGGCACGGTGTGTGCACAGGCTTGGAGAGGGGACGCAGCTGTGTCTCCAGGACTGTGCTCTCCTTTTGGAATGTGAGCAAAGAAAAAGGGCCCCTTGGGATGCAGTCAGCTGCAGACTGAACTCTCTCAGCACCTACAGAAAGGGTTTGAAGATCTGTCCCTTCCTAGGGAGATGGAAGGGTCTGAAAGGAGCCAGTCCTGATCAGAAACACCCTGGTATCTACTTGGCTCAAGGACTGGGCTGGGTTTGGGACAAGGATTCCCTCAATCTTTACTGTGTGTTTGGGAGGCTTAGTACAATGCTGGCATTGAGTGTGTGCCCAGTTAATGGTGCAGAGATAATGACATCTCCCCTGTCTCCATCCCTACTTGGTGGGGACCTAGGCATCCTGCTCAGCTCTTCTCAGGCTATGTCTTCTACCGAGGTTTCCCAGGTAGGCACAAGGCAGGGGCAGAGCACATGAACTTGAGTTTATGAACTTGTGCACAAGAGCTTGAATCTCATCAAGAGAGGAAAAAGGCCTTCCTGACTGGCCCCTCCTTTCTGCACCTTCTCACTTACCTCCTTTGAAAACACCCCGACTCATTAGAGATCCACAGCCAGGCCCTGGCTCACACCCTGCTAAAGGCAGCAAGCAATTAGATCGTTAGCAAGGGGGCCCCAACCCACCTGCTCCAGCCCAACCACTTTGTTTTAACTGTAATCCCTTAATCTCCGCCATGGCAGGCTGGCTCTGGGCTTTTGCCCTGCAGAGCCCCTTCCCTCTCTTTCTCTCCCTTTCTTCCCCCAGTTAGGAGCCCTTCTCTTTCAGAGTCCTCACCGCAGCTAAGGTCTCCCTGCTTACAAGAAGTGAGATGCTGGGCTGTCTCTGGTCTTGAAGAGGCAGGCTCCCAGTAACCATTTTACTCGACCTAGAAGTCTTTCCACAGTGGAAGCTGCCATCCTGTGACCTCCTGGCCTGGGTACAATGGCCAGGATGTCTACAATAGCTCTTTCTTTTGTCTCTTCTTGTCCCAGTTTCTCTGAGTTCTCTGGAACTCTCTTCCCTTGGTCCTTTTATAATGACTTCTATCTTCCTTTCAACTCACCCACACTGCCTGGGCCAGAAGCCACCAAGACCTGTCAAAATGGAACTTAGGCCAGAGCCCTGAGTGGATAGATACCTCCTAGTAGTGGCCCCATGCTGATTCCCTGTTCTCTGGGCCCTAGGGCCTTCAGTCACAGAGGGGTCAGGAGAACTCAAGGGTTTTTATTTGTCCTTGGAGCTACAAGCAGTGCAGAATTATGGGGAGGGTCAAAGTGACCCCGAATACACGCCTGTCAGAAAGTTTCCTGGGAAAGGCCTGTTACTATCCAGTTTACAGGCCTTGTTTGTACCCAGATTCACAATCAGTGCTGAGGACTTCCAGCGCTGGGGGAAGGCCCTGTTCCTCATGCCTTCTCTAAGGTCGGTGGGTTGAGGGGAGAGCCAGGCACCAATGCCCAGCTGCTGTCCGGCGTTCCCACAGGTCTGGTGCCAGTGTGTGAATGAGGAAGTGTGGGAGGTGGGACTCCCCACCATCTTTTGGCTGGGATCACAGCCAAACCCCTGAGGCTCCAGGAAATGATAGAACTGGGGAGCAGCCATGAGAGGAGGTGGGGGTTGCCTGGCACCTCCCAGGAAGGAGAGTCCAGCGGGTCTGGCATGGGACAGCCTCCTGCAAGATGAATGGATGACAAGGGCCCTCTCTTCCCCAGGGCCTCTCCACAAAGGCCTTGGCTACACCGTTGAATGTGGGGGGTGTGGAAAAGGGAACTGGGGCCACCCAAGGAAAAGTGAGCTTTTCCCAAAGGCCTCCACACTCCTAGGAGAAGGCCCTGGGCTCAGGCCCAACTTGGCTTAGATCTGCTGAAAGAAGGGGCAACTTAGCGTTTCTGGGTCTCAGTTTCCCCAGCCCCGGGTGTTCTCTCCCTTCTTGGTGTTTCTGCCCTACTCTCCCCCCCCCCCCCGAAGTTCTAGGGTCTATGCAGGGACAGTCATTCCAGCCTGCCCATCATAGCCTGGGAAGCTTCTAAGTTGTTACAAATCAGTGGCCAGGGACTTGCTACTTGCGATCTGTGCGGCCTGCAGGAGCCCCAGGCCTATCTTCGAAGAGTCTGAGTACATCATCAGGATCCAGTGACCTGTGAGGGAGCAGGATGACACCTGGCCAGTACAGGGGCTCTCTGGGGTCCTTTTCCTCTGTTGGCCTGTGCGTCCACAAACTTCCTGTCAGTCTGGATTTAGAGCCTGTGATGTTTCTATATGGTACCATGGGGCATGGTTTGGCCACACCTTTCCAGGAATCTCTCTACATTTATTCTCTTCTGTGTCTAGTTCTTTCCCAGACTGATCAGTCGTTTTCTTTGGTCAGTCCTTCCTGAGGTCTAACCTTTTATTGTAAGTTGCCCCTCCCTAGAGGCTGGCCTTTTTCCCAAGTTACCCTGCAGCTGGAACCCAAGGGGAAAGGGAGGGGTGGCAGACTCTATGGTTACCCTGAGAAGAGAATGCCTTCTCTCCTCATCTGCATATAGACAGACTCATCTGCATACAGACAGACTCATCTGCATATACTCAGTGGGACTCTGAGAGCATACACTTAAGTGAGTGGCTGCCTGGTTCCCCTGTCAGTCAGTCCAATCAGTCAGTCAGTCATGGAATCCCTATTTAGGGAGGAGCGCCTCCCTGTCCCCTTGCCCCCCTGACCCCAACTAGGTATTTCAGTTACTAAACGGCAGCCCACCTCCTGCCTCTGCTTGCTGCCATCCCAAACCCTTTCCTGGTTGGGCAGAGACCAGCACACCCAGATTCTCTACAGATCCCATGAGCTTCCTAGGGAGCTGCCAGTGCAGGCACAGAATTGCAGGCTCAGGATTGGGCACCACTTCCCACCCCTATGTCCCTGAAGACTAGGGCTCCAGCTGCATAGGGGGAGGGGATGGCCAGCTTTCACTTGCTCACACAGGGACGTGCCCTTGGGACACAGTGGGTGCTGGCAAGGCTGGCCTTGGAGCAAGTCCCTGAAATGAGCCCTTGGACACTCACAAGCACTCTTCTAGCCTGATGAACTTCTAAGATAGACCAGAAGTATCCATGGCCCCTAGGCTCTATCCTTATGGGAAATCCTAAGACTCATGGGGCTATCCTGATGCTAAGGTCCTGAGGACCCTGTGGCTGGTCCTTTCCCTCCACAGCCTCAGTTCCTCTGTAAAATGAGGGCACTTTTTGTTTTGCTGAACCATGTAGGGCTAGAGCATGAAAGGCAGACTCTTCACCCCCAAGCATGTTGAGGTTAGGTAGCTCCGGAGCAGCCAACCTCGGCCAATGTCAGGTGTGTGTCTATGCAGGAACGCTGTGGAGAAGCACTGCAGTGTTGGGTGTGGGTGCACAGATGCATGCTCAGATGCATGCGAATTGTCACTGGGAGAGCTTGGGGCTAATGGCTGCCTCTTGGGTGGATAGGTAGATGGTTGAGGATAACCCCTTTTGCTTTTGGTGTTGTTTCAGTTATGCCATGTGTAATAGTATATTTTCTGTTTTTAGACAATTTCTGAGATTCAAATCGAAGTTTCAAGGAGGTGTTTCGACAGGAAGAACTCTGGGTGGGAGCATAAGAGCTTGAAGGGTGAAGTCTGGGCTCTGCTCACGCTTCCAGCAATACTTTCAGGAGTGCGTTGGATGTGGGTGTCATTACAGGGGAAATAAGGTCAAAAGCAGTTTATTGCTGTGGCTCTTCCGTGCTCCCCTGAGTCTGTGTCAGGTCTTATGGCTGACATTTCTTTCCTATTGTCTGACTTGCTAGCCCTATTCCTTTCCTTCAGTGTAACCAAGAGGATAGAGAGAATAGTAATATGTAGCCTGAGGGACAGGGGTGTTCCTCATCTATGGACTGTCAGACCAGGAAGCCATTTCTGAGAAAGCACCTCTACTGAGGGAGGCAGCAACCCCTGCTCCTTGACTGAAGAGCAGCCCGCTTGCCTTCTGCTCCCTAGGCTATGGGGTGAACCTATTGCTTTGGTAATCTTGGAATCCCACAATTGGTGGAGTGCTCATGAAGCTGGAGGCTAGCAGAAAGGGTGGGGAGAGGCTGTCCTCATGCCATGCTGGCCATGCAGGGGGCTTCAGGGAGCCCCGACTGGTGTGGCTATATTGTTCAGCAGAACCCAGCATGCCCCCGACCCCGCCCAGCACATCCACAGGCAACAAACACTGATGCTCAGTATGCAATGCTCTTTATTGGAGATGGGGTGGGTCTCGGGGACCCAGTTGAGAGAAAACAGGGGAAATAGATGGGCCAGGCTGGACAACTTGCTGGAAGTAACCAGGCAAGTAAGGCTCTTTCTCCATAGCTTTGGGGAGAAGTTGCCAGGCTGAACCTCCACCTCCATCCACTTCTGCTTGCTGGAGCCAGCCCGTTGGCAGTCTGTGAACACATTTTGCATGGCAGGGATGCTCAAGGTGAGGCCGGGTCTTCTTTTTTGGTCTGTAAAGAAGAATTGTCAAGAGTGGGGAAAAGGCCTGTTATCTCAGTATAGGGGAACCAAAAGTAGGAGGATTGCTCTGAGTTCAAGGCCAGCCTGAACCACACAACAGGACCCCATATCAAGACACACACATACACACACACACACACACACACACACACACACACACACATTCTTTCTCTCTCTCTCTCTCTCAGATACACACTCAAACACACATGCACACTTACACTCAACACATGCTCATGAATAAAAGTACTCTTTGAATGTAGACCTGTTAGGAGTAGACAAAGAAAACCTGCCTGTAGTCCAGAAAGGGTGCCTGTCCCCCCAAAAGCAGACAAGGTGCCAAGGCTAAGCATCTCCCCTGGGCATCGCAGAGAACAGAGGGCAGAATGTCAGGATGAGGCTTAGATCTGTGGCTGGAGCCCAGGACACTTGGTTCTGAAGGTAGGAACATGCTAGATAGCAGTCTGGAAGCATTTGACTTCTGCAGCCTGGCTGGCCTCTTCTCCAGTCCTGCCTTCAGCCCCTGGAAACTGGTAGAACTTCCTTAGAGACTTCCTGTGCTGCTGGGTCTGTTCTCTGAGCTCTGGCCTTCCACTGTGCTGGAATCTGCTCCACAGGAAATCACCACTGGGAGGGAGGGAGTCCTGTGTGGAACACAGAGCAACAAGCAGCTTGAGACTCTGGGGAGCAGACCCGGACTCTGGGGACCTCTGATTGTACTTGTGGTCCTGGAACAGGATCATTTGGGTTTTAGCCAGGGCAGATAAACTGAGATAAAAGCCAGTGGTAGCCAAGTCAAGGCCAGTGCTAAGCAGCCCAGGCGGCCTGCAGCTTGAGAAACCTTCAGAGTTACTGTACCAACCTTCTCTTCAGCCTTACTAAGAAAACTCCAGGAAGAAGAGGTGATCTCAGCCACATCCCTGTGCCACCCAACTCTGTTCACAGTCACCTTCCAGTGCCTGGACTCTCCTCAGCCTCTTTCCCTTCAGCTTCTCTTCCCCTACCTTTGTCAGGCCTTAACCTTGACTGGAGGGAGTGGGCTGAGAAGTCTGTTTAGATCAACCTGCTGAAAGCCCCCTCCCTCTAAGATAAGGATTGTATTTACAAACCTGCAGGCCCTCAGAGAGCTCCTCTACCCCCAAAGTCTATTGCCTGGTTCACTCCGTTTCCACTCCTACTTGCTCTGTTGGGTAGTCCCACTCTCAAGCTGGCTGAACCTAGAGGGATCCACAGGAGACACTGGTGTGTGTCAGGGCCTGATATGACTCAGGATAGGGCCTACCCTGGCTGGAGAGGAGTATTCCAGATGACAGGGCCAGCCAGCATCTCCTAGCAACAGTAAAGTGGCAGGGGGCTGGGAAGAGGGGCGGGAACAATGATATCATAAATTACCCAGCCTTCCCACCCAGCCCCCTCTTAAGCAGGGTCCTTTCCCTCTCCACCTGCTTCTCAACCAGCTGGCCCCCTCAGCGCCAATGTGCTCTTCCAACCACAGCAGCCATTCCCCACCTTCTGTTGTGTGATAGAAGAAACTGGACCAGTTAGAGCCTTCCCAGGAGTCCTTAAGGTTCCAGCAACCAGCCTAGGGAATGACCTCTCTGCAGTGGACTTTTTCTGCCACTTCTAGGGTGCTGATAGGGAGTAAGGGAAGGAAGTTCCAAAACATTGGGGGACACTGAATGGAAGCCTCCATGTCTTTTTTTTTTTATAAATATATTACCTTTTTTGGGGTGGTGCACAGGCCATGGTGTATGTGTGGAGGTCAGAGGACAACTTTTGAAAGTCTGTTCTTTCCTTCCATATGTGGGGGGAGGATACTAATTTAGGTTCTCAGGCTTAGAGGCCAGTGAGTCTACTCACTGAGCCATCTCACCGTCCTCGACCCCCAAATCTTTAAGGAGCATTTAAACTTCATACCAAGTCAACTGAGTCTCGGTTTCCATTTCCCTTCTAGGGTCAGGAGCTGCTTTAAGTCAATTAAAGCTGGGTGGTCCCTGTTCACCACCTCTCATCTGAGCCACGGCAAGCTGACGGGGGCGTGACAGGTGTGACATAGCGTCCATCTTTACTACATGGTTGAGGAAGGCTCCGAAGACAAGAATAAGAAAAACAGTAGGACTTCCTGATTGGAATGAGGAAAAGTCTGTCAGAAGCAGGAAACAGGATCGGCTCCTCTCCCATCCCTGTCCCCCATCCCCACCCCCCAGCTTCAGTCCCAACCCAGAAACAAGATCTGAACTTCTTCAACGCTGTCTCACTGATTCTTTCTTAGACACAGCACAGAGAGAGCACAGCACAGAGCTAGACCCAGTGCCTATTTTTTGGCTGTTGTCATTTTATGTTTCTTGGAGATAGAGCCCAAGATGTCCTGGAACTCATAATATAGCCCAGACAGGCCTCAGAATTGTAGTAGTTCATCTGCCTCAGCCTCCTGAGTGCTGGAATTATACCAGCTACAGCCTGTGTGGTACCAGGGGTTGGGGGGGGTGGGGGTTGGATGCTAGACAAGCATGCTACCAACTGAGCTGGCCATGGTAATTAACTAACTTGGTTTTATTTTGTTTGAGATGGGGTCTCATTATGTAGCCCAAGCTGGTCTGAAACTTGCTATGTGGACCAGGCTGGTATTGAACTCATAGAGATCCTCCTGCCTCTGTCTTTCAAGTGCTAGAAATAAAGGCATGCATCATCATACCCAGAAATTTGGTTTGTTTTGAGACCAGGGCCTTACTCTATGCCCCAGGCTGGACTCAAAGTCATCACTCTTCTGGCCAGCCTTCCAGGTGCTGGGTTACAGGTATGAGGCACCCTGCTTGGCTTGCCTGGCCATGCTTGAAAACTGGATACTGATATGAATATTTTTTTTTGTATAGTCCTGGCTGTTCTGGAACTTGTTCTATAGACCTGGCTAGCCTCAAACTCACAGAGATCTGCTTGCCTCTGCCTCCCAAGTGCTTGGATTAAAGGTGTGTGTCAGTACCCCTTAGCTCTGTTTTGAGGATCTGTTTTCTGTCTTTCAGGAGCCCCATAGGAAAAATCAGAGAGAAGGTAGTGCCCAGAGTACCAAAATGGCAGCCAATTGTCATAGCAACAGCAAAAGGAGTCTGGTTGGCTGTGGGGGCGGAGCTGGTATGCCAGCTGGTGCCAGATGGACAGCCCAGCAGAAGGCAGCCCTAGCAGGTGAAACTCCACCACTCTCACTCTCTTCCATATGCCAGCCTCAGCCTAGCTCTTCCCTCCAGTCCTGGAGGCCCTGGTGCTGCTGGCAGGGGGCTAAAGCCAATGTCATTTCTCCCCCTGACTCTTGCTTGCACAACAAGGGACAACCATGTCGTGACAAAAGACTCCCCTGTTCAGAGTCTCCCTAGACAATGGGCTCAGGGATCCCAACAGACCCAAAAGTAGCTCACTGCTGACCGTGCCGACAACCAGAGAGCCGAGGCTGGAAGACTGTGGGGCAGGCCTTGTATGTCCTCAAACATTTCACTGAACATTCCATAGTGCCTGGCTTATGCTGCTCTGGAGACAAAGGAGAGGACTGAGGGAAGGAACAGGGTCAGCTGTGGGCAATTTGGGAGAGAGCCTCAGTGGAATGCAGCGTTAACAACAAGATGCTACCCTCTAAGATCTCAGGCCTGAGACTGAGACAGCTCCAGTCACCAGACAGAGCAGAGTCACTCTGCTCTTCCCAGCTGGCATCCCAAAGCTGGGAAACTGTCCCTCCAGTTCTGCCCACCTCCTCTTACTGTGTCCTTCAGCATTCAGCATTGAACACTGGACATTTGCACACCACCCTACAAAGGGTTATAAAGGTCAGGGTCCAAAGACACTAATAACTCTCCTCCCCACTCCTTCAACCAGCAAGCGAAGGGAGCCAGAATCTTACCCTGTCCAGTCTGTCCAGCACTGACTCTGTCATTTGCTGTCCTTCCTGTAGACTGAGCTCTTGGCCTGCAGTCATTCTACTGTTTAAAGTGTTCCAAACCCAAGGTGCGGTTAGAAGGTCCAGGTAGGCAGCAAGGGTCTGGTGATGAGGGAGATGATCTCTGCCCAGTGCTGATCAACAGGAAGAGACCCTGAAGTGAGGCCAGGCAAGAACTTGTGCTGAAGAAGATGGAGAGCAGAGTGGTTGAAACAGTGTCCCCCTTCCCCAGACTCCTTTTTGCCTCTGGTCAGTCCTGTTTCTCCCTTCCCAATACAGTCCTCAGTGTAAGAGATTCCTTGTGGTACTCCCTCAGGCCCAATGAGGCCAGACATGGGAGGGCATGTGTGGGCTGGAAAAAGAGAAGCTAGAAGACTCAGAGAGGCACAGCTGGAAGAATAGGGGGTGAGCAGAGGCTGGGCCTAGACCTGGGGGCCTGAATGGGCAGTGGACGGAAGTCTGGCCTGGGAAACTCTAGCCAGGCCTAGCTTCTTTCTTTTAGTGTGGACCTGCTGGAAGTCTGAGGCCACCTCCAGCCCTACCCCCAATGCCCTGAAGGCCCTAGGAGCTAAGTCCCCTCACCTGACAGCCACTGCCAAGGGCACTTACAGAGAAGCCTTTGTGTAAAGCCTGGTATGTTGCTTACATTGGAGCCTCAGGACCAGCAGCACGCCTCTTCTCCCCACCTCAGTTGCTCTTACAGAATCCCCTCAGAGTAAGCCCTAGATCCCTCTCCCCACTCTTGTTATCCCCTTCCTTCTTCCAGGAAGTTTCTAAGTAGAACTCCCTCCCTGTCTCAAGTCTAGTACCAGTTGGCCTTGCAGTACCTGACTTCTTCAAACCTTTTTGCTTGTAATGTGAACACTCAGAAACCAGTAGGTTGTATACATGTAACTCTCCTAGACATTATGCACCACCCAGCCAGGTGCCATGCCCTAGCACCTCTGAGTTTATGGCTGACTTCCTTAAATCCTGGGCCATTAAGCCAGCTTCTCTGCTTCATGGTCTTCCTGACTTCCTTTAAAGGTCAGGCAAGTCCCCAAATATATCATGCTTTTTCTTACTTCCTTGATATTTCCCACTACCTACCCCCACCCAAAGTCCTGAATACCTTGAATCACTGCTTTCCTCCAGGAAAAGTGTCCTCCAGAAAGCCACTGGGTTTGTTGCAGGGAAACCACAGGTCTGGGGTGGGTTGTATCTGCTTTCCCACCAGACCACTCCCTCTGCAGGGCCATGGGAATCTCCTCCAGCCATGCGCATGAACTAGACATTCAAAGAACCTGCTAAGCATCAATATACAGATGTAAGAAAAGCATGGACACATGAGTTAACACAAGGAGGGAAGGACAGGGTTTGATGATACTGACTTGGACACAGGACTAGTTCAGATGGTGTTCAGGATTTGAACCTGGGGCTGCTGAGATGGCTCAGGAGTTAAGAACACTTGTTGAAGGGATTTGATGCTTTCTTTTGATTTCCATGAGCACCAGACATACATGTGGTCCATATACATACAAGAAAGCACTCATATACATAAATCAAAAGACTTAAAAATTTGAACCTGAGGGCCTATAAGCTTAGAGGAAAGAAAACCAGAGTGTGCACAGCTCATACCAGTGAGCATCTCAGGACTCTAAGAAGGATTCCCTCCTGAGCTCTGCCATCTTAGAGGCTAGAAGAGCAGGTGCCTTCCCACTGTCTTTTTCAAGAGGGTCTAAACATACGCCTATTTCAGGCTCTAGGCTCTGATCTGGGAGCCAATGGCAGGACACTGGGCAGTGGATAAGGTGTAACTCTGTGTGGGGTTTGTTTGGCTTTCTTTTAGGCAGGGTTTGTCTGTGTAGCTGTCCTGGAACTCACTCTGTAAACCAGGCTGGCGGAGAACTCATAGAGTTCTCGGATTAAAGGTGTGTACCATCACTACTTTGCTCACTCTAGTTATGAATAGACCAATGTTAAGAAAATGAGTGAGCTGAGTGGCGGTGGTGGTGGTAGCACTCACCTTTAGTCCCAGCACTCGGGGGACAGAGGCAGGTGGATCTCTGAGCTCAAGGTCTGGTCTATAGAGTGTCTACCTTTAGCAGAGGTTGAAGTTACAAAAGTGACTAAGAGGGGACATCAGGAGTGCTGTCACTTCTGTGTGCAGCTGGCTGATCCGGAGGACTGAGTGGATGAAACCAGGAGTAAGTTGTTTAGGATACAACACAAGAAGCAAGGCCAGTGCAGAGGTTGGGGAGATCAAATAAGCATGAAGTTATGCACAGAGGGCAAAGAAGGCTGGCCCAGTTGAGTGGCTGTGAATGGCCCTAGAGAAGGCACAGTTTCATAAGAGTTATGAAAATAGGAGTGACTGGGTTGGCCAGAGAATCCAACTGGCAGATGATCCTGCCTGACCATACCTTACCCTGTCCCTCTCCTGCTGGTCTTTCCAACTTGACTCTTCCACACCTTTGACATCACCTATACTCTTTAGTCCTCTGGGATCTTATCCAGGGATGAGGCTTCTACCACCCTATTGGATGCTGAACCCCGTAGCTCTTCTGGCAGCATCCCCTCTTCCCTCCTCACCATCTCCCTTTCTAATGCCATTGATAGCAATACCCAGGTCTATTCTTGGTCAGCCAGGAAATCCTTCCTTATGTTGTCATTCTCCTTCATGCCCACCACCCAGGCTGGCACTCAGCCCACATCGCTCAGAAGCGGCCATTTTATAAACGCTAGCTACCTAAGATGGCGGCTTCCCTCTTCCTATGTTTTCATTCTCACAGCCTCACATCCTACCCAGCTTTCTTTCTGAAGCCTGATTCCAACAAGGTGGGGGGCCCCCCTGACTGAAGAGCCAAGGCCGGAGGAAGCAAGACAAAAAAAGTACAGAAAAGGCAGCCCCTTGGCATCTCTCTTTGGCATTTGAGTCCAACTCAGGGAGGGAGGGCGAAGGGAAGAAAGAAAGTAGTATGAGTTTTTATTTCCATCCTCTTCCTGCCTCCCCCCCCAGCTCTCCCCCCACACTTTGATGAAAACAAAATCTCTCCCTTTTTCTTTTCTCCACCCCCCCATCTCTTTTTTCCTGGCTTCTACCATGAGCCTCCTGCAATGCAAATGAACTGTATTATGCAAATATATGCAAATAAGGCTTAACGAGCGGAAGGAGGGGGCAGAATGCCTAATGAGTAATGGCGAGGGTACAGATGGAGGGTGTCAGGAATGGCTCCCTCCTCCTTGCAGTTCCCACAGCCTGGAGGTTTGCTAAAGGTAGCAGGTGTCTATTTCTGGGAAAAAGCAGAAGGCCAGGGTCCCAACATAGCCCACTGCTTCAGTTGGGGAGTCCTAGGATGGCTTTGGCTATAGCGAAGGACGGGAGAGCTTGAGGAGAGAGGGGGTTAAATAGAAGAGATGGGTGCCCCCTACATGCCTGGATACTGAACTTAGCATCCTCACTGCCCTATGGGCCTTTGGCCCCGGTGCTGAGGGTGGGGCAGGCACAAGAATGGCATGGCTGTGCATTAGAGAGGACGATTCTCAAGGGAAGATTCCCAGGCAGACCCAGGTTTCTCCTAGAGGTGGGGGTGAGAGCTATCTTTTTGTGTGCTTTGGGGTTGGGGGTTGGGGTGGTTACTATGGCAACATAGCGTAGAACACCCACCTCCCCAACATTCATCCCCAGAGGACTTAGGGGCTGGAGGTGGATAATGGATTGACACCCCCTGATGCCCCTGCCACCTGGCACTGCCAGCCGGAGATGGCAGTGTCAAATGTGAGAGAGTGGTCCCTTTGTCTCTAGGCTCATGGTGTTGGGGGAGCAAGCGTGGGCACACAGAAGGGCCTTTCCCAGGCCCCAGTCCAGTTTGCATGCCTCCTGCTGGCCTCCGGAGACTCCTGGGGCCATCCACTGGCCTCTATACCCTGGCAGATGGTGGCCCCCTTGTCTTTTCTGCTAGGTAAGCCTTCCCCATGCCTTCTACAGGGCTTTCCCCTCAAAGCCTTCTCAGACAGTGAGAACAGTCAGTTCCACCTCTCCCTGGTTCTCAGGGATACTTCACATTCCCAGACATGTATCCTGTCCTTTTGTGTGTAACATCCTATGTGAAACTCCTGCTAGAACTGGGCAAGAAGATTCATAAAGGAGGATTCAGATGCAGAAAAGGCTAGGCTGGATTCACTTCAGGCTTCACTCACCAGCTGGATAACCTGTGTCTCATTTCTTCCCCTCTCTGGGTTGTATATGATGACTGAGGCTTGTTTTAGCTTCCGTTGATCTGAACATTCTACGCTTTACATGACTTCCATGAGATCCTTCCTACCACTGCTCCAGTTCAAGCCCAGTGATCCTGGGGCAGCCATGCCTCATCAGATCTGGACTGTAGTGCTGGATTGCCTGGAATAGACAAACCACCATTTTCCTAAAGGGGTCGGCTGGCTCACTTACCGCGGGGAGCTGTCCGTGGTGCTGGACATCACTGGTCCTCACGTCCTCAGAGAGTGGGCGGGAGGGTGGAGTACCCACCCGCCCAGGGGAGAAGCTGAAGGGAAGAGAAGCGGAAACATTTGGATACAGTAAGGAAAGAGAAAAAACAATTTTGAAGGCGGTCTCCTGCTATTGGAAAGGAGGGTGCTGGAGCCGATGAATCCTACAGTCCCCACCCTTCATCTTAGATCTTCAGGAGCCTCAGACGAGCACAGCTCTCCACTGGATCCATTTGGAAAATCCACAGGCTCTTGTAAGCCTGAGTCAGTGCTTTTGGCCTTAGGGAAGAGCAAGACTAAGGTCAAAGACAGACCTTTAAATTCCATTCTAAATACTAAAGGTTCTTCAAGTAATTTAGTAGTGAAGATGAACAAGAACATTATAGCTATAGCAGGGGCTTGGAAGGCGAGATTGTGTCCTTGGCACAGGGAGGAGAGTGTATCTGTGGTGCAGACTACAAAGCTTCATGTCCTCTCTGAGTATTTTGGGCTGGGCCAAGTGCAAACATCTGTATGGAGGTGAAGGGTGATTTTGGTGTGTAACCAAGTCTAGAAGCACTGGCTCAGAGGAGTGCCTGAGCTGCTGGAAGAAGGGGACAACAGGGAAGAGAGGCTCCTTTGGGTGTCAGGCTTGCCTCTTCTGGGCTGTGAAAACTCACACCAGACAAGACAATGATGTGCAGTGTCCCCACAGAGTATCCTTGCATAGACACAGGGAATGGGTGCCACAACCTGAGGGTATGCGACTCCCCTCACCCAGAGGGTCCCAGGGAGGCAGCCGTGGAAGGTAAACAGTAACAATGGTCCCTTTCAGTGTCCAGACTCCAGCCCTTCAGTCCAATTAGTAGACACAGCAAACAGCAATTCAACTGCCTTCAGCCGCTGTCATAACAAGCTCAGAGCTGCCTTAATGGGGGATTAGGGCAGGAGGAGGGGTGTCACTCTAGCCTTGGCAAAGCCTGGGTGGCAAGGAGCCTCCCTTTTTTCTTACCCCTCTCTTTGGTTAAAAGCACACCCACCCTTCCTTCCATAACTCTGTTCCCCCTTCTCCTCAAATTCCAAATGTTTGTTTTCTCGGTTTGTCTTCTCCTCCCCTGCAGTCATTTGAAACCACCATTAACCTAAATTCACTCACCTCCTGGGAGTGTCGGCCCATCTTGCCTGTTGGTGCAATATCCCCATCTCCTCTTTTGTGGGGTCTTTTAAAAATTATTTTCTTAGGCAAGATCTCAGTGTGAACGAGCTGACCTTGAATTCTGGATGCTCCTGCCTCAGCCTCCTGAGATTATAGGCATGACCCACTTAAGCCCAGCTCTTGCTTTTAGAATCTAGAGTCTAAATATTTAATTGCAGATGGCTGTAACTATCATTTACACTTTGTAACCAGCCACATATATTCTTAGAAGAAAGAGCACAAAGCCAGGCATCATGCCTGTAAGTATTAGAGGGTTGAGGCAGGAGGATCACCATCAGTTAGAGGTCATCCCTGGCTACTTTGAGGGTTCTAGGCCAATTTGAGTTAAGAGTGAAACTGTGTCCCAAAAATCTGACAGAGGTGTGGGTGCAGGATGACTCTGGATAGTGATGTGCAGTGCAGGCTCACCAAGGGGACCCTCCTCAGCCCTCCTTTAAAGATTTACAGTTCCTTGGTTACAAACATCCCAAAGGGATCCTTCCAGGCTACAGCCTTCAGTCCTCTGCAGTGAAGGAATGCCTCCCTGTGGGTGTCACAACATGGTGTGTAGAGCATCTTTTGCTACACAGAACAACTTGGGAAACTCAGATGTAGTGTGTATGTGTCATGCCTGAGACCAGGATTCCAAAAACGAAACCAAGTTCCTTTTCTTTGAGATTCTCTCTCTCTCTCTCTCTCTCTCTCTCTCTCTCTCTCTCTCTCTCAACGGGGTTTCACTATGTAGCTATTGCTGTCCTGAAACACACAGAGATCCACCTGCCTCTGCCTCAAAAGTGCTAGGATTAAAGGCATGTAGCAGTCCACCATGCCTGACTCAGTAAGACTTTTTAGATGCCTAGAAGGGGTGAGGTTATTGTCTCTGGGTTGGATTCATGCAAAACTTGAGTCAAATATTTACAAGAAAGTTGCCTTCAGCTACTGAATGCTCTGCAAAAGGATGTAGGATAAGGGCTTGAGGAAAAGTGGGTCAGGAAACAAGCTGAGGGGCTGGAGACACTCAGTGGTTAAGAACTCTGGCTGTACTGACCCAGTTTTCAATTTGCAGCATCCACAAGACAGCTCGCAAATATCTGTAACCCCAGTTCCAGGATGATCCAGCACCCTCTTCTTGCCTCCGAGGGCATTACATATATGGCGCATAGACATACACAGGGGAAAACACACCCACAGAAACAGACACTGTTTTAAATTTTTTTTAAAGAAAAGAAACCCATGAATTTGGTTTTCAGTAAGTCTAGTTGATATAGCAAACTTTGAAGAATACAAACAGCAGTTCTTAAATAAAGGAGGCTTCTCAATTAGGTAGCTGTTAAAATGTGAATTAAGACTAAGGAGTTCTCCTACAGTTTAATTGGGTAAGGAGGGTGTATATATATAAAGGGGGAGGGGGTGGTAAGCCAGGCATGATGGCTCATGCCTGTAATTAATTTCAGCATTTGAGAGGCTGAGGCAGGAGAATTGTTATCAGTTCCATGGAAGCCTGGGCTACACTTTGTCTCAAAAAGAGAGAGAGATCCATGGATATCTCTGGATAAAGGTGGTTGTCACTAAGCCTGATATTTGATTTCCATCTCCTGAACTCACATGGTTGAAGGAGAAAACAGATTCTCACAAATTGTCCTCTGACCTACAAGTGTATAACTACAGACACAAAATTAAAAAAAAAAATTAAGACAAAGGAGAGGAGGTGCCGGGCAGTGGGCAGTGGTGGCGCACACCTTTAATCCCAGCACTTGGGAGGCAGAGGCAGGTGGATTTCTGAGTTCGAGGCCAGCCTGGTCTACAGAGTGAGTTCCAGGACAGCCAGGACTATACAGAGAAACCCTGTCTCGAAAAATTAAAAAAAAATAAATAAAAATAAAAAAAAAAGGAGAGAGGAGGAGGAGACTTTGTCACTGTGATGTCTGCATTTAGTAAACGTCAGCTCTTCTCTGTGGTTTTGCCTGGCCACATCCTGGCATCCCCAGTGTCCCAGCTGAGTCTCCTCGTTCACTACACAACCTCACACCAGTCCACATGGGCCTATCCTCACCATCAGGTGCACTGGCTTCACAGAGGGCACCTGCTGCCCTGCTGAGAACCACACACATACACAGCCAGTATGCATCTAAAGAAGACACACACCCATAGCAGCCTAACCTCCTCGCCTCTATGCCTCCTTTTCCTAAAGCCATCTATTCTCTTTTGAAGAGCCTGTGATCCAATGTGCTCATGGAAAACAACAATATAAAATCAGTGTGGTTAGCAACTGAGGCTCTAAGTTCTCCTGGGAATGAGCCTTCCCCACCCCCCCCCGTGTGTGTGTGTGTGTGTAGCAGGACTCCAGGATGTTCAAGAACTTGCTGTGTAGACAAGGATGACCTTGAATTCCTGATCTTCCCTCCTCTACTTTGAAAGTGCTCAAATTATAGGCCAGTGCTGTGATAGAGGACTGTGTAGTCCTGACTGTCCTGGAGTTTACCGTGTAGACTGGACCGCACGTTTCCAACGCCATACAGGAAACATTAAGGATGGTAACGGTAACGATAACAATAAGGAAGCTTGTTTTATTGATGCCCCTCCTCTGCCCAGGCAAATTCCCAATAACAGCGAGGCTTCTCTTCTTTCTACTTTCCCAGTTGGCTCCCTTGGGGCGGGGGCATTTTCTTCAAGACAGAGTGAATGGAAGGAGCTTTGGGTGTCAAGCCAGTGAGTAACACCAGCTGCTCACTTGTGTCTGTGTAACGTGAGATAACATGGCATCTCTCTGGCAGCATTAGATGGTGGAAAAAGAAAAAAAGGCTCTTTCTTGGCCATGAAACCATTAGTCCCAGCCTAGGACTCAGCTCCTTTTCTTCCCCACCCCCACAACAAAACAAAACAAATCCCAAGCTCCTGGAATGTAACACACCCTCCCCCCCAAGTGCTAAAGGAGACACACAGGGGCAATAGGCTCCCTGAAGTCCCAGAATTTGAATTTGGATTCCCCAATATTTCCTCCACGTAATACAAAATTGAAGCATTATCTTCTAGCTATAAAATCAGGTCCTGGGATGAAATTTTAAATTCATAAGAACCACTGGCAGTGGTGGTGCTCGCCTTTAATCCCAGCACTTGGGAGGCAGAGGCAGGCAGATTTCTGAGTTCGAGGCCAGCCTGGTCTACAGAGTGAGTTCCAGGACAGCAGAGCTACACAGAGAAACCCTGTCTTGAAAAACACAAAAACAAACAAAAAAAAAAAAAAGAAAGAAAGAAAAGAAAAAGAAAAGAAAAAAAGAACCACTGGAGTCTGGGTGGTGATATTTTGCCCAGTTTTCTGCCTCTTATTAGTCGGTACAGCCCTGGTCTCCAAGTGCCAGCTGGTCAAGTTCGGCCCAGAGCCATAAGAGCAGAAGGGGATTCCTAGCCCTGGCCATGTTTGTTAGACCGTCTTCTCAGCTGTAGAAACCCTCTTTCACTAAAATATTTAGGTCAGGCAAGATAAATAGATTCTTTTTACAGGAGCCCCAATTAATCTCTCTAATTCTTTGCTTTCTCTGGGCAGCACAGCTACACATTCCTTTGTGTTTGAGCTCCTCGGAGTTCCTTGAGGCTACTGGTCCCTTTGGGACATGATTTCCAAGAGCGAGGCCAGGACCTAAAAGTGGGATGTTCTAAACCCCCCTCCCCCCGACTCTACACTTTTAGCCATTAATGACAAAGCAGCCCGAGGTAGTACCGTTAGACTTAACTCTGGTCCTGAAGGCCAAAGAGAAAGGAAAGATTCTGCGCGCACCCCAGGCTCTCAGAATTCCCGTGGGGTAAAAGGGTCTCTGGCCACTCTGGCCCTTGCTGTCGTGCGTTATTTTGTTTCTACATCGCCATTCTCTCTAATAAGTTCGTTGTGTGTGTTTATTTTTAAGCCTTCCCCACTCCTAGACCTGTTTCCACCGGGACAGTCTAAGCTCCCAGTAAAGCTGAAGGGCTTCAGGGAACCCACCAAAGCAAAAGCCAGCTTTCTAGAGATATCTTACGAACCTCAAACTCCACCAGTCGCTTCGAAGAGTCAGAGGGAAGCTGCTCACACTAGCCACCCGCCGTTGCTCCCGAGATGCGTCGAGGCCGGGGGAGGGGTGCTTGCACGTTCCCCCCAACCCTTCAACTAGATTCCAAGGGCTCTGTCTCTCCCGGGAGCAGCTTCCCCGGACTGAGGCCCGGACTGCTCCATTTTGACCAGGCCTCCAGAGGCGACCCCAAAGCGGCTTCTTGCTTTCTTCCCAGCTTAGCAGGTTGCGGGTAGGGATCGTGAGGTGGCTCCGGCTGAGCAACCCTCGAAGGCGACGACTCCCCCTCCCCCAGCCCTCCAGCCTGGAGGGATGCCTGGCGTGGCTCTCCCTCCTGCAGCTCTGCCGCCACCAGCGTTCCAGGCCCTCTGCGCAGTGTATGGGGTTATTTTTACTTTCGGTTATCTAGCTTTATGAAGACTCCACACCACTCATACAGCTAGATAACCAAAGATAACAACCAACCCCGCCTCCTGGCCGCCGCCTCCTCTTCCACGCAGCCTCCCGGCCGCCGCCTGGACCTCCGCAGTCTCAAGTCGCTCGACGGCGGATGGGGGACGCGCGTGGTGTGGAGGCGAAGAGACGAGTTCCTGGACCTCACGCACTAGCACGACGAGACCTCAAAAAGGCGAGGAAAAGATGCTACCTCTAAAGGCTCTGAGGTCGGGAATCTAGGCTGGATCCCAGCAGCCGTAAGCCTGACCGCCCATTTCCCGCTCCCGCCTCCTCCGTGCAGAAGCAGGGGTCCGCCGGTGCTGGTGGAAAGGCTTCAGGGCCTTTCGTGCCATCCGGGAAGATCGCAGGGGCCGAGGCTGAGGCCTCCCCAACCTCCCACGGTGTCCACACCCTCCTCTGGAAGGTCGAGTGTGAGCTCCGCGTGGGTGCGGCAGAGCCGAGCTCGCAGAGCTGCTCTGAGCTGCCGACTGCAGGGGAGCAGCCGCGAAGCCCGGGACGGAAACCCCAGCACTGGAGAACCCCGAAGCCCAAAGAGAAGCCTGTGGCTAGCGGCGGGGTGAAGGGTGATCCCGAGACTCCCCGGCGACTCTCCCAAGGGCAAAGACCCCACCCAGAGAGAGAGATGGGCGAGCAGTCAGGACATGGGGCTGCGGGTTAGGGCAAAGGGCGGCCAGGCAGGTTCGCCGAGCCCTGGACCCACAGAACCGCGGGGGAGACGCTTTTGTCAAAAAAAAAAAAAAAAAAAAAAAAAGGCGGCCAAAATCACCCAGAGAGATGTGAAAATAGCTGGGGGATCTGAGCGAGAGACGCCCTTAGTGACTGAAAGGGGCGATCTGGACTGAACCCACTGGAAGGAGGTCCAGGGACTGTGCACAGGGTGCGGAGCTCCGTGGTCGCAGGTGGCGGACGCGCGCGCTGGACTCTGAGGCGCTTCCCCACCTCGTGCCCCACGCGGGTCAGGCCACTTACATCAAGCCCAGGATGCCCAATGATGGTGTCCTGCACGGTCTTCAGGTGCATTCCTACCCAGGCAGCGCCAAGGACGTGGGTCGAGGATGCCGGGGCTTGCCAGGTGATGGGGCCGAGCGGGAGCCGGCAGGGTGGAGCAGGGTCTCGAGTCCCAGCTCCCTCCTCAGCCTTGGCCGCTGCTCTGGCGGGGGCGCTCTCAGGCTCCGGACTTTTCATTCATCCCTTCACACTCCTTCCTCAGGCCAGCCCCTGATTGGCTATACCTGGTCTGACGTCACTGCCTCGTTTCTTTTCCCCCACCCCCCAGCCTTTCTATGCCCGTCCCTCTCCCTCCCCAGGCCAGTCCAAGGCATGCAATTGGGGTGCCCCTCCCCCAGAGAATGGGATCCAATGTCTTCATACGAATCCTCAGCCTTTTGCTGCCTCATCTACTACCCGCCTGCCACGTCTGTAAACCCATTGCCAATTGCGGTTCCGATGGCCACCCTCATCTACATTTTCCATTTGGGCTCTACGGTACATTGCACCAGGACCAGTGCACAAAGACAGAAAATAAAATTCCCTCAAAGAGAAGTGATCTGTAATCTCAGCACGGGGAGGTTGAGGCAGGGCTATGGATTGGAGACTCTATCGATCCCTGACCCCTCCCATCGGGGGAGTCTTTTTGAGTTCTAATTCCTCCCAAACTGTGATCCTAATATTTAAAAGAGGCAAGGGTCTCTTTTGTTCAAGGTTTTCTACTCAAAACACTGAAGGGAAGATTGTGCAGTTTGAGTCTCCTACTAAGAGACAATGGGCGAGCAAAGGCGGCCCCTCTTCTCTGCATTTCAGGAGAATGTTTCTTGAACCTGTTTGCAGCATCAAGTTTCCAGGTGAGGAAAGATAACCACAGCTGAGAATCCTAACTGCTTTTGAGACTGAATTCAGCCAAGCCCTGGAGAGCTTTAACAGGTCTCTCCCTCTACTCATGTTCCTCCAGGCTCCAAGGCATCACAGTGCCAGCTCCGGAGTTGGGTTCCCAAGGAATATAACTCTCCAGCAAAGCTCTGTCCCCATCCCCAACTTTCTCCACCTGGCTCTCAATCTAGTCCAGCTAGAAGGTTCTTCTCTCCGTTGAAGAAGCAGAAGCAGAAAAGCACCAGAAAGTAGCCAGTTGCTGTTGGGCAACATCTGGGTTCTAGCTACCTCGAAGTTCTCAGAGCAAGCTGTGGGCCCCAGGAGCTGCTATGTGTGCCTGTGAGCTGTCCCTTCATCCTCCTACTTACCCTCTGTTGGGTCCCTTCTACAAAACTGAGATATCTAAATCTTGCTGGTCCAATTAAACCAGCCAGTTCCTGTAACCAGGGACCCTTAAACTCTGAGTCACCAGCAGTCCACTCAGGGGACCATTATTTTAACCATTGGGCCTGTCTATCTGCTAGTCCCATGAACAGTCTAAGACAAAGCCAGATCTGTGTACTGTTTGCCTTGCTCAGATGGGAGCTGATGGCTAATAGGTTTAACTTAGTGCTTCTCCTCTGAAACAGGAGAATGTCTGAATGTTCATTGCCATTAATGCTGGCTACATGGCTGTGGGTGGGGCTGGCTTGAGATGACATAAAACCTACAAGCTGTTTCCCTACCAGAAAGACAATATCAAGCTGAAGCAGTCATCTCTCTCCATGTCTCAGGACATTCATTCTCAGAACCAGGTTTAGCCAAAGTTTTATTTATTTATTTATTTTTATTTTTTTATTTTGGTCAAACCTCTACATTGTCTTATGGCTCTTTTCTGAGAAAGGCTCATTAACTAAGTACTGAAGGTTAAGCCCAGGGCCTCTCATAGGCCAGGCAAGCCCCTCTACCCCAAACCTCTTTTCCTTTCCCCCTTCTTCCCCCTCCCCAGACCTCTTTCACTTTTTATTCTGTGACAGAGTCTGACTCTAAGCTGCTCAGACTAGCCTTGAACTTACTTTATTTAGCACAGACCAGCTTTGAAATTTTGGTTGTCTTGCCTCAGCCTCCCAAATGCTGAGACTACAAGCCTGAATGTACCACCAGACCCAGCTGGGGGAGAGGTATGCTAGAAGCTTTGACAGCTTGGATGCTTTGCCAGAACTAAGCCCTGTCCAGTGGTGGGGGTGGAAAGACAGAGGCAGAGGAAAAGGCACCTCCTGCCCTGATTCCTTCAACTCCCCCCAACACCCTTACATCCAGAATGGTATGCCTGCAGGGTTTGGAGGCTCCTGGAACTCTAGTTCACCTGCAGAAAAAAGGGAGCTCTTCCCCCAAATATTCTCTAGGCACCCTCTCCCTCAGGGCATGGTGCTAAATACAGTCCCTAAATCCATCCAAGTAAGGCCCTTTACTACGATTCTCCATCATGCCCACGAGCCCCTGAACATTTCTCTGCGTGCCACCTCATGCCCTTTCACAGGATGCCTGACACAGGCCACATGCCCACTAAACTACTCCACACATGCTGGCCTAGCTTCCAAAGAACATTGGTCTGCTCTTCCCACAAAACTGCTTTAAACTCCAGAAGTGCTTTCGCCTCTCCCTCCCTTCCCAACACCAAAAAGTTTGGAGGTCAGGGCCAGCCTTGGAGAAGAGAGCCTTATCTGCCTGTAAGATGTCTCCCTTCCTTCTCACCAATTTTTACTGTGCCCTGCCCTCTGCAGGGACTCGCTGCCCTAGAGTCCTGCAAGCCTGAGGGAAGAGGCAGCTGGGCCCGGCAGACTTTCCCTCTCTGCTGTGTTTTGTTGGAAAGGCGCGAGTACACAAAGGTTCCCTTGCCCAATGTACACTCCCTCCCCATATTCCTAATGGCCAAATTCAGACTCAACTGGACTTTCTCAAAATTAACCTGAAGGGAGAAACGAGCACACTTTGTTGGGTTCTAAAAATGTTCCCCACACAGCAGATATAGAATAAAGTCCTGACGTCTTTTACATTGACTTTGAGCATTTTAGGGGCAGTTCAGTCTAACAGCATCCAAACTAAGGAGATAACCCACAGAAGAACAGCTCACTGCACGTCAAATGCCCTCCTCTGCCCATTTCCTGAGGGAGCAATTTTTATCTGGGTTCACAGGACAAGCTGGCATCCCACTGATCCTTTAGGGGTGCAGGTGAATGGCACCTCCACCACAGTAAAAATGGGACCTCCCTATGCTGCTTTTAACTGGAATCAGTCTGAGTATAAATTACATTCTTCCGATTTTAAACAAGAAACCCCTTTAAAAGTGGCCCTCAAGAACAAGGTTATTTTTGTTTTGTTTTGTTGTTGTTGTTTTGTTTTTGACATATTCTTCCTCCACAAAGAAAAAACGTAAGTAAAGTTCATGCAGAATCTTTGAGAAATATACTTGTGTCAGAGAAGACAACAGAGGACAGCACTGGATGCAGCAAGTCTGCAGGACTGATTCACAACTGGGTCAATAGTTCCAGAGGGCTCACCAGCCTCAGTCTCCTATGGAGCACAGCCCTCTCTGTTTCCTCCAGCACAAGTCTACTCTCTGGTGGCCTGTGGATCTCCCTGTGAGTACTTCTTGGGAGGACATGTTAACTCTTTGTGCTAATAGGAGTCTGTGGGTGTTCCAGGAGCCGTCATCCTTTGAGGTCCCTGGGATCAAACCCAGGACTCAATACATACTAGGCAAGCACCCAAGCACTGAGCCACAGCTACAACCGAGGCCAATGTCCCCTATTAATACAGCTGCCCACCTATTGTCTGTATCTGAAGGGCCCACAGAAACAGAAGCACAGTCCCTGTTATGCTGTCTGGACAGGGCCTTTTGAGTCCCTATGTAAACTTTGGCAGTAAAGCACTTTCTTGAAATAGTATGGTAGTGCGAAAGGGACTTACACTTAGATCATATAATAAAAATAGTTTTTCCTTGTTTGCAAGGTGGATTTGCCTTAAAGATAAACTCAGAGCTTCATCTAAGGGTGTAATTATCTCTGCAACAGAAGCTAATTACTGTGGCTACTATTAAACAGTATTCTGTTATTGAATGTCTGCAATGTCTATAGCATTGGGACAAATAAAAGCAACAGCAGTTAAAAATGGTGGTTTTTTTTTTTTTAAAGGCTTCCACATGTACAGATGAGGTTAGGATGCCTGGAAACTCCATTTAGAGAGGGCGGCCACTGAGGACACACCCTGTCTGGAAGTGGGAGCATTTCCAGCCTGTGGAAACGCAGCCCTCCTAGCTCTCTGGGTCTGCTCACAGAGATGAACCCCACAAACTCACATGCCCATTGCCCCAGTCCTACAGAGTCAGGGAGAGGACACATGGTGACCAAGATGGCAGGGGGTCAGCTTAGTCATCCATAGTGGGCTTTTCCCATAAGATCTTCTGTGGTCAAAAGCATGAATGTGTATAGCACACTCACACTCAATCACAGGCACGCACAGTCACACCCATAAACTCAGACAGATTCAGTGGTAAATTCATGGAAAAGCCAAGCAATATTATCTCCTGGTGCTTAAAGGTGCACGTACCCATTCAGCAATTTAAGGGCCTCAGGGACCCATTCATTCCGGTCTATACTCTCTCCTGGCTTACCTGTCACCCCCTTAGCTATTCCTGTCCCCTTCTCAAGCCAACCACTTCCCCCAGAGTCAAAGACCTCCATCTCTTCCCCAGGAAGCTGTGGAAGAAGAGGGAGGGTGCTTTCCTCTCTTCACAGAACCAGACACAGGGTGGCCTTTTGTCCCCAGGCTATGTTGTTTGTATTGCGTCTTAGCTTTGACAATGCAGGTCTTACTACAAAATGGACCAAAATCAAAGGCTGAAGACTAGCAGAGACAGCGAGTGGGGTGGGGAGCTGGGATGTAACGGAACTAGCATCGTTTTTTTTTCCATCCCCCACCCACATCACCATCAAAGCAAGGAAGGAAATAAATACCCCAAAGCCAGAGATGCCGGCCACCTATGATGACATCCGAACAAGCCGAACAAGGAGGCTGCTTCTGGATGGATGGCTGCTTCTGTGAAGGGAAGAACACAGAGGTTAGGGCTCAGTCCTCTTCCCTCCATCAGCACTCTCCCCAGAATTCTCCCATAGCTCCCCAGTTCGATCCTCAGGGCTCAAGCCTGCCCAGCTGGCTCAACAAAAGACTAGCCAGACACTGTGCCAGGTCTCTCTGTCAGTTCTGCAGGTTGACTCTGGTCTCACAGCCTTGACCTTGTCACAGTGCCTCTACATTTCCACCCAATCCTCCAGGCCCAGTGCCCGAGGTGAGCCCACTTGGAGGAGCTCTCTCACAGCAAGCTAAAGCCTATCATCGTCTCACAGATTTCTTGGGCTATCACAGTGCATACATAGGTGGGACGAAGAACCTAGTTCAGGGCTATATTTCTGTCTGCCCTATAAACTGTTAAGTGTTGTGTGCATCAAAGATATTCTCAATCATAGCTAGGCCTGATGGTACACACCTGTAATGCCAGCATTCCATAAACTGAGGCAAGAGGATCAGGAAAGTTCAATACTTCATCTAAAAAAACATAAGGAGGAATAATATGATCTTTGCAATCATATTACTTCCCTTCCTTTCCCTGCCCGTGTTTCTGTCTTTAAATCCTTGTATCTCTCAGGATCGAAAAAGACATGCTACGGATATCAGTCTTCTTCTTTTCATGTACACAAAAGGCATGAATACAAAGCACTGCGTATTATTTAATGTTCAGTGAGGGCTCCATACACATTTCACAGCGTTTTTCTAGTTCTTTATATCCAGATTAAATTAGGATTTGGAGAACAACATAGGCAACTCCTAAAAACACCCTAATGAAATTCCATGTTAATTATTTTATTATTTAAGTCTGGAAGGAACCAAAATGCAGAAGAATTTGGGAGGGGAACAATGAGGGGAGCTGGGGAATAGAAAAGAGCCTTACACCTAAGCTGGCTTTCCAGGAGTGTTCTGCATACCTCTTCCACGCTTCCCACACTCAGCAATGCTCAACTGACCCAGCCCCGCTGCACCAGCCCACTACACTACCTCTTCATTGTGAGGAGGGGGAGTCCCAGTCGGAAACTATCATCAAAGAGGACCCTCCTCTCCCATCTACGGACTTGAGAGAAGACAGGTGCTATGGCAGGTAGGAGCCTCCCACTTCTTTGACCTGATTCAAAGAGAGTTCAGGGGTTCCTCTCTTTACCTATTGCTGTCCAAACACCCCAGGCTCACAGTGCCCAGCTGTAAGAAGCCAACCCAGTGTACACAGGACATGTATGTGCACATGTATGGCAGCTGACAGCCTCAGCCCCTCCTAGGAACCTACCCTCTGGGGTACCAGGACTGGTCTTTTCTGTTCCAATCTCTACGGTTCCGCATAATTCCAGACTGTGTGTCAAAATTACAATGTAGGTGGGGACTTAGGGCGGGAGAGTGATGGCTCCTTCTTTATATCCTGGTACTCTTTAAAAAATTAAAACAAAAACCAAAACCCACTCTAAGACAGAGCAACAATGTTAGGGTAAATTTGAAGAAAGCTGAATCAGAGCTCCCCCAGCCCGAACGTGCCCCTCACTCCCTTTCCGCTTGTGGGAACAGGGTGAAGAAGAATGAAATTAATATGAATTCTATGAAATGGTCCCCCCCCCCAATTCTGGTTTCCACCTTCCTAGAAACATAGGATCTTCCTCCTCACCCCAAAGTCCTCCCAGATTTGTTCCTCCCCTAAAATCTATTCTCTGGGACAGAGAGGAACAAGGCAGAACAGGGAAGAGGCCCAGGAGTCCAGAGTCAGAGCCATTTCCCTCTTCCCTGGTGTCTGCTTTCCCTTCTCCTTCCAGCCTCCTTCTGTTGCATTAAGATGTTGGCCATGTCTGGGGGAGCGAAGGGAGGGGCGGGTTAATAGGATCAGTAGCACTGTGACCCTCCCCACCCTCCCACCCCCAATCTCATTGACTAATTTACTGAGCTCTGGGCTGGCAGGGGCTGGGTGAGGGAGAGGGATGGGGCCTCTGGCCTGGGGCAGAGCCCTTGCTTCTAGCTCCGATGGATGTCCTGGAAGCCCAGGAGGGAAGAGTGAACCCGGGTGGGCATGAGGCCAATTCCACACACGCCTCCTTGTCGCCTGCCTCCTTTTTATGGACATCCTCAATTTTTTTTTTTTTTTA
Source organism: Grammomys surdaster (assembly GCF_004785775.1). NCBI lineage: Eukaryota > Metazoa > Chordata > Mammalia > Rodentia > Muridae > Grammomys > Grammomys surdaster. Next base: position 1,568,053 of record NW_021620768.1, on the reverse strand, counting down.
CCAGCTTTCCTTTCTGTAGTACCAGCCTCCATTAGCCAGGAGGAAGGCTAGGTTCGGATGTCTTGACTCTATCACCCTCCAACCCCAGCCCAGATGCCTGCCAGGGCTATGTCCCTCCCTGGACCCCAGTGTATACTTGCCTTGCCTCTGTGCCGCGCGGAGAGGCCACTCGCCGCCGCTGCCGCCCGCTGGTCTCTCCTAGCTCCTCTCTTCGTGTGGAGTGGAGGATGCGGCTCCAGTACCGCTGACGTAGCATCTCTTATCCATTCAGGAATTTCGTTTGCTCCTTTCTTTCTCTTGCTGCTCTCCCTGGAAAGCCAGGAAAAAGGGGGACGCTGCCCCTATCTGGGACCATGACCACCACCAAAATAACAGTCTGTCCTTCCCGCCAGAGCCTCCTCCTCCTCCCTTCTCAAGTCGTGTGTGTGTGTGTGTGTGTGTGTGTGTGTGTGTGTGTGTGTGTGTGGTGTCTTTGTCATCCCCACTGCTTTCTGTTGCCTTTTCTAACCCAATGCAGGAAGAAGGGGCCAGGGGACACTATTGTTCCTCCAGGCCACCCTTGTCCCCAAGGAAGCAGGGAAGAGAATGAATGACAGAAGTACCCTTGTCCTTGTCCCCAGGCTTCTTTGAGTTTTAATTCACTTTTGAACTTGAGGCTGTGCTTCAATGTGTGGGGCGGGTGGAGAGTGGAGCTGACTCTGACTCATAGAAGACATCCTTTGCCACTTGAGGTGTTCAGTCCCTCCTTCCCCAAAACTCCTCAGGTCACCTAGCCCAACCAACTGGATTAATCATAAATTTAGCTCTTGGTTATGAAGGAATAAGTGGCCACTGGGAGATACAGGCAGAGACCTGGACTAGGGACAGAGCCACCAGCTCTTGGATGTCTAGACAGGAGGGGTGGGACCACAGGCTCAAAGTGGGAGATAAATCATCTTGTTCTTAGAGAATGATTTGGAGGTTGGTTTCCAGGGCTAGGGTTTAATATTTGGTGGAAGGTGAGGCCCCAGTGGTACAATGGCGGGGGCTCTTTTCTTTCCCCCCCACTCACAGCCCCTCCCCTTTCCTCCCTCCCACTCTCCCTGGCCTGCATGGGAACTCTGTCTGAGCTCAAAGTGACAGACAGCAGGCCTGCATGCTAATGAAGTTTGTCTCAAGTTCATTGTCAAAGCCCCCCCTCCCCATGGCCCCCTTCCCTTCTCTCTCATACACAAATCTCCCTCCAACTTTTGTCCCACAGATCTGGAGGCCACTTGAGTCTCTGCTGGCTGGCTCCCCTCTCACACCCTCCCCCACTGCTTTCAGTCCCCCTTCTCCTCACCACTTCCCTCAAATGGGGAGTGTGTGAGCGGGCTTTCTTCTCCGGTGCCTTCCCAGGCACCTTCTGGCCCAGGCATCCCTAAGCCCCAAGGAGGGAGTCTGAGGGCTGAAGTGTCAGAGTCTTCCGACAGTAGCCCTTCCCCATTCCATAGTAGAAAGCTGCCCCCCTTCCAAGTCCCCTATCCCCCAACTCCCAGCCCTGTCTGGACCCAGTCTCCCCATTCCAGTCCAGCTGCCCCTCCCCCACCCCTCCCATTATGATTTTTTTCACTCTCTCTTGATTACATCTGCTTCACTAGCTCAGAAATAAAGATCCTTTGAGACTAATTTTGCACCCCCACCTCTCCCCTCCCCTTTCCTCTAGCCCAGGCTCCGTTAGCTCCTTTCTCACCGGCTGGAAGACATTGAGTTCCTTGTCTAGGGAGCTGGGGGGTTGATAGGAGGGGGTGCCAATAGAATGGGGGGGTCTCTCCAACTCCAGGAGGACGTGTCCAGCAATCCAAACCTGTCCTTTTGTTCCTACAATCCCTTCGTACCATTACCACCCTCTGGAGCTCGCCTTTCCCTCAGTAACCAGGGGACAGGGAAGGAAGGGGAGGAGGACCCTGAACTCACCCCACCCTCAATTCCAGGGAAAGAAGAAGAGAAAAGGGGGGAAATTTAAATCCCCCCTCATTAGCCAGAAAGGAAGCAAAAGGGGTAATTATGATTAAAAGCAGACAGCTGTGGATCCCGGCTTTTATGTTGCTCCAAGCCCCCGCCCCACTTCTCCCATCGCCCAGAAACCGGCCCCCTGTGCATCCTGGCCCTCCTTCCTGCTGGAGTGGGGCTCATGCTGGGGAGACAGACATAGGGACAGGCCATTCCACTTCCTCCCCCCGATGGCACTTTCTGGAAAATCTTATTAGGCCCAGGAAATATTGTCTTCCTCTTCCTGACTCGCAACTGCAACCTGTACCTCAGAAGGTGTATCTATGGGAGGTGGAGATTTTCAGATAAGAGGAACTCCTAGTGTGGAGAAATCTTTGCTTTTCTTAGCCATGACATCAACAACGGCATTGATGCTAAGAATGAACTATAACCCAGAATATTCTCTCATTCCTCTTTGCTTGGACTTTGCCTTAGAGCATCAGAAGGGACAGCTGAGAGCAGAAGAGAGCCTGTGATAACAAAGAGGGCTACCAGGCTGGCGCACAGGAATACATATGTATGCCTGATCATTTTGGGGGTGGGGTTGCCAGGCCTATCTCTGCTATCATATGTATTTATAGAACTTGAGCTTAGGCCAGAACAGCAGGGTAATTGTAGCATCATTAGCATATATGCAAATCAGGCAACCTATATACACTGAATGGAGGCAAATTATTATTTATTCTCTTTCCTTTCTCCTTCTCTGGTATAAGCTCTGGTTCCTCTTGTAGCTGCACACCAGCAATTGTCTGACATTATAAGAGGGGCTGTAGCCTTGGAGGATGGGGGATGAGGTGGGAAAGATGGGGTGGGGGGGCAGAAAATGATGAAACCCAGCAAGAAGGTTTTTCTCACTTTATTCTGGAAGAGTCAGTCGGGGGAGATTCAGCGTGGAGACTGAATGAACAAAAGGGTGAGGTACAAGGGAGAGACCAGGCGGCTGTGAAGCAAACATGGAGGCAAAGTGGTTCACACGGAGTGAGGACCCAAGCCCAGAGAGTCCTGATTTGGGGAGAAGACCAAGATCTGTGGATCTGGGCTGAGCTGAGGGGTATACCTCCACACCCACCACAGGGCCTTATCAAACCTCCACTTCTACACCCATAAGTGGCCACAATGCCCAAACAGCAGCTTCTGGAGGATTCATTCATAGTCATTAACTGTCATACAAACCACGACCAAAGCTGACCTCAGAGCCCTTCTTTTTAAATATTTATTTATTTATCTTATGTATATGAGTACACTATTGCTGTCTTCAGACACACCAGAAGAAGGCGTCAGATCCCATTACAGATGGTTGTGAGCCACCATGTGGTTGCTGGGAATTGAACTCAGGACCTTTGGAAGAGCAGTGCTCTTAACCGCTGAGCCACGTCACCAGCCCCTCAGAGCCCTTCTTATCAGTGCTGGGGTGGAGAGCTCTCTCTGCCCCAGTTGGAGCTTTAGCCTTTACTAGCCCACAGTTCCTCAGTCTATGAGGTAGTACCCACTAACCCCCTCTTCACATTCCAGCCCCCTGTCACTCAGACTTCACACCACACAGAATGAGATAATAGACAGTTCCAGGTTTTATTGATCTCTCTCTCTCTCTCTCTCTCTCTCTCTCTCTCTCTCTCTCTCTCTGTGTGTGTGTGTGTGTGTGTGTGTGTGTGTGTGTGTGTGTTATTTCTAGGACTCATTGGACTGGATTAGACTTGTTTTCCTCTGCCTTGTGGAAAGGATGCTGCTGTCCCTGGATGGCTGCAGAGCATCCAAGGTGGCACCATCCCACTTCTACCATGCTCAGAAGGAACCTCCAACTCCTAAGGGGGTGTTTCTCTTCAATCCCAAACCTCTTTAAATTTTTTTCTATTACATTTATTTTTTTTATAGTGAGAGTTGCCACTTGCATGTAAGTGGTCAGAGGACACCTTAGGGGACCAGGCTCTCTCCTTCTATCCCATGATCCCAGGGATTGAACTCAGGTCATCAGGCTTGAGCAGCAGGTACTTTACCCACCCCTAGCCCCTCTCTGGAGCCCCTCAAAACTCCTCTCTTTTGATATCCCTAGAGATATCTCTGCCAAATCCCCTTCCCTCTTCCTCTCCTTGTCCATCCTTCCATCTGGCATTCACGAAGCTCTTGCCAATGAAGTCACACTCTACAAAGGCAACGCTGGGGAGGGGGTCACTGAAATTAGGGCAGGGTCTGAAATGTCCCTGGGAGATATACATGTGAATATTCAAGGAAGCAGAGGCCAAATAAATAAATACACAGTGAAAGGAAACAACCTCAGGGTTTTATTCGGATGTCTGTGCAGAAACAACCAACCAACCAACCAACCAAAACCCTGCGTTTTACAGTTTGTCCCTCAAGGCTCCGCAGCATCCTTGAGCATCTTTATTGGACTTCACTCCTACACCCAGCCAGTTTCTTTGTGGCTATGTTTAGTGAGAGAGCTGCGGGAGGCAGAAGCCAGGAGGACGGAAAAACAGAGTGAGGGAAGACATACAGAAAAACAAACTTCCTATGGACCGAAAGAGGGCTGCTGGGAGGCATGGGAGCCCAGTGGAGGACAGAGCAGCTGCGGAGATTGTTAGCCAGCCCCCTCGGTTTCCACCCCGCGGGAGAGAGTTGGGATAGGATCCCTTTCTTCTGCTTTGTCCTTCCTTCTGTTCAGTCTGGGAACTGGAGAGCAGATTTGCAATGTCACCAAGCATGTTCTGTACTTTACTAATCTGGAGTCACTATTCGAGTGACTTACCCAAGGACACCTTTCCCACCCTGGCGCCACATGGGCGGGTCAGCTAGCTTATATGCTATATGTATCTCTGTATATGCTTTCCTATCTCTGTAGCTCTCCCATATGATAATTAAACCACAAACTCCTGGAGCTGTGTAAAGCAAGTAAGTATCTTGTGCCCTCCTCTCCCACTGCGCTTCATGGGCACTTTCAACATCAGTACGTCAGTACTTTGCACTACTGGTCTTCTGCAGAACCTTTCTGTACCTGTGCACCTGGGACCAGTTTGTACACATTTTTAGTCTATACATTAGCCAGGTATGTCTAGCTACCACTCTCACTGACATTTGGAACCTGAGCCCTAGAGGTACAGCCCTTCACCTAGAGTCTTTTCCTAAGCAGCCCAAATACCCTCAGCTGGTGGTTTGCATTATCTCTACAAGAACCAATGGCAAACTGTAATAACCACACAGCTCCCAAGGCACCAGTCTCCTCCATGATGGAATGAGAGGCAAAGCCAGCATGCCAGCTTGTTATGAGTACCCAGAAGCTGAAGAGGGATGCCCTGTTCTTTATCTGTCTGTGTGTCAGGATGGATACATCTGTACATATTATTCCTAGAACCATATGCATTTCTTCTTTTCACATAAAGAGATCTCCACGTGGGGATCTTGGTCAGACACTAGCTCTGTGTTTGATACACGCAGGATAGAGTTACTCTTTGCAGGCAAATGGAATGGCTGTCTGTTGATTGTCTTTCCTGGTGCAGGCAGAATCTTTTAGGTGTAATATTCACTTCTGAGATTTGGGGACTTTCCTACCCCAACCTCTGTCCAAGTTTTGGTAGAGGAAACGGATCTGAGCAGGGATGTGTAGGCGCTCTGTCCCTTTCCCTACCGAGTTCTGCTGCTGGTGTCACCCTGACCACTAAGTTAACACTGAAATGGAAATGCCCCGTTACTGAGTGTGAGCAGATAAGTCCGAGGCTCACTTATATTCTCAGTGCACACCCCTGTGTATTCTGGCGGGTATAGTGTACAGCCAGGTTCTGAGTGTGCAGTTTGGGGCTTCGTGTGACATTCTGATCAGAGGTGTGTGTATCACGCGTGGAAAGTCGGCTTGAGTTGCCTGTGGAGCTCAAGCTTGAGTTGCCAGGTAACTAGGTATAGGAGCAGGGGCTTGTGGACCTAAAAACACCCCGACCTCCACCCTGAGGAGTCCCAGTCTCTGCTGTCTCTGTGATGAGATAGGCCAGACCAAGCAGGACTAACCTGTAGGCCCCTTGGCATGCCCTTCTCTTGACTCTCTTACCCCCACCCCAGCTGTGGTTCAATCTTCCAAGTTCAGCAAAGTCCACATAAAGGAACAGTGTGTGATGTGGACTGGCCACAGTGCTCTACGTGGAAGAGTGAAGTGTGAACACCGAGTTTGAGCGTCTGTGTGCGTGAGAGGTTGTCCATCCTTGACCTGCTCTTCCTCTACTACTCCAGAGGATGCTGCAGTATGTCATACCTGGGTCTCTGAGAGAGCCCTGCTCCTGAAGTGGGGAGGAGAAAAATCAAAGAGCCCTGGGGAAAAAAGGGATGAAAGAAATGAGAGAGAGATTTGGGGGACTGGGGAGACACCCAGAAACAGACTGAGAAAAAAAAATCTACCTGGAAAGAAATAAAACATTAAAACAAGAGACAGTAATGCTAAATGAAGCAAGAAGAAAGACTACCAAAGACACATTTGCGTTAGAACTCCACGCAGGAAGCCCGGCTGGAAGGGACAGAGAGGACAGGCGACACACCTGCCCTGGACGAGCCTCCTGGGGCGCGGCGGGAACCCGAGCCTGGCTGCTCGCTCACTGGCTTGCTCGTTAAACCCCAGACCTCGCTCGGACGAAGAGCGCCAATTGCCACCCCTGCCCACCGCGCGGTGGGGCGCGGAAGGACGGTCGAAGCTTTGAACCCTCGGCCGGCCGCGAGGCGTCCTGCGGTGTCCCGGCAATGACAGGGTGACTTGGCCCCGGGAGAAGGACGTTGGGCCGGGAGCCCGGCCGCTCCCGCGCTTTCATCTCCAGCAGCCCGGTTCTCCCAGACGCTGCGCCCCCCGCGGCGGGTCCAGCCCGCACCCCAAGGCTAGGATTGGGCGAGCGGACCCCGGGACCGGCTCTGCGAGCTTGCCCGGGCTCTGGAACCGCCGACAGTGTCCCGGGCCCCGCAAGTCGATCTCCTACAGCGCCCAAGGATCCAGCCCGCAGCCGAGCAGCCGGGACTCCAGGGTCGGGTCATTTCATTTTCCTGGAAACCTGAGCAACTCTCCGGGCCCTCCGGGTCTTTGCTGTTGGGTGAGCAGGCTGCGTCCGCGGCGGGCTCGTGGCCACTCTCCCGGGGTCTGGGCACAGGTTCCCGCAGCCCTGCCCGGAAGAAAGGAATGAATAAATGCTACTCGCGGACCAGCTCACATAAGACCAACCCTGAGCTGGTGGGTCAGTGGAGCTGTTACCAGAAAGTTCTGGACCTCGTCAAAACGGTGGACGTTAGTGCGAGTGGGTGTGGACCACCTCCTTGCTGCTGCTGGGAGCTCAGGGGAACCCGCGGGCACCAGGCGGCTGACTGGGTGCGAAGGGCGCGGACTGCCGCCCGGTGCGGCTCAGACCCTCACCTAAAGGGACAAAACGGAGGGAGAGAGAAAGCGGCTTCCAGGGTGGCGGCAGAAGACTCCAGCGCCTGCTGGCTGGGCTCTTCTCACTCGCTCAGGAATGTAGTGTGGCTTTTCCGTTCGGTATGGCTGGCATGTGTAGGGTTGGGTGAATTGACTGTCCCTTGCCACCCCTCCTCCCTATCTGTACCCCCGCTTCTGAATCCCGTCAACTTCTCTCAAATAGATACGCGGCATACGGTCGCTTTTTTTTTTTTTTTTTAATGACAAAACAAAACAATTCACGGTACACTAAAATAGACTGACTTAAAATGCTGTAGGAGTCAGATTTGTCTCAGGGCCTCTGTCTGAGCTCCCTCTTAGAATTGACACTCTCTGAAACTAGGGTTTTGTTTGTTTGTTTGTTTGTTTGTTTGTTTTTTGCTGGGGCAAGCTGCATGCTCAGCTCAGCCTGACGCACCTTCTACTTGGAACTGTGTTCCTATAGCCTTTCTGTGTTTGCCACCACCAGCCGCAGGAATATTATTTTGACACAGTTTTGCTTGTTGCCCTGGCTAGCCTTCAACTCACAATAATCCTCCTGTCTTAATAATTTGTATTTTGTAATAATTTGTAGTTTCTTTTGTGTGTGTGTGTGTGTGTGTGTGTGTGTGTGTGTGTTTACCCTATGGCCTTGTGCATGCTAGGCTAGCACTCTACCACTGGACTATATCCCTAGCCCCCAGCTTCCTTAGTTGAGAATTTGTTTTCAGAGAATTGTGAAGATGCTACATATTTTGATTGTGCTTTGGTTTTTCTTTTTGCTTGTTTGTTTTTGATGACCCATACAGCCCAGGCTGGCCTCAAATTCCTTATATAGTCATGGTTTGCCTTCAACTTTTCATCCTCCTGCCTCTACCTTCTGAGTGCTAGAATTACAAAAACAGGCTCTGTGTTTAGTTCTATGCTTTCATTTTTAATAGTCAAGATAAAAGCCAGAAGTGTAATTAAATTCATTCAGGTCCCTGTCCAGAAACAGATGAAACAATAAATTGGGAAATGTAAATTGGGCATGGTGGTGTATGCCTATAATTCTAGCACTGCAAAGACAGACTCAGAAAGGTAGTTCACAAATTTGAGGACAGCCTGGTCTGTATAGCACATTCTAGGATAAAATAACATAGGGAGACCTTGTCTTAAATAAACAAAATAAATAAAAGTTAGGAAAATAACTTAAAATCTGAAATAAATAAATAAGATGTTGTTCAGTAAATTCAGAAAATCTAGAATTGTTTATCAACATGAATAGATTTTACAGCATAGTGCTGGATGAACAGGTTAAAAGTGAACGAGATTAAATGACAGGATTGCACTTGTACAGATTACAACACTTGGGCAGAGGAGGAGACAGGGTGGCTGCTGAGCTCCTCTCAGCATTCTCACTAACCTGGGTGACCTCAGGGAAGTCACCCAGCTCGGCTCCTTCCAGTGCCTCCTCAATCAGCAAATGCCAGATCGGAATGAAATTCTGTAATCCAACTTTCTCTGTAAACTGCAAGAAGTCAGCTGAAATGGGGTCCATAGACAACTTGTGTGAGTTAACCTCCCCCAGCACCCACAGTTTCACCATGCCTGCGTCTGTTTAGAGGGAAGCCCTTCCAGGCCAGAGTCCCTCCCTTCTCTTCCCATTTCCAAGTCCAAGGCCCCAGTAGCCAATGCTCTCCCTGAGGACTGCTGGATAGTCCTTAAGTGTGAGGCAGAAGGGAAGGGATGGGCTACAGCGATGCTCTGGAGGACATGGACTTTGAATTCGAAGAGTTTTCTTCCAAGGCAAGAGATGCAGTGGCGTTTTCTTCCCTTCCACCCCCACCCCCAGACCCTGGGCTGCTAGAGATGGCTAGAGAGAGGACCATCCACACATGCAGAAAAAAAGTAAGGCTAAAGGACCAGGAAGAGTCTAAAGACAACCCCCCCCCCCAGCTCTCCAGTTCTGGATTCCACTGCTCCCAGAGGGGTCCATTCTAACAAGGTGCCCCTCGGCCTGCCCCTCCCTCCCCAGGAGCTGAAGCCGCCAAAGGTTCTGGAATATAATGGATCATTTTCCAATTTACCAGGGTCTTAGAGATTACGCCGCTAATCCCATCAAAGACCATCTGCTAACATTGTCCCTCCTGAGCCAAAATAAATAGATCCTTTACTCCCTCCACTTCAGCTCCTCTGGGGTATTTGTACCAAGAGAATAGAAAAGGCCCACCCCACCCGCCCCACCCCCCATCTGAGCCCTGGACAGAAAGGCAGAAAACAAACTTAGCTTGTCTGAGGTGTGAAAGGTCACTTAGGCTCCTGACCTGCCTTCTTCCCAGAGAGCCTTCCCTGATGGGAATGGGGAGAGGGGCGGGCCAGGGCTCTAGGGGTCTCTCAGGGTCAGCCCCCTGTGGAGGTATGGGACAGGGTATTCAGTACCTTACTGTCCTGCTGTCTTTGCCTTGAGGCCTAGACAGGCCAATTCTGGTCTCTTTTTAGTCATTTTTACATTTTTCCCACCTGAGACCACTGGGACATAATTACTGAAATCTGGCTTTCATCGGTCCCTTGGCAAAATTATAGGGAAAGGGATATGAAAATCCACTAAACAGGGATTTATTTTTATCTCTAAGCATTTATTCCGTGGGTTATTTCCTGCTTGATTTCTCACTGGTTAGTACTCTTTCTAGAAGGATTTGTTCAACCAGATGGAAGGTTAGGAACAATTTCTCAGTCAGTCTCCTGGCGCGTGGACTACTGGACTCAGGAGGGTGGATGTGTAAACTGGGTTTTGGAGATTGGACCCTAACAGTACATATAGACAGGCAGTGAGCAGGGCTGGGGAGAGGGGTAAGGTGTCCTGGCAGTGAGCAGGGCTGGGGAGAGGGGTAAGGTGTCCTGGCTCAGAGTCATCAGAGAGGAGGGAGCCTCCACTGAGAAAATGCCTCCATAAAACTGGGCTGTAGGAAAACCTTAGGGTTTGGGGCCTTTTCTTAATTAGTAATCAATGGGGGAGGGCCCAGACTATTGGGGGTGGTGCTCCCCCCACCCCTAGCTGGTGGCTCTTGGTTCTATAAGCAAGCAGGGTGAGTGTGAGCAGCAGGCCAGTAGGTCCTCCATGGCTTCTGCATCAGCCCCCACCTCCGGTTTCCTGCCCTGTTTGAGTTCCTGCCCTGACTTCTTTCAATGATTAAGTATGATATGGAAGTGTACACCAAATAAACCTTTTCTCCCCAGCTTGCTTTTGTCATGGTGCTTCATCACAGCAACAGAAACCCTAAGACAATAGGTAAAGTGCTTGCTACAGGAGCCTAAGGAACTGAATGTGGATCCCCAGCAGGATGGGAAACTAACGGGATTAACTACACATCTGTAATCCCAGCACTGGGCTGCTGAGACTGGAGAATGGTGGGGTTTGTGATCAGCCAGTTGAGCTCAACCGGCAGGTGGGCTCTAGGTTCAAACCTTATTTCAAACATAAAAAGAGGAGGAAAGCAATAGAGGAAGATACTTCCATCAACCTCTGGCCTCCTTGTGCACTCAAACACACACACTCACCCACACACTCACACACTCACATCACCATGCACACACACTCACACACTCACATCACCATGCACACACATTTTCTCACATCACCATGCACACACACTCACAAGTTGACAGAAAGATTAAAAGAAATAATAAACAGATAGTGACTGCCGTGGAAAAGAAATATAAAACAGTACACAATAGAGAAAGTGGGCCTTACTGTGGTGGCTCAGATGTGGAGGAGGGGAGAACTCTGAATCAAGCTAGTGGAGCACCAGCCACATCCCAAGAGCACCAGCCACATCCCAGGAGCACCAGCCATGTCCAAGGAGCATCAGCCACATCCCAGGAGCACCAGCTACATCCAAGGAGCACCAGTCACATCCTAGGAGCACCAGCCACGTCCCAGGAGCAGCTCTCTCCACATTAGTCCTCAACCAAGGGTGTTCCCTCCTTGGTTAGTGCTTCAGCCATTGTTGCTAGCTGCTTTCTTCTCTGTTCAAGAACTTGAAGGGGGACAGTCTGCAGAAGCCAGTCTTCTGAACTCTGCCAAACAACTGCTGATTTGGGGTGATGCCCATGAATGACTGATCCCCAGAAGGGGAACATGCTTCTTTTTAGAAAAACAGCCAAGCTTCAGGACAGAAAAAGCAAATGTCTCTGCTCCTTCTGGCTGGGGGATCTTGGGTATGGCACTCTTTGCCTTCCAACTCCCATCTCCTCTTTTTTTAAAAACAGAGATCAAACCTGCCCCCAGGGCTGCTGTGACTTTGCCTGAGACCTTACACCACTGTGTGCTACAGAGATGAGGCAGGGGATGAGCCCAGACAGGTGTTAGGAGGCATCCGTTCACTGAAGGAACTTAATGGAAAAACTTGAGACTTTGCCTTCAGAGACAAAGATGAACTCCTAGTTCCTAAGTGGATTAATTTGACAAATGGTTGTTGGGTACTTCCATGTATAAGGCAATTAGGGACAAAAAGTGGGTTGGGGCTATGTCGTAACTAAAAAGTGAGAACAGGGACACCAGTTACTGCTCAGAAAATATAGGGAGAGGTTCTGTGGGGAAATTCCAGCATGTCTGCAAACTCAGCACATGAGAGGCTATGTATGAAAGACGGACATCAGTTGGAGCAAGATAGAACCAGGATGGCTTTGTCACAGGTGTATGAGTTGGGTTGTCCTTAGTGTGACAGAACACACAGGGCATGGGGGACAACAGGCAGTATTGGAGAACATTTAATGATGTGTGTCCCAATATTTCAGATATCTATGTCCCTGTTAGCCTATTCTGAGCCACCCTTGTCATGTGAGTGCTTAATGCTGAGTTGATCCCTGGCTTGGTCATGACCTTATCTAGACCAGGTGACAAGGGCTGCTGAGGCCAGCTCCATCTGCAGCAGGAAGCTGACTACTGAGGACTGCCCCCAGGAAGAGGGCTAAACAAGTGGGGCCTTTGCTATACCCACCATCTGCGTCATAGAATAGGACTTGTGGTGAATGCTAAATGAGGCGACATGACCCCGCCAAGTGCCTGGCATATGGGAGGAATACTTCAGATTACTCTTGAAAAAGAAGATGTCTTCTGAGGTGAGGAACTGTGAGGAAGAAATGAATCAGAGATATAGTGTCTGTCTTTAGTTGTTAAATAGCTGCCCAGACAGAAGCGGGTTGGACTTATCTAATCATACAGGAGACCCTAGGACAAGGTAGGGTAGGCCAGGAAATGCAGAACAACATGCAAACATTGTGGTGGTGCACCGGAGAGTGGAGGCTATGGGACTTTCAGTTCAAAGTCATCCTCCGTGCTGGTTAGTTTTCTGTCAGCTTGAGATAGATAGATCGTGTTAGCTGGGAAGAGGGAACCTCAATCAAGGAAAGGCCTCCATTAGATTGACCTGAAGGTAAGTCTGTGGAGCATTATCTTGATTGATGACTGAAATGGGAGGTCCTAGCCCACTGTGGGCTGTACCACCTCAGGGAGGTGGTCCTGGGATTAATATAAAGGCAAACCGAGCAAGTCTCAGGGAGCAAGCCAGTAAGAGCATTTCTCTATGGTCTCTGCTTCAGTTCCTGCTTCCAGATTCCTGCTCTGAGTTCCTGTCCCGATTTCTTTTAGTGACAGATTGTGATGGGGATGGAGTAAGTCAAATAAACTCTTTCTTCCCCAAGTTGCTTTCAGCCATGGCGTTTGTTTAGCAAACAATAGAAAACAAGCTAGAATATTGTGGTCTGAGTAAGAAGCCCCCATAGGTTCATACAGGTGTGGCCTTCTTGGGGGATGTGTGGCTTTGTTGGAGGAGGTGTGTCATTGGGGGTTGGCTTAGAGGTTTCACAAGCTCATGTCAGGCCCAGTCTGAACCTCTCTGTGTTTGTGAATCAGGATGTAGTTCTCAGGTACTTCTCCGACACTATGCCTGTCTGCCACCATGCTCTCTGCTATCATGATAATGGACTAGACCTCAAAAACTGTAAGCAACCCCCCAATTAAGTGTTTTCTAAGAATTGCCTTGGACGGGCTGGAGAGATGGCTCAGTGGTTAAGAGCCCAGAGGTTCTGAGTTCAACCCCCAGCAACCACATGGTGGCTCACAACCATCTGCAATGGGGTCTATCGCCCTCTTCTGGTGTGTCTGAAGACAACTACAGTGTGCTCGCATACATTAAATAAATCTTTTTTAAAAAGCTGCCTTGGTCATGGTTTCCTCACATCAACAGATCACTGACGAACACAGACATCCTCAAAGGCCAGCCTAGGGCTGTGTGGGACTCTATCTCAAAACACAGCAAACAAACACCACGGGAACCACCAGAAAAGACCATAGTGGCCAATTAAAGTCTGAAGACGGATTTTTGGATGCTTTTTTTAGTTCTTTGGATGTAGTGTGCAGCAGGCACCATGCGCCTTCAGTTTATCCCTCTATCAAGTGGCTAATTCGGGGCCACGTTCATAGTGGGTGTGTCTTAGAAAAGTCTGTATAATGGTTGGCTGACTAGGGCAGGAATTTCACCATAGTGTCCCAAAGCCCACAGACAGTGAAGCCAAGGAGTGGTGCTGTGTTGTGATTCAGAAGGCAAAGGTGGCTAGATCAATTCCCTGTAGCTGTCTATAGCCAAGGGTGGCTTTTCAGAGTTTCCTGACCATGACAAATTTACTCAGTGGCCTCTGGTTTCTCTTCTATGGCAAAGTCCACTATATGATGGGAAGGTAAAACGAAGTTCCCTGGAGAACATGTCTAGAGAAGCTATGGTCTTTCTATATAAAGAAATTGGAAGAAAGGCTCTAAGGTGCCTGCCCTGAGGCAGGGTTGGCAAGGAAACAATTCTCCAGGGAAGTGGATTTTTAAAAATCCAAGGATCAGTGGATTTTTAAAAACCTCTGCTGCTCATTCTGCCCCATCAGTGTAGTTTAGGGGTTCTATCTAAATGACTTCTAATTCCTATTTCTCATGCAAGGTCTGAGTTTCGCTTTTAAGAGCTTGAGAATTTTAATTTCAGAGGTTCTGAGAAGAACCCCTAGGTATTTGGTTCCGCCAGGTTTTTTTCCCACTGGCAGCCATGGTGTTGAACCACTGGAGTAGAGTAGAAGACCCACTGTGGGAAGGGAAGCTGGGCTCAATCAAAATAAATGAGGCTTCCCCTTAGGGCATCCCTGGACCAGCCTGGTAGAAAGAAGCCGTGGTTTCCTCTTCTGTTGCTTCATGCTGCCACCTAGTGTACCAAGACTGAAATAGCGTCCCTAGAGAAGGACATTCATTCACTCACATTTGTTCACAATTACCTTATTAATTTTTGAGAGGGATCTCACATAGCTGAGGTTGTCCGAGAGCTTACCTTGTAGTTAAAGATGGCCTTGAACTCCTGACTCTCTGCCTCCACCTGCTAAGTATTGGGATAACAGACATGTCATGTCCAACTTCATTATCTTATTTACCAATTCACTCAACCTTTCAGAAAAAAAAATACTGAACTTTCCCTCTGGTAAAGTGAGGTATTTCATGACTCCAGATATTCTGTAACTACATGCTGTCTGCCTGTTCTTGAAAGCACTGTGGAAAGAGGGTCTAGCCTCTGCCTCAGAGTGTCTCAATCCCTTGTGCTCATTTCCTGTTGCAGAAGCAGAGACAAGGTCTGAGATCCCTTCCAGCCCAAGGCACAGGCTTCTCGGCACGAGTGTCTACTAACCAGACGGTAATAGGAGGGAGAACACCTCATGAGTCTAACATTCTGGGTACTTACTTCATTGTTCACAAGGTGATTTTGTTTGGTTGGTATCCATCTATCCATTTATTTACTGTTTGTTTGTCTGTTTGAGACAGGGTCTCACCATGTAGCCCAGACTGATCTGAAGCCCCTGGCACTACTGCTGCAGCTTGCTAAGTGCTGCATCAGAGGTGTGCACCAGAGCACCAGGCTATGTCAAGCAACTTCACTTCCATAGAGCCTAACTAAGCCTTCCGTGGAAGGCACACACCCTTCCTAGGGAAAGCAGGGGAGTCACCATCCCTAGCTCAGTGGGCTAAACTTAGAACTAGAGAGTTCTCCATGCTGGTGGGACAGTAGTGGGGAGCAGATGGAGAGCAGAAAGATGCTGATTTTATCATCCCAAACCAGAACATGACAAGCTGTTCTCTCCAGAGAGACAGAGGTGTCCAGAAGTGTCATGGGACAGTTGATCTGCCTTCTGTGGTACATATGCTCCTCCTGGTGGCCAAGACTACAGAAATGTCCTCTGGTAAGATGGGTGTGTGGGGATGTGTGAGCCCAATGAGGCAGAGACTGGAAAGTGGTCCCTTGAACCTGCACCAACACGGGCTTCAGGAAAGCAGACAGGCTAGAACTGAGGAGAAGTAAATAAAACCTACTTCCTGCTACTACACTTCCTAAGAATTTCCAAACTCCTTGGCTTACTTGATATTTTTCTAACAGCTTTATCTGTTTCATATTTAATGTTTTCCACTCTATGAAGTCCTTGCAGACTCCAAGAGGGCAAGCATGCTATAGAGTCCTACAAGAAGCCATGGGGAGCTGGGGTTTTTATCCTGGGACTCAGAACAGAGATGACTGGGTTAGTCAAGCACTAGGGACTGTCATCGGCTGTTCTTCCAGAGGACCTAGGTTTGATTCCCAGCACCCACATGGCAGTAACTTCAGCAATTCCAGTTCCAGGGGATCTGACACCCTCTTCAGGTCCCCACAAACACCAAGCACACGAGTGGTGCACAGACATATGTGTGGGTAAAACATGCATAAAAATTTAACACATAAATTAGTAGACAAATTTATTAACTATTACTTAGTAAAATTAAAATGTAAAAGCACGGGCAAGAGTGCTTTTACAGAGCCCAGAAGAAAAATTACCCTTTTTGTTTTAGGGATATCTCTAATATATTCCAGTGCCCTCAGAATGTCCACCTCCAACAATACAATCAGTTCAGAAATAAAGCACCACGGCTCCCCTTACAGAGCCCAAAAGCAGACATTAACAGATAAATGAGAACTGACTAAAATCGGTCACACTAAGAGGTAAACATCACACATGGCTGTGGTTTTATTCCATGTTCTGCTGTGTTTGAGTCCATGACCCTGCACACATCCATCACTGGGCTGTGCCCCAGATCTCCCCAGACAGCCTTGAGTACCGATAGTGAGGAGAGAATATTCTTGGTTCAAATATAGCTAAGAAGAAGTCTGTGTCCTCTGAGGAAGTAAGAGACTACAGAAAAAGACAAATGTCTACAGAATCACCCAGTGATGGTATACAGTAAAGGAAGGTGGGGGCTCCAAGGGGCTTTAACAGCAATTGATGGAAAGGGGGATCTGAACTGGACTTTGTGTGCTGGTAGGATTTCTTTCTTTAACCTTCATTTATTTTTTTTTCTTAAATGACAGGGCTGATAAAACAGCTTATCAGTTAAGAGCACTTGTTGCTCTTGCAAAGGGCCTGGGTTTGGTTCTCAGCACCTACATGTGGCTTACAGCCATCTGGAACTCCAGTTCCAGAGGATAAAACATCCTCTTCTTGCCTTGGTGGGCATTTGTGTGTAAGTGGCACATAGACATACATGTAGGCAAACACCCATACACATAAAAGTAAATAAATCTTTTTTAAATTATTACAATAGGAGCCATGTGTGGTGGCACACACTTTTAATTCTGCCTTTAATCCTAGAACTCAGGAGACAGAGGCAAGTGTATCTTGATGAGTTTAAGGCCATCTTGGTCTACATAGTTTCAGATTAGCCACAGTCACATAGTGAAACCCTGTCTTAAAAAACAAAATTATAATATTTATTTACTTACTGTGAACAAACATGTGTGTACACCCATGTGCCACTTCATGCATGTGGTGGTCAGAGGACAACTTGAGGGAGCCAGTTCTCCGCTGGCACCATGTGGTTCTAGGGGCAGAACTTAGGTGGTCAGGCTTAGGTGTCTTCATGGCTAAGGCTTCATCAGCCCTTGCAGGGAGGATTTCAACAGATTTGTCTGACAGTGGGAGACAGGTAGAGGAAGAATGATTTAAAGAAGGAAGCAGTGTCAAGAACAGAAGGACAGGGCTTGTTAAAGATGCTATTTTCAGCCAAACGAACGAAAGATTCACGACGATGTATGTATGTATGTCTGTAGGATGTATGGCTGAATATGGCAGGCACTCATCGTTGAGCTACACCAAAGCCAGAGGCTGATATTAGAAGATGGTAAACACAGTCAGGAGGTAAGACTGGAGCACTCTGGGTGTTAGACTAAAAGCTTGGAACCTCATTCGTCAACAGGAGCTGTTTAGAACTGTGATGCTTTGAAAGAGGTGGCCCACACTGGCTCAGATGTTGGAATGCTTGTTTCCCAGTTGACTGTTTAGGTGTGGCCTTGGTGTAGAAGGTGTGTCACTCAGGGTGAGTGTCTTAGTTCAGGTTTTACTGCTGTGGACACCATGACCAAGGCAATTCTTATACAGGACAACATTTAATTGGGATTAATTTAAGTAGGAATATGGCAGCATCTAGGCAGGCACAGGGCTGGAAGAGCTGAGAGTTCTACCTCTTGTTCTGAAGGCAGCTAAGAAAAGACTGGCTTCCAGGCAATTAGGAAGTGATGCTCACAGTGACACACCCACTCCAACAAGGCTACACCTACTCCAACAAGGCCACACCTCCTCACAGTGCCAGCCCTTGGGCCATGCATATGCAAATCATCAGAATAGACTTTGAAGTTTCAAAATTCCATGATACCCTCAGTCTGTCTGTCTGTCTGTCTGTCTGTCTGTCTGTCTGTCTCTATGTCTCTCATTCTCTGCCTACTGCCTGAAGATCAGGATGTAAGTTCTCAGCTACTGTCCCAGTGCCATGCCTGCCATGCTTCCCACCGTGAGGATCATGGACTAACACTGAAACTATAAGCCACCCCTCATTAGATGCTTTCTTTTATGAGCTACCTTGGTCATAGTGTCTCTTCACAGCAGTAGAGTAGTAGCTAAGACAGACTTATACTAACAAAGAGTGATATTCATTTAGTGATTTATCTTTCCAGTGTGAGTGTGTGTGTGTGTGTGTGTGTGTGTGTGTATTGGAGGCCAGAGATTGATGCTGGGAATATTCCTCTAATCGCTTTCAACATGATTTTTTGAGACAAGATCTATCACTAAACCTGAAGGTTGAGTTTCAGCTAGACTGGCCAGTGAGCTTCAGAGATCCCCGTGCTCCTAGCCCTGGACTGCAGATACCTGCTGCCATGATTGGCTTTTATTTGGGTACTGGTTATCAAAAATCTCTAGTTTTCATAGTTATACTTGTATTCTTCCCACCGAGCTATCAGCTGCATGCATATATATATATATATATATATATATATATATATATATATATATATATGTGTGTGTGTGTGTGTGTGTGTGTGTGTGTGTGTGTGTGTGTGTGCATTTCTAGCTTCCTAATTATGGATATGTGCTGGATAGTTCTATGTCAACATGACACAAGCTAAAGTCATCTGAGAGGAGGGAACCTCAGTTAAGAAAATGCCTCCAGAAGATCGAGTTGTAGGCAGGCCTGTAAGACATTTTCTTGATTAGTTATTGATGTAACAGGGCCTAGCCCATTGTGGGTCGGGTCATTCATGAGCTAGTCCTACTGGCTGGGGTTCTACAGGAAGGCATACTAAGCAAGCCACAAAGAAAAAAAATCCTGTCCTGACTTCCTTTGATAATGGACAGCAATATGGACATATAAGCCAAATAAACTTTTTGTTTCCCTACTTGCTTTTGGTCACGGTGTTTCATCACAGCAATAGAAATCCTGTGGGGAGGTGTGCGTGTGCATGTGAGTTCAGTGCCTACAGAGGTCAGGAAACAGTGTCAGACCTCCTGAAGCTGGAGATGTTGTGGACTATCTGACATGGGTGCTGGGAACTGAATTTGGGTCCTCTACAAAAGCAGAGCGTGCTCTTACCTACCAAGTCATCTCTCCAGCCCGTTTGGTTTGGTTTTTATTGTTTTCAGAGACCATCTCACTCTTTAGCCCAGGCTTGCCTCAAACTCCCAACCCTGCTCCAGTTCCTGCGTGCTGGGGTTATAGGTATGATCCATCATGTAAAGAAAGACTGATGCTTTAATGTCTTTTCAGTGTAAGCACAGTCATCTCTTCAGTGAGGCAAGCGCTGCTGTGACTCTGCATGTGAGTAGCAGTTGTTTATGCTTTTACCAAAAAAATCCCTTGGACTCTTGTATCAAGTGAGCTGACAGAACGCTTCGTTCATGTTGGCTGTGTATGAAGTGCACCATGCCTTTTGACAGAGACTGGCTTTCACAGAGGCATGGGGGGGGGTTCTGTTTTCTTCACAAGAACTTAAAATGCAGGCTGGTGAGATGGCTCAGCAGTTAAGAGCACTGACTGCTCTCCCAATGGTCCTGAGTTCAATTCCCAGCAACCACATGGTGGCTCACAGCCATCTTCTGGCACATAGGTGTACACGCAGACAGAGCACTCCTACATTAAAAATATACCTAAATAAATAAATTAAAAAACAAAACAAAACTTTCAGAATTCACTCCACTCTATTGAAGGAGTAAAGCTCCATGCTCAGGGTCAGAGGTCCAGGGTTTCATGAGGGATCAACCATCTGCTAAAGAGAAAGCTGTCTGGGATGAGAAGTGCCTATTAACTAATATTATATATTACATAACTGATACTAACATATACTATATTACATAACTGATACTAACATATACTATATATGATATGTAACATTATATATAACTAAAATATAAAAATATAACTGAACACACATCTTTAATCCCAACACTCAGGAGGCACAGATAGAGGCAAACTCTCTGAGTTCAAAACCAGTCTCATTATATGGCAAGGGCTACATAGAGAGATCCTATCTCAAAAAAGACCAAAAAGAAAAAAAAACTAAAATTCACATAACTGAGGAGAAAAAAAAACAACTATGCTTTCAATGGAAATCTTATTAATAATTAAGAAAGCTTTGTAATTTTCATGCAAAATGACAGTGAAGCTGACCTAAGGAACTATAGTGGATACGTAGAGGAGGAACAGATTTATAGAGAGCCTTCCAAAGAAAAGGGGTCCAGGCCTGGAGAGATGGTTCAGTGGTTAATAGTACTTGCTGCTCTTGCAGAGGACCTGGGTTGAATTCCTTTTTTTTTTTAAATAATGTTTGACTCATTAGAATATAACAGCAAGAAACCCAATGTCGCAATAGTGAAATATTTCCACAAAGAATGATTTTTTAAAGATTTATTTATTTATTTATTATATGTAAGTACATTGTTGCTCTCTTCAGACACCCATATGAGGGCATCAGATCTCATTGCAGATGGTTGTGAGCTACCATGTGGTTGCTGGGATTTGAACTCATGACCTCTAGAGGAGCAGTCAGTGCTCTTAACCGCTGAGCCATCTCACCAGCCCCTGGGTTGAATTTCTAGCACCTACACTGATAACTTGAGTTCTGGGGAGTCCAGTGCCCTCCTTTGGTTTCCATAGACACAAGATATTCATGTGACGTATAAGCAACCATGCAGACAAAACAGTCATACCTATAAAATTAAAATATTTCTTTAAAAAGATGTAGCAAAGTACTTATTGTGACAAAATAAATATGACATTAGGAAGTGAAAAGGGAATGCACAAAAGATGTTGCTGTTGCTCCTTTAAATTTACTGTCGCATGTGCCTGCTTCTCCGCATGTGCGGCGCACTACGTGCATTTAGAGCAACAGGGCAGCCTTAGATTCCACGCAACTGAGATGCGACTGTTAGCTGCCTAATGTGAGTCCTGGGTCCTTTGCAAGAGCATCAAGTGTTCTTAAGCACTGAGATATGTTATCCATGTGTGTGTGTGCATGTATGTGCATGCGTGTGTGCGTGCGTGCGTATGTGTGTGGGCACGCGCGAGTGTGTATATGACTGGGACGATACTGGACTGAGCTCTCCTCCACCTTTACATAGGTTCCAGGAATGAAGCTGGAGTCATCAGGCTTGCACGGCAAATGCTTTTACCTGCTGAGCCATCTCATGGTTCCTGTTCCTAGTCTTTTTTTTTTTTTTTTTTTTTTTTTTTTGGTTTTTGGTTTTTGGAGATAGGGTCTCTCTGTATAGCCTTGGCTGTCCTGGAACAGGCTGGCCTTGAACTCAGAAATCTACTTGCCTCTGCCGCCCAAGTGCTGGGATTAAAGGCGTGCGCCACCACCACCCGGCCTGTTAGTAGTCTTAAATACCTGCCCACTACACACACACACACACTTCTGTGAACACTCACATTTAGAAAGAGAGATACTCAGACATAATTTGAGCATCTAAGAAAGTAGTGTGACTATTAACTACAATAAAGAATTTAGAATTTAGGAGAAATTGATGTCTTCAATGCTAAAGCTCCTGTGTTCCTGTTAAATATAACCAGTGAAACAGCCTGAATACAACCCCACAGTGACTGGATACAAAGGTGTGAAGCTCCAGAGAGAGTTTCAGGCTGTACACAATGGACTGTGAGCCATGGAAATTTAAGGATTGCTTTAAAATCAGGAGCTGATGATACTACCCTGAAAAGGAGTGAAGAGAAGGCAGCTAAAGAACAGACCTCTCTCCAAGAGAGTAGTACATCCTGTGGGCCAGGGTGTACCAGGTAGAGAAGACGCATGCTAGACAATCTTGTGCCCTTACCCTCTACAGCAAAAAGTGCTTTGATACAACAACCCCTCCTGTGGAACCAACGCAGCATTTTCTGTGTCCATTTCCCTTTTTCTTTTCTTTCAGTCTTTTTTCTTTTCTTTCTTTCTTTCTTTCTTTCTTTCTTTCTTTCTTTCTTTCTTCCTTTCTTTCTTTTTCTTTTTTTTAAAGTAGCCCTGGTGTCCTGAAACTCCCTCTGTAGACCATGCTGGCCTCAAATTCCAAGATCTGTCTGCCTCTGCCTTCTGAGACCTGGGATTAAATTCTTGCACCACCACACCTGGCTCTGCTTCCTTTAGAGGAAGGCAAACCACCCTATCTCCCCTGATTACTGGCTTGTTTCCAGGCCCATGTACCTTTCTTACACAGCCCAGGCCCACCTAACTAGGTATGCTACAGTGGATTGAGCCTTCCTCCTCAAATAACAATTGAAAAACTGTCCCACAGATCTGCCCACAGTCCTATCTGATCTGAGCAACTCTTTAGTGAGATTAATTCCCTCTGCCCAGGTGACTCGAAGTTTTGTATCAAGTTGACTGCTGAAACCAACCAGGACAGTTACCCATTCTAGTTCTGCCCATTTTTCAGTGTTTCACTTGATTGTTTGGATGTTTTGAGGCAGGGTCTCAGCCCTGGTTGGCCTGGAACTCACAGTAATCCGTCTGCCTCTGCCTCAAGTGCTGGAATTATAAAGGTGTGCACCACCAGACTCATTTTCCATTTTAAAAAATTGTTTTAAAGATTTTATTTATTTTATGTATGTAGGTACACTGTCACTGTCCTCAGACACACCAGAAGAGGGCCTCAGATCCCACTGCAGATGATTGGGAGGCACCATGTGGTTGCTGGGAATTGAACTCAGGACTTCTGGAGGAACAGTCAGTGCTCTTAATAGCTGAGCCCCATTTTCCATTTTTTTTTTAAAAATCCAAGTTATTTAAAATATTTTATTTTTAATTAAGTGCATGTGAGTTTGTGTGTGGGTTTGTGTACATGAATTCAGATGCTGCAGAAGTCAGAGGTGGGGTTACAGGCAGTTTTGAGCTGTGTGGAGTGGTGCTGGGAACAAAACTCACGTCCTCTGAAAAAGCAGCATGCTCTCTTAACTGCTGGGCCATCTCTCCAGCCCTTGAAATATGATTTTTAAGTGTCAGAAACCAATTTAGATAGATTCCTTTTTTAAACAGGGTCTCACTATGTAGTTGTGGCTGCCCTAGAACTCACTTTGTAGATCAGGCTAGCTTCAAAATCTGCCTGCCTTGGTGCTGGGTGCTGGGATTAAATGTGTGCACCACCATGCCTCACTAAATTCTGACTACCTTAAAACTCTGTGCCAAACACACCACAGCTCCTAGTCGGCACCTATCTCTCTGGCACAGAAGGCAAAGGAGCAGGTACCAGGGAATGAGTGCAGGAGAACCACTTACTTTAGGAACACCAGTGTTCAGGACCAAGCTCAGCCTTCTAGGTCCTTCCAGTGATCAGGAATCTCAGTCCATCAGTAATCACGGCACTACCAGCTTCTTGTATTGCACCTTCCCTGCAGTCAAGATCTCAACAGGCAGCAGAACATGGTGGCACATGCACTTAATCCCAGCACATGGAGCAGGGGGAACTCTGTGAGTTGAAGGCCAGCCTGGCCTAAATGGTAAGTTCAGGGCAGCCAGCACTGCATAAAGAGACCTGTCTTAAAAAACAAGTAAAAAGCTGGGCAGTGGTGGCGCACGCCTTTAATCCCAGTGCTTGGGAGGCAGAGGCAGGCAGATTTCTGAGTTCGAGGCCAGCCTGGTCTACAGAGTGAGTTAGTTCCAGGACAGCCAGGGCTACACAGAGAAACCCTGTCTTGAAAAACCATTCTCTTCCTAAGCCACTGATCCATTGTTCCATACGCCCTGTAGGCATGTTCTAGAAAGCGTTTTACCTTTTCTTCCTACAAAATGATGGTAATAAAGTAAATTGTACTTGACATCCTCTTTCCTTCTTTCCTCATTCATTGTCACCACTTGTCCACTCAATGCCATCCAAGGTCAGTTTCCACCTCTAAGAAGGAAATGGGCCTATTGCCAACTTCATTAATATTGTTCCAATCAATCCTTCACCTCAGAGATCAATACTGTTCCTTCTATATTTTAGCATTTCGCTAAACTGGAAGAGGGGGCATAAAGAGGGTGGATGGCATGAGCCACTGATTCTCAAAGACTTCTTTTAGGAGACCCTCAGTGATGCATTTCAGCCTGACTCCCTGACATCTGTAAACAGGGTGGTCTTGTGGTGCCCTACCCTGAGCACACACCCTGAGAAGGCTGTGGCCTATGTTACTGCCTGCCTGTGTCCCCATCTGCTGATAGTCCAAGCCCCCTCTTTTGCCTTTTTAAAGATCTGTGTATAGGGTGAAGAGATGGCTCAGTTTAGAGTGCTTGCTGCTCTTTAGAAGACCTGGGTTCCAATCCCAGCATCCACCTGGTGGTTCACAACTGTAATAACAATTGTGGAGTTGTGGTTCCTTTGAAAATACAGAAATACTATGGGAATGTGTTTTTGTTTTGATCCAAGGTGTGGAGATACGGGGTCACTTCTGACTGACCACAGCAGGTGACTATGATTTGCCTCTTACTCTATAGGGAAGTACTTTTGCCAGCTGTAGAGAGTTTCTGCAATTGTGTGTCATTTGGAAATCTGGGATCGATAGGTGGGTTGTTGGTTGGTTGTTGTTGGTCATGGTTTGTTAAGTAGTCATGTACAAAGAAAAAATAAGAGATTAGATATCCTGACATCGAAGATCAAACTTGCCCCAAGGAACTCAATGCCCCCTATACTCAGCAGGAAGTAGTCTAACAATAACATCTCCCCCTTTCCTTTCTGTTCCTTTTTCTCTCTATCTAGTGTTAGGAGGTTGAAAGGGTGGAAAAAAAGTGGAGAAGATGGAAGAAAGAAGAACCTGCAAAGTAACAAAAGACAACACACAACCATCCCAACTCCAGTTCTAGGGGATCCAATAACCTCTTCTGACCTCCATGGGCACCAGGCACACATACGGAACATATACACATATTCAGAAAAAACATCCAAATGCATAAAGCTGAATAAATCTACTAAAAAATGTTTGTGTGTGGGGGGCCCTCCTGCCAGTGTTTGCAGAAGCAGGGTTAGGAACCAAGTGCAGCACACGCAGGGCCCGTTCTGCTTTAAGAAACCCCATGCTGCTGCCCCGCCTCCTTTCCTCCCTCTCCCTGGGCAGGAGTCCCAGAACACCTGGTATGCCTGACAAGCTCTCTGTCACTTGGACACACTGACAGAGTCCTGAGAGCTTTTATAAGCATCCCATAGTGCAGGTTTTCAAGGACGGAGAGGGCAGTGCATGGGGTAAGCACCTGAGTTTACACTGAACATATACGCTAGTTGTTTTATAATTTATTTATTTAAGTTTTTCTCTGGCTCCTATTTGTTCATTTTAAAATATTGAGAATTAAACACAGGCACTAACAAATGCTGGACAGGCATTCTACTATCCTTCTTGTTTTCTCTCTCTCTCTCTCTAATTTTACATGTATGGTTTGTTCTGCATGTATATCTATGTACCATGTGCATGCAATGTGCACTCAGAGACCAGAAGAAGGTGTTAAAACCTCTGGGACTGGAGTTACAGATGACTGTGAACTACCATGTGGGTGCTGGGGATTGAACCTGATACTCCAGAAGATCAGCCAGTACTTTTTAACATTTAAGACATGTCTCCAGCTCTCTTATTCCTAAACAAAGACTTGCTATGTAGCCCTGGCTGACTTTAGACTCACTTCCTGCTGAGATTAAGGTATGTGCCACCTTGCCTAAACCATTGTGAGACTTTATTTTGCGATAAGGTCTTGATAAACTTCTCAGACTGGCTGAGAGAGCTAATCTTTGTTGTTACACAACGAGGGATCCTGAGTTGAAGAATTGCTTCCATCAGACTGGCCTGTGGGATAGCTGTGGCCTGGGGATGTAGCTGAACAGTAGAATGCTTGTCTAGCATGGATAAGGATGTGAGTTCTATTCCCAGCACCACAATAAACAGACACATTAACTACATAAGTTAAAGAAAAAAAGAGAGAAAAAAGTAGCTAGGGCTGGAGAGATGACTCAGTAGTTAGAAGCATGTACTGCTGTTTTAGAGGCTCTCTGGGAGAGAACCCTAGCACACACATCAGGTAGCTCACAACTGCCTGTAACTACAGTCCCAGGGCATTCTACACAGTCTTCTGGCCTCCATTGGGCACCTGCATATGTGTGGTATACATACACTTAATAAATCTCTTATTTTTTAGATGTATCTATTTTGAGTGTTCTGCCTGCATCATATGTTTGTGTATTACTTATGTGCCTGCTGTCCATGAAGCTTCTGGAACTGAAGTTGGAATGATTGTGAGTTACTATGTGGGTGCTAGGAACTGAACCCAGGACTCCCAAAAGAACAAGTGCTCTTAACTGCTGACCTATCTCTCCAGTTCCTAAGTAAATCTTTAAAACAGCATAAAAATAACAGCTGCAAATGAGCCAGCAGTCAAGTCAGTAAGCAATGTTTCTCCAAGGTTTTCACTTCCGTTCCTTCATCCAGGTATATGCCTTTAGCTCCTGTCCCAGCTTCTACTGGTGATGGATGTTAACTTGTAAGCTGAAATAAACCCATTCCTTCCCAAGCTGCTCTTGGTTGGAATGCTTTATCACAAGTTTAGAAAGCAAATATAGTAGGCTGGCCTTGGACTCACTTGGCAGGCCAGGCCAGCCTTCAATTCACAATCCTTAGTTTCCCAAGTATTTTTATCACTAGGCCTACCGTTTAAATTATACTTCATACATATAAAATGGATGACAGAGTCCCAGCATTTAACCAGTAATCAGGCCATTGCCAACAGCATGCGCTCCGCTGAGCTTGTCTTCACTCCACCCTCTGGCTCTCTCCAGGTAACTATCAACACATCCCATCTCTGTCATTCCTCTGCTCCACCAATGCTTCTGCTATTTTGTTATATTTGAACTTCAAGAGCTAATTTCAGATGTTTGCAGGGCTCTGGGGTTTCCCTGCTCACTGAGCTTGACCACCCCACCCCCTACCCCCCATTATAACCTGTGAAGTCTCTTAGATCACAGGCATGTCATCTTTCCAGTGTTTTTTTTGTTTTTGTTTTTTTTGTTTTTGGCTTTTTGAAACAGGGTTTCTGTTTATAGCCCGGGCTGTCCTGGAACTCACTCTGTAGACCAGGCTGGCCTCGAACTCAGAAATCCGCCTGCCTCTGCCTCCCAAGTGCTGGGATTAAAAGTGTGCTCCACCACTGCCCGGCTCTTTCCAGTGTTTTGACTTAACTGTGCCTATGCTCTTCCTTTAAGAGTAACCACCCCAGCTGGGCAGTGGTGACGCACACCTTTAATCCCAGCACTTGGGAGGCAGAGGCAGGCGGATTTCTGAGTTCAAGGCCAGCCTGGTCTACAGAGTGAGTTCCAGGACAGCCAGGGCTACACAGAGAAACCCTGTCTCGAAAAACAAAAAGCAAAACAAACAAACAGAAAAAGAGTAACCATCCCAGGCTGGAGAGATGGCTCAGTGGTTAAATGCACTGACTGCTCTTCCAGAGGACCTGGGTTCAATCCCCAGCAAACACATAGTGGCTCACAACCCCTGTAATGGGGTCTGATTCCTTCTTCTGGTGTATCTGAAGATAATTACAATGTACTTATATAAATAAAATAAATCTTAAAAAAAGAGTAACCATCCAACTTGACACAAGGTCACTGTGAGCCAGAAGGTAGTCCCAAGCAATATAGGACCCCGGATGGGGAGGTAGGGCTTCTCAGCTGCTCCACCTTGACAGTGTTTTTTTGGGACTCCAACATCCTAATCCTCAACTTGTACCTGTACAAGTGCTCTGCCACTAAACTAAGCTACACCTCCATCCCAATAGAGGGGTTATGTGAAGACCTCTTGAAAGAAAGAATATAAGACAAGTGTGAAATATTCTCTCTAAATAGATATTCTTACTACTGTAGCAAGGTGTCTGCAGGATCCTGGCCAATAGCTCTCAAGCTATTTGCACTATAATCTTACCAGCAAAAGACAGCCAGGCGCGTCCAACCTGTGGCCTATTAAAGTGGAGGGCATCTGTGAATACGTCCCCAAACAAAATCGTTTGTGGCTTTGTTTTTGTTTAAGACAAGAGTCTCGTATATTTCGGGATAGCCTGAACTCACTAGGTCGTCTGGCCTTGAACTCCTAATCCTCCTCACTCCATCTCTCAAGTGCCAGAATTACAGGGATGCGCCACTATAAGCACATACCAGGTCGAACCCCGGGTTCTGTGCATGCTAGGAGAGCAGCCTACCAAAAGAATTACATCCCCAGCCCCGCGATTTTTTTCTTCCTTTTTTTATAATTCAATCACGCAGTTTTTCGGTGTGAACTTTGTAGTTAACAGTTTTGACAGTGACAAATCGTTGCATTCGCCTGTTGGATTCTCCTGGAACGCCCAGGCAATGATAGATCTTACGCAGTGCTGTCAATCTCAGTAAAATTGCCAAGAGGGCAGAGGGTGCTAATTCTCAATTCGTGCAGGAAGTTGACGATGGTAGTTTACGCATGCGCAACTTCTGGAAGCAGAAGCGCGCCAGCCGAAAGCAGTTGCTTCACTTGTAGTTTCCCCAGGGTAACACCTTTTGAGAAGTACGCACGCGTCTTGTGCAGACAGCGGTTGGCCGGTGCTTCCATCATTCACCGGAAGGGCCAATGGAGTGAGCCTAGTTACCTACTTCCCACTGAACAGGCGGCGCCGGGCGTGGCTTGAAGGCCTTTGTTCCAGGAGCGGCGTTACTTTGCGAGGAGCTCGGGAGCGTGTTCTGCCATCCGTGAAGCCCCAGGGAAGCAGTCAAGCGCTAAGTGCCACCTCTGGGGGCAGACCGTGCGGAAATGGGTGTTAGGCGACTCTGCGGCCTACCTTCTATACCTGCCCCCTTTCGCCTTAGAATGGAGGGTTGCTTTGAAACCCGGAAGTAGTTCATCGCTCTCCGGAACACATCGCGGGTCACGTGGGAGCGGTGCGTGGCGGGCGCGTGACCCGGCGTTCTGCGAGTCTTCCCCTCCCCAGGGGCACCCAGCATGCGTTGGGCACGTGATAACTCATGTCCTAAATAGGAGCAGTCCTGTGCCGCTATCCTGTGAGGGTGGAGACGCTTCCCGAGGCTGGACAGACAGTGAGAGGTGGAACTGAGCTAATACAGGGCTAAGGGGTAAATCTGACTCACCGTAGAGGCCGGAACTGACCTGCTGCAAACCTACCAAGGAACTGCACTAGGCTGGGTGGAAAGAACACGGTGGGGGAGGGGGACCGTAAACTATGCTACAGGGCTACCTCTTCCTTTTGATACCCAAGACCGTGAAATAGGGCAGGAAAATGAATTTGCTCTTCGTCCAGGTAGTGAGTGATTTCAGGCTGCAAACATTCAAGTTCGGAGCCTGAGGTTGGATCGCCTGGGTCCATTCTACATCTGCTGTTCCTTGAACAAGTTCCCATACAATCACAAGGCTGGAAAAGATAGCCCATGGGACTTAAGGATGAGTCAGAACGTAATAATCACTGGCCTCGTGGCATGAACAATTAGACAACACTGAATGCTCCGAAGAACTACTGACCTTGATAGCTGAGTCCAAAAGACCCACACCCTCGTTCCATTTTATATGGCAGTACTCAAGGAGCTTGTCCTTCAGCTAAAAAGGAGAGAAGCTGCAAAAAGTGGCAACTTGGGAGTATTTTTTATTTAAAAAAAAAAAAAATCTCGTGTGTGTACACACATGTGTCCTGAAGCGAACAGAACGGGTGTTGGAACATTAAGAATGTTTGCTGGGGGCTCAGTCGTTAAGAGCACTGACTGCTCCTCCAGAAGACCTGGGTTCAATTCTTAGCACCCACACAGCAGCTCACAACTGTCTTTACATAGACAAACATGTAGGCAAAACAGCAATGCACATACACAACAAAAAATGTTTGCTGACCTAAATTGTTTCCAGCACCCATGTCAACATCTCACAACTGCCCGTAACATTAGTTCCAATAAACTTGATGCCCTGCTTTGGACACCCGTGTGCACACACAAACACACACAAGTAAAATCACATAAAAAAATATGCACTGTCTCTCATTTGTCTTGTGTAGGCACTGTGCCAGATAATGTCATTCTCTAGCCTGTCCAATCAGTATTTTTAAAGAACCTTGGGATCATGTTAGAATATCTGCTTTAGTTTCATTTTATTTACTTCTTTTTGAACAGACTTGCATGTATTTCACGTTATCCCGAACTCACTACATAGCAGAGGATGACCTTGAGCTAGGGTTTCAGGTGTGTGGTACCACCTCTGAAGTATTAAGTGCTGAGTGAAGTTTGAGTCCAGGACTTCCTGCTTGCTGGGCAGGATCTCTGAGCTACATCCCTGTGCCATTCCTGAGCCAATCTCTGCAGCCCCTCGAGGTAGTGCTTCAGTTGAGGTTTTCTCTTTCTAGGTGATTCTAGGTTGTGTCAAGTTAACAAAATTGACTGGGCTACACTTGCCATTTTGTACTGTATGTGAAGCAGCATACTCAGCGTTGACAAGTATTCAATCAAAATATTAGTTCTGAAAAATATTGAAGAGGTTCTACATGGAGAATGTCAAATATTCAGCCAAGATTAATTGATAATGCTTTTTGGTTTTTAAGACAGGATTTCACTGTGTATCCTTGGCTGCCCTGAAACTATAGATCAGGTTGTCCTGGAACTCAAGAGAGCTTTGCCTGCCTCTGCTTCCCAAGTACTGGAATTAAAGGCAGGTATCACTATACCCAGTCTTCAGCCAAGATTTATATAAAAATTCATCTATCTCATTAGTATGAAAGTTTGCCTTAATTTTTTTTTTTTGAGACATGATCTCATGTAGTCTTAGCTGGGCTGGATGCTTTAATCTTTAAAAATTGTAAAGATTATAAATGTAGGTAGATAGTTTATGTAAGTTAAAGAATTTTATCTAAAATGAATTTGGGGGGCTATGGAGATGGTACAAGTATGCCTTCAGGTCCCCTGCAGCAAAGCGTCGTACATTTGTGGGTGCCTGTAATCCCACATTGGGGAGACAGAAACAGGAGGATCATTGGAACTTGTGGCCAGCTAGTATGACTAAAATGACAAACTCCAGATTTGGTAGAGAGTGACAGAGGACACCCACCAGCTCTGGCCTTCATATACCTACACCCACATACATACACAAATACAAACTTGTCATTTTTGACAAATGTTTGATTCGCACATTTCATGTTCTGGATGTACAGAACATGAATTCAGCTGAAGAGAGGTTTGTGAGAAGAAAAGTTTAAGAAGCCATATGAGCCAGTTGTGGTGGTACATGCTTTTGATACCAGTAGAGGCAGGTAGATCTCTGTAAATTCAGAGCCAATCTGATATAGTGAGTTCCAGGAGGGCAGAGAGAACCTGTGTCAAACAGCCTTAAGGAAGGAAGGAGGGAGGGAGGGAAGGAAGGAAAAGAAATGAAACCCTGTGGTACACTCCTGATGAGAAAGAAAGAGAGAGAAAGAAAGCTAGCGATAGCTGGGTGGTGGTGGCGCACACCTTTAATCCCAGCACTTGGGAGGCAGAGGGAGGCGGATTTCTGAGTTCAAGGCCAGCCTGGTCTACAGAGTGAGTTAGTTCCAGGACAGCCAGGGCTACACAGAGAAACCCTATCTCAAAAAAACAAAACAAAACAAAAAAAAAAAAAAAAAAAAAAAGAGAGAGAGAGAGAGAGAGAGAGAGAGAGAGAGAGAGAGAGAGAGACTGACTGACTCCTTACTAGGCCAGCCTCTGGTCTGATTCAGTAATCCTTCCAAAATGCATCACTGTCAGTTTTTGCTAACAAGTATTCTTCTATTTCAGCTTCTGAAGTAGTGTCTTATGTAAGCCAGCCTGTCTTGCATTCACTCTGTAATCCACATATCCTTGAACTCCTGATCCTCCTGCCTTGACTTGTTCATGCTGGGACTGCAAGCATGCATCTCTGCCCTACTTCAGTTTTCTGTGGTCATTCTGACACAGGTCCTACTGTGAAACCCAGGCTGCCTTCAACTCCCCATTCTCCTGTCTGTCACTCTAGCCCCTGGCTTACCTGAGTCATTTCTTTACGTGAACCCTTTTGAAGACCTAGAATGTGGAGAATAAAGCCTCAGATGCTAAGGAGAGCCCTTCACATGGCTTCTGCCTACTCCTTCAGTTCTACATGCTATTTTTGTTGGCTTTCACCAGTGTTTGATTTCTGTAAAGTCCCATATGCTCAGGAAATTCCTACATGCCTTCAAATGGTCAAACACTTCCTCTAAGATACTTCCCAGACCAATAGTTTGGAGTGGATGTGGCCAGTTTCTACTGGTTCTTTTGTCTCCTGTTCCTACTAGCAGTAGGAACCAACTGATTCCTTTCTGTTCTGGTATACACCTAGAGTCCAAGGAATGGCATGGACTGAGCCTGGAAGGGGGCTTGTATTGGCCTGTTGAAGGCCTTGAGAACAAGCAGCACCTTTGCCTTTATGTGTTGAGCTATGGAGTACCACGAAAGGGTCAGATTATCAACGGAGCCAAAGATGGGGGACAGCCTGAGAAGGGCAGGTGTATAAGAAAATAGGCAGCTGTTCATGTTGTATAGGAACATCCAGCAAGTGTCAGAACTAGACCACACTCTGGGCTATGCATAATCCACAGACCTCTGTATCACACTATAAGTGTTTTAAATAGTCGGGGCCTCACGACTGAGTGGGAGATGTACCACACTGGCCAGCATAGTATAGTGATAGTGCAGGTCTCATTTCTATTCACATAAAGTTCCCCTGGTGCTAACACCACCCTGAGGTGGTTTGGCAATCCAGACTGCTATAAATAAACATGTATGGGGGTGTTTTGCCTGCAGATGTTAGCATACCATCTGCATGCAGTGCTTGCAGAGGCCAGAAGAGGGCGTCAGACCCCCAACCCAGGCTGATTTGATCCAAGGCACTTCACACTGACATGCTCTTCAACAATACTCACGACAGGGAAACCAGCGCTTGGACGGGCAGGAGCTACCTGTACTTCATAAGGGATACACGTTACAGCTCATTAGTCCACTGGCCAGAACCAACCCCAAGACCCCACTGAACTACAGGGGCTGGGAAAACACCAGAAGAGACAAGGAACACAAGTTTTTGTGAGCAACAGTAAGGCTTATCCCAGAACCCAGTGGGGTCTTCCTTCCTATAAGAGGAGGCAAGACAGACTGAGGCAGATGGGAGATGCACTGAGCAGAAATGTTTGCTAAGAATTTGGGTTCTGAGGTCACCTTAGAGAAGAGTCCTTTCCGTGAGCATGGCTGAGCTGAGTAGTACATCTTGCTTGTACGCTCTCTCCTGCAGCAATGTCTGGAGAAGTTAGGGAATTATACTGCTGAAGATGACCTCACTCTAATGGCAGCTGGCAGGGGGCCACTGGTCCTTGGCATGTAGGCTTTCCACAGGGCTGGTGTATAGCATAGCTTAGGACAGATAACAAGAGGAACAGAAGCTACCCTTTCCCATTTGAAAGCACATGCCATTACTTGCCTTTTTCAATTGGTTACTGAGTGTGGGAACAGGCAGAGATGGTGGGAAGCCACTGTGGAAGGACAGTAATACTCTTTCTTTTAGACAGGGTCCCTATGTAGCTAAGGATGACTGTGAACTTCTGATCCTCCTGCCTATACCTAGAATATCTAGTGTGTGCTGCCATGCCCGCTTTTATGTGGTATTGGAGACTGAACTAGGCAAGCACTATCAAATGAGCCTCAGCCCCTGCCTAGAGAACAACATCCTATTAACCCTTTCTTGATCAGGACATCATCTCTTTGCCACTGTTGAGGGAGAAGTGAGGTGAAATCCAGTGACCTTGTGAGAAAGGCAGGGCCAACATATTTTGCAATATGGAAACCTGAGGCTGGAGACATTCTGTGCCTTGCCTGACTTGACTCCTCTCCCAACACCTCTATCAGGAGACCACGTCACCACAAGCATTTACAGGGCAGTCTTAGCCACTGAGCAAAGACCCCTCACTTGTTTTGCTACTTCAGCACATGACACAACCGGGTACAGGGCAGTGTATCAAGGCTTCCAGAGATGCCAAACTCTGCTGACAGCCTGGCTGTGCCAGGACGTGGAAGGTGCATGTCACTGTGCTAGCGGGACACTGCTGGGCTGTGAAGGTGGGCTCCATCTGTTTAACTGTGCCAAGGGAAGTCTGCTAAGAAAGGCTGTCTGCAGAGGGAGAGCTAGACCTGACCCTAGGAACATTTGTCCTTCCCATGTTGCAGGATCCCTTTCAAGGCTTCTATCTGGAGCAACTGCCCAGGGTTCTGCCTGACAGATCTAACACCACAGCCTGCCCTCCAGATCCTCACCCATCTGCCAGGCACACTAGGTCTTCCTCCCCTTATTCGCCGCACCAAAGAAATCAAAACCCAAACTGAGGTATCAGAAACATGTTCTTTTTTTCTTTTAATAGTAAACCTCTTTACAACAAATATAGTGAAAGAGTTTCCAAACCAAACTCGTAAGAATCTCGAGGACTTTTCTTAATGTGCAGAATACTAGAAAGCATCACCGTACAGCACGGAAAGAAATAATGAAAACAAATCAACAGCCACACACTTGGACTCACCCAAGACCCAGGAGCCAGGAGTGTGGGTGATTGTCAAGTTTGGGGATGGGTCAGCTCTTGGCTGGCCCCATCCCTCCCTTTTGCCCTCTTTCTGGGACATGAATGGGGTGGAGAATTCAGATTCTCCTTGGGAATCTCAGCCCTCCTTCCCCATTATGTGCCATCCCTTCTGCTCACGAAGAAACAGACGGGTAGAACAAGGAGCTCCCAGCCTATAAGAGAGCCTACATTCCCCCACAGGGGGTTCCAGAGAGTTGGGTAAAATAAGACAGAGTTTTAGATACTTTTCCATCATTTCTGTCTCTCAAACAAATAAATAACGAGCAAGAGAAGGTGCATTTCTTTCTTCCTTCCTGTTTGAGTTGGGGAGGGATGGTTGGATACACTGCTGAGGATGGAGGAAATGTGTTCCACTGAGGCATGTGGGGGTGGCCCTCGGTCCCACTGTTCCTGAAAGCAGAGGGAACCGGGGTGGGAAGGGCACTGGGTGACGCCAGAGGCTACTTTGGCAAATACCCAGTTTTGTAGAGGGAGAGGATAGGAGGCAAATTTGGCTTGTGAGAGGAAGAAAGTAAGTCCCCATTTGAGGTCTGGGTTCCCAGGGATCCATTTACCTGGCCAGCCAGAAGCCCCTGCATAGCCCCCAGGAGAAACCTGGAGATACTGAACTGCAGAAATGTCACATATTCACTTACAGACTGCCCCTACTGTCAGGGACAGAGACACACAGGAACTCGTGTGCAGGCAGACACAGACACACACACACACACACACACACACTCGCTCACAGGCACACACAGAGTGCATGCACACACATGGCAATCACAAGCCAGGTTTGCTTTCGGGAAGCAGATGGCAAACTTTTGAGTAGCACACTGAACTACAGGGGCTTCCCCCCAGCTGTGTATAATGGTGGTCAAGCTCA
The DNA here is from genome assembly GCF_004785775.1 of Grammomys surdaster. NCBI lineage: Eukaryota > Metazoa > Chordata > Mammalia > Rodentia > Muridae > Grammomys > Grammomys surdaster. The sequence continues at coordinate 1,532,328 of NW_021620768.1, read as the reverse complement.
GCCTAGAAGGCTGGGCCTGAGATGAGGCCGTGATTCCACATTTATTGAGCACCTGTCATCCACCCATTCAGCATTTACTGAGGGCTTACAATATGCCAGCTACTTCAAGGGGAGCACAGGAGCTTCTTTCAAGGCCTTAAGCAAGTCTCAAAACTTCCTCTAGGAACTGAGGAGGGGTCGGAAGACGAGGCAATGTGGGCGGCACCCCATGCCTGGTCAGTTACTAGAGTAAAAGTCTGGGGGGGGGGGTGTCCCTGCCTTATGAAAGGCAAAGCTCCCGGGAGGAAGAGGAACTTGAGTTGGCTCCATAAACAAGTCAGAACTCCAGGGATAGAACTGTGACTGGGTGGGGCTAGTGGACAGCCATGTGGAGGCAGAGCTCCAAATGTGAAGCCCTGGTGGAGGTAGGCTGTGGGGAAAAAGCAGGAAGGCCAACTAGCTCCCCTCCCCCATAATGTTAGTAAAATGTTTTGGGACCGAGAGCAGCCCCAGGAGGGGGGTGAAGCCACAGAGTTGGAAGCTGCCTATCCCTTGTAAACACACCCAGCTCACAGACACACGTCCTTGGAGCCTGAGTCACTCAAAGGTACATCCGCACAGCTGCACACAAACACATAAATACAGGGTGAACCCAGATACGCCCCCACGAGCACGCTCGCACCCTTCTGCTTCTGGCTCCTTCCCTGCATCAAGTGTCAAAATACTACAAAGGCTGGGTCACAGGTGGGCAAAGAGCATCTTACTACTCCAACACTGAGCCTTGTCTAACTCTCCCCTCCAGCTGGGAGGAAGCCTCATGGGACTGTGTGCTGTCTCCCATGCCCTTTTCCTGGGCAGGGAAGCAGAGGAAGGGCAGGGGTGGTGACAGAGCAGGCTGGGGAGGGGGCAGACTATTCCCTCAGTTTGACCTCAGATCCAGCAAGAGGTCCAAGCACCCAATGCTTCTGCTGCCCCTGGCGCGTGCTGCAGCCCCACTGAGGTGGCAACAAAGCATGAGTCCGGGAGAGGAAGGCAAGAACACAGCAGGAGAATCTCATCTGTACAGTACGGGCCATTTGAGTCATTATTATTACAATATACTTTGACAAAAATAGAATCTCATTTCATATCAATACAACAACAACAAACACAACAGTTTCCTGGACTGTTACACCACTAACATTTGAAAGGTCTCTATTTACAATTACAGTAGCAAGAGGGCAGGTTTGGGATGTGGCCTGGAGGTGGAGGGACAGGAGGTAGCGAGACAAGGAGCACGCAAAGAGCTGGGAGGTGGGTCAGGGGCAGGAGTTTGGAGGCCAGGGGAAAGGCCAGGGGCCTCATCTATAGGACCCTCTAGCTCCACAGACCATGCATGTGCCCAATGTGTATTCTTCTGGACACAGGTGCACAAAAGCTGTGAGGTGCCCTCCCACCCTGCCCGATAGGCCTCCTGCCCTCAGTGCCCCAGGGAACCAAAGGACACCTCTGGCCCACCCTGGAGCCGCTTCACTGAAGGTCCTCTCCCAAGTCTCCCAGTAAATGGCCAGCTTTCTTTAGGGGTGGGGTAGGATCAAGGATGGGGAGCTATTGCACTATACATCTTAAAGGAAAAGCTTGGGGTAGTGTCCCGATTCACCACACCCAGTCCTTCTGTCCTCATCAGCCCTCTTTCTACAGCTGTCTCTCTTTCTCTCTCTCTCTCTCTCTCTCTCTCTCCATGTTACCTCTAGAAACTCCTACCTCAAGCCCCTGCCCTGGCCTCAGAATCCTAGGCAGCCAGCCTTTCTATCACCCAGATCTTGGGGTGCAGCACACAGGATCAGCGAGTGTGGTATGTATGCAGGAAGCTGGAGGGACCAGGATGGGTATTAGCCGTGAACAGCCCAGAAGCAGAAACTCTGCCTCCTCCTATCCCCTGAGACACCAGCCCATCATCAAGCCAGCTTTGGGTTTCAGTCCTCTGTCTGGGTTTTGTTGTTGGGTAGTTTTTGGTTCTATCTGGGAATGGGATGGGAGGGCTCCACATGCAGGGCTCGGCACCTGTCCTTCTCCAAGGTCTACTGCCTCCCCCCTTCCTGCAGCATATGTGTACAACGTGCAAAGTGTCCCCCCTTTCCCGCAATAAAGAGAGTCCCCCATCAGTGAAAATGGTGGGGGCAAGAAAGGGGCAAGAGCATCCCTCTCTCTAAAGCGAGAATTTGAATTTAAAAATATAATAATAATAACAATAATAATAATAATAATATAATTATACACAAATGTAACCATCAACAGGACATGGAGCAGAAGAAAGGAAGTGGGGTCGAGCGGGAGGAGCCCAGGACAGGGAGGGGTGGGCGGTGAGATTGTCAACTCTTCATCAGGGAGGCTGAGAGGAGGGAGTGGGAACCATCACTTTAATGTCTGTGAAGAAAGGAGATGGAGAAGGTGGTGTGAGGGACAGCGTGGGCTATAGGATGCACCCAACCCTCTCCCAAGGGTAACACTCTAGGGCGAAGCTAGCTGGAGGTCACTGAGCAGGGAACAATGCTGCAAGGAGGGGTCGAGGGCTGTGAGTACTGACCCAAAAGAAATGCCTGGCCACAAGGCCTCAGGTGGGAAAGAAAACAGGCTGAGTGCATGTGGGGCATCCCTGGGTGACGCAGACACCGGCAGACAGAAGGGCAATGTTACAGTACCCAAGTATCCAGCCGCATCCTCTTCACAGCTGAGCCCTCAGCCTCAGGCTCTGGGGCTGGGCGCAGCAGGCCTAGTGTGGGCCCAAAGTCCCCCCGTCCATCATCCCGGTCCCCGGTCTCATAGGATCCTCCAGCTGGACTGCTGAGACCTTCGCCAGGCTCAGGGCGGGCAGCTGGGAACACAGCTGGTGGAGGAGGTGCAGGGCTGCGTTCACGACTTGGGGACACTGGTTCTGACTTGATGCTGATGTGGGGATGGGTAGTGACAGTGAGAGCAGCACCCACATGGGGCAAGGGGCTGCCAGGGCTGGAGTTCAGGGACACAAGAGACAGTAACAGAAATAGTGGGAAGAAGTCACCAGACAGGGTAAACACAACAGAATGAGAGTGGAGAGTCAGGAGAGAGGGAGACATGTGTCAAAGGGAAAGAAGAGAAATGAGTGTTAGCTGCAGTCTGTCCATACCACTCTGTCCATCTTCTAAAGCCTACACCCTCAGCCCTGCTTGCTGGGTGGAGGGGCTCAGGACTGCCACTTACTGAATACACACAAAACTCCAAGGAAACTTGTCCCTCACTCCCCACCATCCCCATGGAAAGAAAACCTCCCAAAGACTCACATGAGGTTGCTGAGAGAAACGGGGACCAAGTGGGGCTGTTGCTGAGGTGGCTGCTGTGGCTGTGGCTGTGGTGGCTGTGGCTGTGACTGTGGCGGTTGTGGCGGTTGTGGTGGTTGTGGCTGCTGGGGCTGCTGCCAGGCGGTGACGTTGCCTAGTGCCAGCCCTGCAGGTGAGCTGAAGGCCGGTAAGGAGGATAGCTCTGCACTGGGCAGCTGGTAATCTGCAGCAAGAGAAAGTGAGGGGAACCTGTTGGGGAGCACCTCACTCACCCCTTTTGGGAGGGCAGGTGGTGTCTAAGCACAGATGTGAAGAATGAAGAATCCATGAGAATGACAGTCAGAGAGAGCACAAGGCACGTTTTCTTTAACAGGGTAAAAGGACAAGTGGTTTTTAAGATATTGTCAATTTTAAAAATCAATCATGTGTAAGCATTGCTTTCATAAGGGCAGTTACAAAAAAGAAATGGGCAGGGAAATGGAGAAGGCCCAGTATCAACCCAACTGCAGTCTCTTCACTGGCCAGCTTCAGGCAGTGGAGAGGCAGAAGGGAGCTCTGAGAACCCCAGGATGGGACCAGGAAGCAGAGGCCACAAACACATCCCACATCTCAACTCTACCTAAACAGGGCTTAAGCTCCCATAGAGATACAGAGGAAATGGGTCTAACATCCAGTCTTTATGTCCCTAAAGCAGAAAAGGGCTTCATTCAGGGCCTAAGCTAGGGCCAAGTGGCCAAGGTTCTGAGAGACTTATAGGGTACTTCCTGTCTAAGCACTGATCTTAAGATACTGTGACGTCCTCATTTTTAACAACTGACCTGTTAAAACACCTCACCTGCTATTCACACAGCTCTAGTTTGCTTTGTGCTGTACTCTGTTTGAGGTATTTAGAAATAACTTCCCCAAGAGCCATAAAGATGTGTACTGTCCAGTCACCCAACCTATGTTCCATTGTGAATCCAAGGTCACTTGTTCTAGCCCTGTTTGTGAAGGAAGATGGTTTGACCTCTGCAACACTCACAGCTGAAGCTGTGAGGACAGATTCTTGGCAACCTCCACTTACAGGCTGTGAGATCCTGGACAAGTGCTGACTGTCTAGAGCAGAGGCAGTGCTCCTTCCTACAGCATAGCCGCCAAGGAGCAGCAAGTGGAAAAGCCATGTAGGACAGCAACACCATCGGGCTCCTGGCGAGCACTCCACAGACCAAGCACTACTGCTCACATGAGACAGATGCAGCCTCAGGTTTGAGGAGCTGCCTGCTCACAGGAAAAGCTAGGTTAGCGGCAGTGCTCCTGGGAGCACTGATGCCTTGTTCCGTTATTTATCATATTTCTGCAGTGCTGGGGGTGGAAGGCAGCCCTGCACCTGCTGGGCAAACACCACTGATCTTACCTGCACCACAGCCCTCTCCATGTTTTTGTTTGTTTTGAGGCAGGGTCTTACTATGTATTCCTGGCTGACCTCAATATGTAGGCCAGGGTAGCCTGAACTTATAGAGATCTGTCTGCCTCTGCCTCTTGAGTACTGGGATTAAAGGTGTGCACCACCATGTCCAGTTTTCCCCACTACCTCACTCTAGCTGGTCAATGCCAGTTATTAGTTTTTATTTATTTAAAGTCTTTTTCCCCTTATCATTTTAAAAAATAATTTATTTTATGTACATGTTTTGCCAGCATGTATGTCTATGTGAGGGTGTCAGATCCCCTGGAACTAAAGTTACAAACAGTTGTGAGCTACCAGTGAGTGTTTGGAATTGAACCCGGGTCCTCTGGAAGAACAGCCAGTGCTCTTAACCACCAAGCCAACTCTCCAACCCCCTGGTTACTCATTTTAAAGACCAGTATAAATGCAAAATGTAGACTCTAGGACTAACTATATTCAATGCTTTTTTTATAAACAAGAAAATGAGGCCCAAAATAGGCCAGTGCTTTACCTAAGGACCTCAGGGAAAGATCAGAACCCAGCTCTTAAGTCCTGCCCCATCCCAGCAAATGAGCTCTATCTACTGGGAGGTTTATTTCCTAAGGGTCAAGAAGTGACCTTCAGCTGCTCTGTGGTCACCACGGACAGACCTCTAGAGGTAGTGTCCACAAAGGCCAGGCCCACCTCCTCTGAAGCAGGATATGACTGTAATAGATCACCTAGCACCTACTATACTAGAGTTTGGCTCACAGCAGATGGGGTGCCCGCCAATGTCTGCTGCTGATAGAAGTCTGCTCAGCTACCCCTGTAGAAAGAGGAACTGGAACTTTCTTGGGGCCAAAGCTGCTTTCACATCCTAGAGACATAAGCAGTCTACAAAGAGAGCTGAGATGAACTAACTTCCCTCCTGCTTCACAAGACTGAATGGGAAAAGCGCAGACAGCCACCATGGTAGGATTCCCATACAAACAACGCTTCTGAGGTGATCTGAGCTGTGTTCAGCCCACTTTCCCATTAGACTCAGGAAGCTGGTTTTTCTCTTTATCTTGGGAGTGGGTGACAGGCTCCAGGAGCCTCACTGCCCTCTTACCTACCTATGTTCCCTGAACTAGGCCCACAGGCTGCCACTTCTGAAGCAGCCAGCCCCTCCCTGGCTCAAGAGTCAATAACCTGGGAGTGGATATGCATGTGAGGAACCCAAGGAAGTTGGGGTCAGAGACATCTGAGCAGGAGAACCTGCCCAGAGTCACCAATAGCCTGGCTCCTGCAGAAGCACGAAGCAGGCTGCTGCCTGCCACTCAGCATTTCTCCTGCCGTTGGGAAAGAGGGCAAAGGTGGGGTCTGTGAGTATCTGTAGTGGAGTCTGTACCTTAACATGCTTCAGCTTAGAATGGACTGGCAGAGGTGGAGGAGTTTGGAGGGGTTCTGCTCTAGTTTACTCTCACCATAGAACAGCCTGAACACTGGTCAGTGATTGAAGTGGGAAAGGGTAAGAAAGGCCTCCTCACTGGGAAAGAGCTTACTGCCACACAAAACCTCCAAGACCAGATGACAAAGCATTTCCCCACTATCAAGTCCTTCCTGGCCAGACACAGCAGCCTGAATGCAGCCAAGGATGGCTACGGGCATCACACTCTGTTCTGGGGAAGGTGTGAGAGGCTGACAGGGCCATGCCAGCTTATACTATATGTCCCACAGTCCTACCCAGAGGCCTTTGCCATGTCCCCAGGTAACTGTTCACCTTTAGACCTATGCAGCCTTCCCCAGGCTTACCCTGCCTCCCACTCATGGCTACACGGAGCTATCTCTGCTCAAGAAGCTAGCAAATCCACTCCGCACCCTCCAGGAAGCTTCGCTGCACTGACCACGGTCCCTTCCCCAGTTCCCAAACTGTAACTCTAGTAGGCTGGTGTGCCTGGATCATCTGCCCAGGCTCCCTCTGGCCTGTCCCCCTCACTAGGCAGGAGTTGCTCTTCCACAAGGACCTATGCTAAAAAGAAAAGATACCTGGTTAAAAGTAAAATTTACATTAACAATGCATTTTAAAAAGTTACATCTTTGGGATAGGATATACTTTAGCACAAATAGTGCCTTTGGGATACATTTAAGACTGAAAAAGAACTTGTTTTATCTGAAGTTCAAATCAAGAATTTTGTTATTTCTGTTTATAAACTTTTAAAAAAAAATTTAATGTTTTTTTATGTGTGTATGTTTGTATGTACAGCACATGTGGTCAGGTGTCTATAAGAGGCTCGAAGAGGATGTTGGATCCCCTGGAGCTGGAATTACAAGTAGTAGTGGGTAACCCAGTGTGGGTGCTGGGCTGACTGCTGGGCACTCGCTTCAGCCCTTTTTGTTTTTGAGACAAAGTCTCATATAACTGAGCTGGACTTTCGATCCTTGTGTAGTTGAGGGTGACGATGAACTTCTGGTTCTCTGGTCTCCATCTCCTGGGTGCTCAGATTACAGACAAGTGCTACCACATCTGGCTTATAAATAGTGCTAGCAACTGAGCATAAGGCTTCATTCCTGAAAGGTGAACCCTTTCTTTACCAACTGTGCTACACCCCCAGGCCAGGATTCTGTCTTTATTTGTTTGATCTACTAACTAGTGGAAGGACCATCCAGTGACTGTCTCTGGTCACTCACCTGCCCTATGCACAGTGCACAATGCACCAAGTCACATGAGCACTCACCTGTGTTGTAGGCAGTGGGCATGGAGGAGAAGGGGAGGCCCTGGCTGAGTAAACTTGGTGTTGCCACGGAAACCACTGGGGTGGTAAGCGAGTGGGTAGACTGGGAGACCCCAAGGCGCTGGGCATTGTTCTGTAGGAGAAAACTGTCTGTCAAGAGACGGCAAATGGGAGGGCTATCCAAAATTGGTCAACCATACTGCATCTGAACCAGGTCCCTGAATTCCAAGGGTACCATAGCATAGAGGCCCACAGACTCACAAAGCTGGTGTGTTTGGAGGCCTCAAGACTCACAGAGAAAAACATGCACACACAGATTCACTTGCATCTGCACCCATACAGACAGGAAGGCATGGAGGCAGCCTGGAGCTCAATGTAAACACTGCCCTGGTACATGGGTGGAGTGACAGAAGGAAGAGATGTGGTCTTTCTTAGGCTAAGACCACTAAAGTCTCCTCTATACCCATTACAGTAGCAGATGCCCCAGGAAATGTATACTGGCATCTGGGAATGAAACGTGGGATCTGGGGTGGCATGTGATTGCATGTATGCACACACGTGTGTAGGGCTGTCAGCTCCATCTGCTGCTGAGTCACTTGTTTATTCCAACTCCACACTGGGGCCGAAACTGCCGGTGTGTTGGCCGCCAAAGTCTGCTTGCCTTTTCCAGCCTTGCTGGCCTCCTGTCAGCAAGCTGGGGAGGAAGCACCCTCCTCTTTCCTGGCGGATGATGAGTGTAAGCACAGGAGGGGCTGTGCATGTCTCTAAGTGCCTGTGAGATGGGCTAGGGTAGGAGGTGAGTGAACAGACAGGCAGGCAGGCAGGGAAGGAAGTCAATTGCTAAGTTGCAAAGGACAACTCCAGTACTGACTGCCTCAGGCCTCGGACTTTCCTAGATTTTCTTGTAAGGATTAGGTCTCTGTCTTGGGTTCCAATGTTGTGGGCCTATGTGGAGTCAGGAGGCCAGTGGAAACTAAGGGCTTAATTTAGGTATCTGTCTGGGGCCTCAAAGGCTTGGAGATAGCCTCATGCTCTTCTCCACATGCACACACATACACGTGTCTGAATAAGTGCGGTAATACATAGACATCCATGCACACACAGATGACACATGCATGCCATGTCCAGCCCTTCCCACTACCCCATTCACCTTAGTATCCCACTCAGCTCTATGCACAGCTCCTGACAAACCACACACATTAAACACACAGGGAGAAGACAGGTACACAAACTCATGCTGCAGACTGAGTAACAGTAGGCACAGCTGGAACTCAAAGATACTGTTAACATCTCAGCCGCACTTACCAGGTCTAAATGGTCCTCAGTCTGGGAGCAGAAATAAAACCAAAAGGATGGTTCAGGCTATGGCTCCTGCCCTTCCCATATGGCCACCCCATCCCCCTATCTGCCTAAGAGCAGAGTATTCTTTCTGGTCCAAAAGGATATCTAGATATTCTGTCTATCTGACAGTCATAAAATGCTGTATCCTGGCCAGATATCGTCAGCCAGTCCTTATTCTCATGGTGCAGTGTGAATTCCTTTCATCATCTTCTCCATCATAGAACCTTTTCTCCTAGCTCCTGTTCATTTCTACTGCCCTCTGGTCAGCACTGCTGTGGTCCAAAAGCCCTCAGGGAAGAAAGCATTCACAGCCATGCTGTCTCTCTCTCAAGAAGTCCTACCTGCTACTAACCTTCATTTCTTGCTTTTCTTCCCACCTCCCAGCCCCTGCCAAAGCCCAGAAACCCACTCACCAAATGATGCATTAACCCTTTGCCTCCCTGGGAAGTGATGACCCGCAGATCAGGCTTGCGGCTGGGGGCTCCAAGCTGGGTGTTGTGGGTGGGTGGGGGTGGAGACTTGGCAGGGATGACTTTGTTTAGGCTGTTGCCATTGGCCACAGGGAGGAGGCCAGGAGAAGCTCGGGCACTGACATAGCCATTCCCTGGAGAAGTGAGATGAGAAACTGAAAAATGCTGGCCTGCTCTCTGTCCCTGCCAACTGCCCCAGACAAGCATATCTGTCACCTAGAAGTTCTCAAAGGCATGCCAGGGTTCTACATGGATGTTGAACTGCCTGACACTGCCTAAAGCCTTGGTCCCTAATCACTTGACATAAAGTCAGCCTCCAAGCCACAGCAATGGGACCAGAGGTAGAACTGACAAGCAACCATTGCCACAGCCAGCCCCAGGTACTTAAGAAAGCTCTGCAGCTTTGCTATTCCTCATGCCTGGCACTCAGACCCCTCCATATGCTTCACACAGGACGCATAATGACCAGAGTGGGAAAAGGTGGCAGGCTGTGATCTGGTCTTCGTTAAGGAGCCTGATTACCAGAGCCAGCCAACCATTTAGATTGTTTCCTTGCCAGGAGCTGGAACTCTGTGCTTTTCATCAGCATAAGACAAGCTGCATGCCACCATGGGGAAACAGGCCACTGGCACTGGGGGCTGACGACATGGTCACTACCATAACTAGAGCTCTGCCATGTCCAGGTCTTCCACACACAGTGTCTCACACATGTTCACATCAGCTGTGTGAGGTGCACAGGATGGATACTTTGTCAGTTCTGGGCACATGACATTAGCTGGGAGAGCTGTGATGTCTCCACAACCACCCAGGGCATCTCACTGAGTTCCCAATGCTGGGCTTGAGTGCCTGTGAGCAAGGCCTAGAGAGAAGGGGTATGCCTTTAGTCCACAGTTGCATGACTCTAGTGCACAACCATTGCTCCAGCACCCTCACACCCACCCACCTTACACAGGACCCATAATGACCAGGACAGGAAACAGGCAGCACTTGGCCAAGGCTGAGCTGGAAAAGCTTGAGGTTCAGAAATGTAAGTGGTCTCTGAAGTGAGAAATCCCACCTTTCTCTGTCCCCTAAGACCACACGGTCACCCTCAAAGCGTGTTGCTGTTTCTATCCCAATTCCAAGATCACTTGAGACTCACAAGAATGACAGGGTGACGTCAATGGTGACATTAGAAGGAGGTCACCAGCCAGACACCAGCATAGATCAAGAGTGGCTAGAAGTGTCAGGGCATGGGGGCAATGGTAGTTCCCTCCTATGACTCCAGTATGCATGCCTATAGGTACACATCTGTATGATGACTCCGCAGCAGCATGGGGAAGCCTGTGTGCATGGGTGGTGTCTGAGTGCCTACTATTTGTCTAGACAAGTTCTGATCCCAACAAGATGCCCCATTTTAATCTGAAAATGCTGGACCATGGCCAGGTGTGGTGGTGCATGCCTTTGATCCCAGCACTCAGAAGGCAGAAGCAGGTGGATTCTATTGAATTTGAGGGCCTCTTAGTCTACACAACAAGTTCCAGGCCAGCAAGGTTACATAGTAAGACCTGTCTCAAGAAAAAAAAAAAAAAGAAAAAAAAGAAGGGGAGGCAGCTAACATCCTCTGATGCACTCTGCTTAGGCCCTGTTGTTTCTCCCCTTCCGTTAGGTCCCTGGTCTGAGCCACCCTATGGAGGCAGCTACACTCACCAACGGGGCTGGGGCAGGCTCCATTAGCACTGTTGAGGTCTCCACCCAGCATGGCTCCTGGGAGAAAAGCAGAGCTACCATGAGCTTTGTCTTGGGGACTGGACAAGAGGGGGCTCTGAGAAGTCCTAGGTCTTTTCCCCTCAAGAGTCATACACATGCAGAAATGCTGCAAAGGGAAGACCCGCCATTGAAAATAGAAGCCCAGAGCCCCTTCCACACCTCACTTCCACCTCAGTGACTCACCCTTCAGCCCACTTACCTGCACTAGCAGGCCGCTGGGGCAGGCCCGGAGAAACACTGTTTCTCTGTAGTGCTGGCTGCTGGGGGGACAGGAGCCGTGGGTCCGTAAGGGATGATGTCACCAGGGAAGGAGTGACCAGAGAGCTACTTGGATTGCTGAACTGCATGGAGCTCTGATTGGACACGGGCACTGTGACAGGCATGGCAAAATTGGGGGCCGGAACAGATGACTAGACAGAAAGATGGAGGGTAGTGTCATACCGGGTGAATCTCTCCCCCTAGACCCATTTTGCCTGAGAGGGTAGACACAAGAGTTCTTTGGTTCCTGAACTATATCTCTAAAGGCTAGAAGCTTGGGCTCCCTGCCTTCAGCCCTTCAGTAGCCCTGCCTACCTCCCATCAGAAAGGTGAGAGCACCTTGCAATACAGCTCTGACCCAAGGCAAGAGAGCCAGGCTCTGCCCACTGAAGATAGGACTGGATACCCCCAGTGGAGGTGGGTTAGTCCTCAGCCAGGCAGGACACACTGGGAGCAAGTTAGTGCCCTGGGTACAGACTCAAACTCGCATGTCACTGAAGCTATGGCTTCACTAAGTGGCCACCACCATCTGGCCTGCCTTAGGAGCCGCTCAAGGCCATCTCTCTGCCATCCCCCCAAGGGGGATCCCCCAAAACACCGGGACAAAGAACACGCTGTTCTCCCCTTCCCTCTAGAGACTCACAGCACCTGCATTTTCTGCTGGTGAGAGGATATTGTCTCTCTAGTTTATGCAAGAAGAACTTTAAAAGAGGGTTATCAAGACCAAGGTCAGGAGTTCCTGAGTGGTCAGTACCAGCTCAAGGATGGCTCAGCATAGCACATCCATCAGAGGCAGCTGAGGGCCGGGCAAGGCTGGGTGAAGCCACACCATGCAGCACAGGAGGCTCTCCTCCATGCGACTACTCACGGCCAGTCTATAACTCTGCATCATCTTATCAAACTCCTCGTCTATCTTTTTATACTTCTCCTCCGTCTGGGGGGTCAGGGCAAACGCCTCGTCCACCTCGGGGCTCTCACACTCCCTGTGCTTCTTGTGCAGCGCCTGGGGGAGAGGCCGGAAGGGGGCCAGAGAAAAGGTGAGGAGGGCTCACCCCATAGCGCCTGAAGAGCCCATCCAGCTCCTCACTGGCCCGCCGGTACTTGTCCTCCAGCAGGGGGCTCTGCTCCAGTGAGTCCTCCCCATCCGGCTCTGGGCTGTCACAGCCGTTGAAACCCTTCTTCCTCAGGGTCTGCAACGGCACCACTCAGTCAGCCAGCCAGCAGTGATCCTCCTGCTTCCTCCATGCTCCTCCCCCAAATCCCTACTCTTCTCCAACCTTCTCTCCCATGGTTCCCAGATGTTCTAGCCCCCCCCCCCATCCATCCATCTTCCCCTCCCTACAGTGTTCCCTGGGGCAGGCATGCTCCACAGCTGTCTAGGGAGAAGCCAGGTCCAGCCGGCTCCCTAGAGAGTGTGCTTAGTGGGTAGGGACTCTGCCCATGCAAACCCTAGGTTTTTACTTAAGTGAGAGAAACTGAATGGAGACAGGAAAGGACGATACAAGAAAGCACAAAGGACCTGTACTCACTGAACTTTTTGCTCTGTACCACCCCAGACCCAAGCTATTTGTGGTCACTCAAAACTCTAAAGATTTTTTTTAATCAAATCACATCTATCTATCCATCTGTCTGTCTGTCTATCCATCCATCTAGCTGTGTGTGTGCACTCGAGTGCATGTGCACACATGCACATGCCACAGCACATAAGTGAGAGGACAACTTGCAGGAGTTGGTTCTTCTTTCCACCATGGGGTTCCTGAGAATTAAACTCAGGCTTGGCAGTAAGTGTCTTTACCTAATAAGCCATTTTGCCAGCCTTTGCTTCATTTTATTTTATTTTATTTTTTTTTTAAAGAATTATTTATTTACTTTATGTATATATGAGTACACTGCAGCTGTCACCAGAAGAGGGCATCAGATCTCATTACAGATGGTTGTGAGCCACCATGTGGTTGCTGGGAATTGAACTCAGGACCTCTGGAACATCAGTCAGTGCTCTTAACCACTGAGCCATCTCACCAGCCCCCTTTGCTTCATTTTAATTTATTTATTTTGTTTTTTTCTCGAGACAGGGTTTCTGTGTAGCCCTGGCTATTCTAGTACTTGCTCTGTAGACCAGACGGGCCTTGAACTCACAGAGTACTGGGATTAAAGGTATGTCCCACCACTGCCTGGCTTATTTTTATTTTTTAAACTTTATCTCATGTGTGTATATTTTGCCTGCATTTATGTGTACCACATGAATGTCTGGTGCCCATGGGGTACAGAAAGAGGGTGGGCCCTACCCCTGGAACTGGAGTAATAGGCAGTCATGAGTTGCCATGTAGGTACTGGGAATCGAACTCAGGTCCACTGGTAGAAAGCCAGTGTTGTTAACCTCTATACCCCAAGTTGGCAACCTGGAGTGAGATGCATGAACTGGGTTGTCTTGTTTGCTCACAGAACACCCCTTTAAGCCAGCATTGCTCCATCTGTGGAGTTACCACAGCCAAGAGAAGCCAGACCACCTGCCTAAAGACACAAGGCAAGAAAAGGCCAGAGATGAATCCCAAAGCTCATATCCTTTAACATTTCATGTCTGACTCTGAAACAGAAGACAAGAGCCACACAGACCAACAGAGGAACAGGACAGAAGGGGGAGACGGGAACAAAGAGGGAGACACAAGAAGGAATATCAGAGGATGAAGGAAGGAAGAACTAGAAGAACGTAAGACAGCACGATGCTCCTCAGACCTGGCAGATCACAGACTGCCTAAGTTGAGCTGAGGCCTGGTCTCATGCCTTTGCTGTCAGGCCCCACCTTCCTTGGACCCTGGGTTCAGGAGAAGAGATGGGTTTATACATGGGCAGAGGTGGGCACAGGCGCGCACCTCAATGATGTCAGCATTGGTGCGGCTCTCGTGCGGCTCGTTGTACTCGGTGTACTTGAGCAGCACCTTGTCCATGTCGGTGCTGGCGTACTGAAACAGCTTGTTGGAGTGGTTGAAGATGATGAGTGCGATCTCGCAGTCACACAGCACACTCAGTTCGTAGGCCTTCTTCATCAGCCCAAACTTCCGCTTGGTGAATGTCACCTGCAGGAGAACAGTGGGTGGCCAGGTCTGATAAGAGTCCCCCTGCCCATAGACATAGCCTCTTCCCTAGAGTTCTACTTTCAGGGTGACTTAGCCACGGTTGACGGAAATCCATGGTCTAGAAAGGAACAAAACAGCACTAGAGCTAGTCTCAGACAAGAAAGGAGGCCACATTTCTCTGTGTGCAGTGGGCTGAGAAGAGCAGCATGCCTCCAGTTGAGGGGGGGACTCCTGCTGAGACAGGAACCTGAAGGTGTGGCAATGGTGTGGGACCCTGGCCCATCTAAGGCCAGCGAGCTAAAGAGGTACACAAAGTGTTCCTCTCTCTGCTTAGACCCACCCTCTACTGGAACCTCCAGGGAGTCCATGTGTTTCCAAGAAAACTCTTTTAGAACTGGTCATGGGTGACAGAGCTAGCTCTCTGTCCTTGCTCACCTACCACAAGGCTCTGGGACCTCCTCACCTGGCGGTTCCGTTCATCAGTGATTCGCTGGATCTGAATCTTTTTCCTCCCCATCTTCTCCGGGGGGTCCTTAGTGCCAGAGAGGAAGGGGCTGCTGGGTGGTGATCAGGAGCCTCACACTGTGCTCATGAATGTCTGGGACTAGTGTTCAGTTCATGGTCTGCAGAACACCTATGCACAGCCTCCTGGGAGGGGTCATAAGAGGACTGTTAGACCTCCCAACCCCCAGCCTTGTTTGGGATGTGGGCCGAGCTCATTACAGCCTGTGAGAGAGTGATGGCATCTCTACCCTATCCCCAAACTGTGACAATATTGGTTATGGAGGAAATCTCCCCCTTACCCATACCAGATACAAACTGGGCTCCCACTGGGACCAGGGCTTAGTCTAGGCTGATTCCCAAGTCACTGCTGTTCTTGGGCTTTAGGTCACACAGAAGATACAGGGCTCTGAGGGTCTGCTTCGTGGAGAGCACTACACCCTGGTCTCTATAGAGCTTATCTGTACTGTGTGCTGTACCACCTCCCCCCACCCCCGACCTCCTACCCTCCATCACAGCCTGGATGAGTGGAGGTTTCTATGTTGGAGACAAAGTGAGAAGATATTGAGCTAATGCCTTCCGAGACTGCAGGCAGCAGGCAGAGAGAGGATGTTCAATGCTCATAAGGGTGCCTGGGATCCCAGCCCAGGTTGTCAGCACAGCCCTTACTTACATGAACTCACTAAATCTGGGGACAGTGTGGGCTGGAGTTATAGGGTGCACACCCTAATCAGGTTGGGTACATTAGTGTACTTCATTTGCTCAGCCCTAGTACAGTTTTGTTGAAGGGTGTTCTGCTACTTAGACACAGACAAACCAGAGGGCAGCAAATGTATTTTCCAGAACACCTTACACTGAGGACTGAATCCAGTGGTCCTGTACATGCTCGGGTGCTCTGCCCCCATTTTAATTTCTTGAGCTAAGGTCTTGTTAAGTTTCCCAGGCCAACCTTAAACTTGTGATCCTCTTGCCTCAACCTCCTGATAAGCTATGGTCACAGGCCTACATCACAAAGTCTGGCTTTTTTCTCTGATTACTGTATTCCAAGTATGGAAGCTAAAGTTTCACATTCCCTAGGTAAATGCTCCATTGCAGAATTTACCCCCATTCAGGTAAGTGTTTCTGTAAAAGGCCAGAGAGTCAGCGCTGCCAGCTGTAAATTCTTCTGTACTGTTTAAGCTTGGCTACAGGCAGGCAGCTAACTGACAAAGACGATGGGAGAGTCGGTGGATCGTAGCTAAGGCCTTTAATCCCAGCACTTGGGAGGCAGAGGCAGGCGGATTTCTGAGTTCGAGGCCAGCCTGGTCTACAGAGTGAGTTCCAGGACAGCCAGGGCTATACAGAGAAACCCTGTCTTGAAAAAAAAAAACAAAAAATAGATAAATAAATAAATAAATAGGCGGGGAGGTGAGAGATATGCAAAGAGGGTACACTGAGGAAACTGAAGAACCAGCTTAGCATTTAATTAAGAGCCCTTGCTGGTCTTGTAGAGGACTGAGTTCAGTTCCTAGCACCCATTTGGAGGGTTACAACTATCTGTAACCCAGTTCCAGGGGGTCTGACGTCATCTTCTGGCCTCCACAGACACTGCATGTACATGGTGAACAGACACAGGCAAGGAGGTAAGAGGCTCCTCAGCAACAGCAGGGTCCCAGTGGCTGCTCAACGGAACCTTAGCCTCTCTAGCCTATTCCACAAGTCCTGAAGAGTACAGAGTAAGTGACGTAGTTAGTTCACTGGGTACCTAACCATGATGGATGGGGTGGGGAAGGGAAGGTCTGGACCTGGTCCTGCTTAAGATCACCACAGATCACAGGACTGCCCCTCGGGCTTGTCTAGCTTCCACTCAGCCTAAGCATCCACAGAGAGCACCTCAGCTTTCCTGCCCTGAAGGAAGGACAATTTGTCTGCATGTATAGGTCACCAAAGGAGGGAACTAGCACCTCTCCTCTTGCTCCGATATCTGAGGAGCTCCATAGTCCCTGGCCTACCTCTGGCCACTCCCCATATCCCAGACCAGCAGCAGTAGCCTAGAGTCCTATGTGGCCCAAATCCGGGCCTGTAACCCAAATCTCTGCCCAATCCACTGTAGGGGTTCCATCCAGAACCTCCAGGCTTTATCCTAACTCTCAGAGGTACCCACAACTGCCTTCCTTGGGCTGGGGCGGTCAGAAGGCACACTGGGGCAAGGGCTACAGTAAATTGGCCTTTTTAGATAGCTCTCTCTGGCTCAGTCTCAGAACTCCAATCTAGGCCCACAACTCAGGGTGCCCTGACTCCCCACCGGCTAGGTGGCTGTCTTCCTTCTTGTCTCTTTGTTTCCTGCTCTCTACCTTCAGACCACAGGCACTCTTTTTATTTGTTTGCTTATTTTTCTTTGCTTTTAGAGACTGAGTTTCTCTGTGTAGCCCTGGTTGTTCTGGAAATCACTTTACAGACCAGGCTAGCCTTGAACTCCCAGAGTTCACAGGCCTACCTCTGCCTCCAGAGTGCTGAGATTAAAGGTGTGCGCTGTCACCACCCAGACCACGGACAGATTCTGGGTGACAGAGCCTCTCGCCTGCTTATGGCCAGTGCTGTCTCCTCAGGCAGGCTGGAGTGAACTGTCCCCAGTGTTTTCAGTTTTTCAAAAAACCTAACCCAACAATCTTTCTAGCATTATCAATTGTGTTTCTCTTCTGTGCCTGGTTCCCCAAGGTTAGAGCTTCATGAAGCAGGAACTGAATTTGGCTTTTTACTGTTATTGACTGTAGAAAGATCCCAGGAAATACCTATACAAAGAAAATATTATGAGCCTGTAGAAGTCCTTCCTGCAGTCTAATCTCTGTCTGTCCTGCTGTTCTCACTGTCCTCTGTGGAGTTAGAACCTTCTATCAGCTGCCCTCAAAGCCTATCAGTTCAGACATCACCAACTCTCCAACCAACCCTGCCACCCTCACCCTCATCCCTCCCTACACTCAGCTCGGCTAGTGCAAAGGGTGAGACTCTAAGTCTTCTAAGGAGCAGCCCTGAGCACATGGAGATGGAGAGGATGGGGTTGCTTAGGCAACTGTCGCCTGGCAACCAGCTCCCTGGCTGATCTTCTACACTGCCCCCCCCATCCCTGCCGCATGCTGGGGGAGCTAGGATATGAGAGAGATCATGGCTGAGAAGGCAAGGAAGCCAGAGAGACCTAGTGAGTATCCTTTATCAGAGGGAACCTGTCTGTTTAAGAGGCCAAGCCTCAACAACCTTGACTCCCTCTATACTAGCTCAGCCATTTATATAACCCCATGCCTCCCAGGGTCTCGATCACTGCTACTCTTCCTCTGCCAGAACTACCCTGCCAGGGGACAGACCCTGCCTTGGCCAGTCCTTCCTCCTAGCTAACCACAAGTTCTCTTACAAAGCAGGCTCTGTCCCCTCTGCTGTCCGTTCCACATTGCTTCAGATTCTTTGGAAGCCCTGGGGCAAGAATATGAACTCAATCTTCGTTCTGGAAGAATGGTGTCTGGGCTGAGATGGTCACAAAGTACCCTAGACTGACCCCATTCAAGGCATGGGGCTGTCTTGCCCAAACTTCCCTACTCTTATCAGGAGGATTTCATGAACACCTGGACCTGCTTAATTAGTCTTCTGTTCAACAACCTAACTAACTGCTAGGAGCCAGAGGCATCTGCTCTCTTGCTGCAGGCTCTGCTCCTGCCTAACCTAGCCAGCCCTGCTTTTCTGAGGCTCTGGTCTTTGGGCTGCTGCTCTTCTCCCTCCCGCTTTCTCCCAGACAGTTTCTCTGTGTAGCCCTGGCTGTCTGTAGACCAGGCTGGCCTTGAACTCTGAGATCCACTGGCCTCTGCCTCTCAAGTGCTGGGATTAACAATGTGCATTGGCTGGGTTGCTGTTCTTCTAAGTCTAGTCTGTAGCCCTGGGCAACCATGCTGAGGTGCCAGGCCCCAGGGGCCTTCCCATCCTGACCTTACAGTCAAGGCTGTATCACAGCAGTGCCCCTCAGTAGGTTCTAGCTGGGCAGGGTGGTGTTACCAGCAGGCTGTGACAACAGCAGCAGAAAGGTGAAAGCACTGGCTGGTGGGATCTGTAGTAAGCCAACAGCAGGGTAGCTATGGGGGCAGGGAAGTCTGGGATCTAGGATCTCATGGCAACTGGCACTGTTTAAATGCAAAAGAGGGGCAAGTGAAAACTGAAGGGGTGCTGGATGAAGGGTCATGGAGACTAGGCCCCTGTCTCCCTTATGTCACACCTCTTAGTACCTGAGCAATACTCAAACCACTCTGGGGTTTCAGAATGAGGCATCACAGTTCCTGTGTGAAGGGCCTGGGTGGAGATGGAGTGAGGTCAAGACAGGTTCCTGTAGCCACTGCTAAAGGGCCAGGGAGGAAGCGCCTTTCCCCAGCGGTCTCCATCCTCCCTCTACTCTTTAGCAATGCACCCCCATTTTCTGCTCCCTCACACCTTTCTGCCCTGAGCACTGTGTCCTGGTGTCCTAAGGCTCTGAAAAGCCACATGCATCAGACTCCGGAGCCCTATACCAGCAGGCTCTAACGGAGGAGAGGCCAGAAAGGCCAAGCCCTGGGCTCTTCCTGAAGGGAGTGGGAGACAACGAGAGAACTGCTCTCATTAGGCGCTCCCCCTCCCTTCTAGGCCGCTGGGGGGGCCTCAGGCTGGAACTCGGGAAGGCAGGCTGCACTGAAGACAGCTGTCACCCTCCTCCACCCTCTCCCTGGTAGGGCTGCAGGGCATGAAATAAGCAGCAGGCGCTGGGGGAGGGGGCGACAATCCAATCCACCTGTCACCCCCACAGTCGGGCAGCCTGCTTGCTAGTGGGAGGAGGCGTGGGCAAGGTGGGGACAGATGCACAGACAGAGGAAGGAGACAGAAAGAGCCAGTGAGGCAAAGGCACAAGAGCGACTGGACTGAGCAGCTGAGGGATGCCCCTGCGGCAGGCTGCTGCACCCTCAGGTTCTCTTTTTCTCCCAGCCCCAAGCTGCCTTTCTTCTCCAGAGTTTCCATCACCATCTGAAAGCATAGGCCCAAGCCTAAGTTCTGTCAGGCTGACTAACTAAAACCCTGGTTCCCACCAAGTCCCACCATCCCCTCCCCCAGACAGCAGCTTGGGGCTGGGCAGGGGCTATTTTTAGTCTGGGCAGTGAGCTAATTTTAACTCACCAACAGGAGACCTGAGGGCGGGCTGAAAGGGGGGGCAGTCCAGGAAAGCAGGGCTTGGGCGGGGTGGTCCCAGGCACTGTGGCCTGTAAAAACAGAAACTGACTTGAGGAGCACCCAGGAGGCCTAGGAGCTCATCCTTAGCTTCCATCGGGCAATTCTCCCACATTCCGCCCTCAGCTTCCCACCTCTCCCATCTAGCAAACCTCTTGGGAACATGTTATCCTGTTTTCTCCAAAAGGGGCTGTTTCCCCTCCGAGGCCCACTCCCTGTCCTTCCTGCAGTCTAGCTCTCACTCCCCTGGTAGCAGTTGAGTCCTTGAGGCTCCCCAAAGCCTCCACCTTAAAGTTCCCAGAGACACCGGCTGGGCCTTAGGAGCTCTTAGGAACTTGTGAAGACTGCATCCTGAGAGTGAAGCAGTGTGGGAGAGGTCAGGGCGAGCTTGCAGGGTCTGAGCTGGGCTTTTCTAGCCTTTACTGAGATGTATGCCCAAATCAAGGCAGTGCTGCACACCCCTACACCCCCAACAACAGAGGGGCAGAATGGTGAGCTTCCTTGGAAGAAAAGTCATCCATGTAGTGAAGGAGAAGTGCCAGTCTAAGCTCCCTTCAGCTGGTAAGGAAAGGCACTGAGGCCAGAGGGAGGCTGACATGGAGCCTAGCCAGGAAGTTTTCTGAACTATCACCCCTAGTAGATGAGGGAGAGTTGGCTCAGACCCACTCTGCTGGGGACAGTGCCAGGTGGAACACACGAGGTCCTGGTGGCAGTTGCAGTTATCAAGGTCCCCCCAAATACCTACGGGACCAGAGTTTGGGGCCTCTAAAAGTCCTGGCCTTGGTTAGGCCCAAGGTCACTGTCACTAGTGTGGCCCATTTTTGAAATCCAAGCTTGTGCTTTGCTTTAGCTCTGCCTAACAGGCCAAGTAGACTGACTCACTGATGCTCATTTGCATGCTCATTTGCATAGTGTCTCCACCCTTATTCTTCCAAATTCAACTTTCCACTCCAGAGTGAGCCATCCAGTGGCCCTCAGAACCTCAGAACTGGTTCCATCTTCTGTTCCAGAAAGCAACCTTCAATTCACAAACAGTCCAGGGATGTAGCCTGAAGCTCCCATCCTTGGGACCTTCATTCCTGTCTAGGGAAAGAATCAGAGCCACATAGTCCAGCTCTAGTAGTCTCAGGGAGGGGTGGCAGCAGCAGGCTGCTCCTATACTGCTCCACTGTGTGGAGCTCTCAAGAGTGCAGCACAGTGGACATGAACTATACATTTCAGACAAGATGTTAAAGGCTGGGTACTGCCGGGCGGTGGTGGCCCACGCCTTTAATACTAGCACTTGGGAGGCAGAGGCAGGCGGATTTCTGAGTTCGAGGCCAGCCTGGTCTACAGAGTGAGTTCCAGGATAGCCAGGGCTACACAGAGAAACCCTGTCTCGAAAAAACAAACAAACAAACAAACAAACAAACAAACAGGCTGGGTACTATACTCATAGCAGACTCTGGGCTCAAGCTCACCTTGCCAGAAACTAACCAACCAAGACCAGGACATATGGGAGTCATGAAGGTGCTTGCTCCTACCATGGATGCTGGCAGACAACCAGGCCCTTGAGTACCTGGAAGCCTAACCTCCATCTGTCCAGTTACAGCCACACCCTTCGAACTGAGGCCCCACAGTCTACCTACTCTGGGAAGTCCTTTCTAGTATCTTACTACCATCCTTCTCTCATAGCTAATCCTGCCATGACAATCTTAAACCCACTTCAGCTATCTAAACAAGAATAGCACATGTGGGATCTTGGCCATTAGATGCCTTAGTTAAGGAGAGGTGGGGGCAGTTGGGACCGTTAGTGTGTCACCTTCCACCTCCCTACCCTACTTCCCCCTGGGGTCTCAGGAGACAGAAGTGAAAGTTGCAGCTGGGGCCTTGAGGACAGTTCATTTTGATAGACGTTGCTGGGGTGAGCATGCTGCTAGTGCTGGTTTAGGGCTCCGGCTCCCTGCTAGTACAACAAGGAGATGGATGCTAGCTAGATGAGTTGAAGGACTTCCCATGGATATGAGAAGAACAGGGAAATCTGAGCAAGACTTGGGCCACAGAGCAGGCAGGAGAATCTCAGAAGGGCTCTCTCCTAGGGGACCACTTTTTGTTCAAGCATCTAGGAACAGACCAAGAGCTGAGCCCTAATTGCTGGCCTTCTGGCATGGGCGAATGTGAGGCTGTGCACATACTGAAGGGCCACCCACTCTCAGACAGGCCAGGCCAGAAAGAGGCCAATCCAATCAGGGAAGACAAATCCTCCTGGTATTGTGACCTCAAGGAGTACCAAGGGTTTAAAGGGGCCTTGGGCAGTGGCTTGGTCTCTAAGCCCTAGGCAGAAGGTGGCAAGGTGGCTCTTACGGGGATTAGCTTACTGCTTTCAGGAAAAGACACTAGGTGAGGATGGGTGCCTAAACCCAATGGGTCCTGAGCACCCTTGTGCAAACACTCTCATCAAAACACACCTTCATCAAACAGGGTTCACTGTCAGAACACAGCAGGGCCCTTCTAACTTTGTCAGCAATGACTGTTGTCTGTACCATGGCCTTCCTCTGAGGGGAAGCTCTCAGGGGCTTTTACAAGCAAGGCCCACCCCTGGGAACAGGTGAAGATTTCCTTTAGCCTTAGTTCCCCACCCCCAACTGCAGGCTGACAGGTGGGGGGAGAAGGGTAGTAACAGCTGGGCCAGGACACCTGTTCTCCACCCCATGTCATGCCTGCCATGGGGACCATACAAGGGGAGTTTGTCAAGAGGCAGGCAGGTGTGGGGGGCAAAAAGAGAGGGTCCAGATGTCAAGGGGAGAGAAAGAGCAAGAGGCATCACCCTTGCCTACAGAACACAGCAGAGAAGGAAGGCAGGCAGGCCCAAGGTCAGTCCTCTAGCTCCCTTGCTCACAGCCCCTACCTTCACATTCTATCTATTGGAACAGGAAGAACCCAGAGAAAAGAGATCTATTCCCCTTGCCATCTGCCCCCACCTCCACCCCGTTGAACCTCTTGTCTTAGTCTTTATTCTTCCAGCCTTCAAACCCAGTCTGGAGGAAGAGGATATCACTAGGAATAGCAAAGGACCTGGGACCTAGGATGTCTGCAGGGCAACTTTTAAGGACAAGAGGCAGCTAGCTTGACATGGAAAGGAGATCATTTGTTTCTCATGCCCTCCCAGGTCTGGTGGTCCCTTCAAAGGCCCCTCAACTCCTTATGCCCAAGTCTTATCACCTTAGGTCTTGGTTAAAGATCCTGAGGGAAGATGCATCTGTGACACTTCCCACTGAACCCACGTTCTCTAGGAAAGGCAGGGGCTGGGAGGAAGACAAGGCTGCCCTCCCCCATGCTACCTTCAATCCCTTTCCTGTCTGCCCCAAACAGCTGGTCTAGGGACCTCTGTGTGTGCTGCTGATTCCTGCTCCAGAGCTTTGCTTTGGGGCCTCTTCCGTTGATGGGGGAACGCTGAAGGAATTACAGTCTCAGGAGTCAGAACAATGCTCCCCTCAAACACACCCCTCCCTCCCTCCCTCCCTCCCTCCCTCCCTCCCTCCCTCCCTCCTTCTCTCTCTCTCTCCCTCCCTCTCTCTCTTTCTCTCCCTCCCTCCTCCATCTCTCTCTCTCTTTTACACACACGTGCACGCACACACACACGACCTCTGAGTGCTGTACTAGCCTTTCTTTCTTTCTTTCTTTCTTTCTTTCTTTCTTTCTTTCTTTCTTTCTTTCCTCTGTGTAGCCCTGGCTGTCCTGGAATTCGCTCTGTAGACAAGGCTGGCCTCAAACTCAGAAATCCACCTTCCTCTGCCTCTCCAGACTTGGATTGAAGTTGTGCATCACTACCTCCTGGTATCAGATCTCTTTTTTGACAAGAGCCCTCAATGGACTTCATTAAATAACCCTTTAGTCTTTCAACCTCAGTTTCTCCAACACCAAAGACCTGTAGTCGACAGAGGCCTGCCCAGCTTAGGATCTTCACAGAGACAACAAATGGTAGCCCTGATCTGGAGAATCCCAAAAGTCCTCATTTTTGTGTCTGAACCATGCACCCTGATAAGCTGGTGATGATGGAGGAGACAGCTAGGGACAGGCAGGACACGCCTTCCCTGTGGCATGCTGTCTGCCCAATGCTAGGGGAGTGGCCCCAGAACAGCCAGGGGCACCAAGCCAAGGTCAGTGACCAAGCCTAGAGCTCAGGGCCTCCAGGGAGGGTAAGTTTAAATGAGTAAATATGGTCCCGCCTGGGTGTGGCTTGCCACAGGCCAGAGCTTGGGGCAGGTCACTCCCTCCAGTACCCTACTAAGAAGGGGCTGTCAGCCACAGTCGGCCGCCTCGATTCATCCATACTAGCAGTACTGCCTAACTCTGTCATTGGCAACAGAGTAGGGGTGGCATTCGGCCTGGGCAAAGAAAAGGTAGATGTGAATGCTTTGAAATCCTAAACCAAGGATTTGCCCTCAAATGCAGTAGAGTAGCTTCACTCATGGAAGACGGAGACAGACAACAGCATGGACCATCAAACACAGATGCCTATGCCACCAAAAGGGAGCTCCTGCACACCTGGAAAGCTAAGAGTGAGGTGGGAGAAGGGACAACTTACCCAAGGACTCAGGCCAGGGTGGGGGGCAGTAGCAAGCCAGGGAACAGAGCAGCAAGGGAGGGTGGAAGTCAGCCAGGACTCCCTGACTCACAAAGCATGCTCTCCACAGACAGGCCCTGCCTGCCCATCTGTGCTCTGACCTCAGCCCCTGCTTCCAGCCCAGGCTCTCTGGGTTCTGTGAGCCTTCGCCTTCCTGCCTCCAGTCCCTCACCACCCCCCACTCTCCAATCCTTTAATCATCTTTACCACCACTGCCCCCACCCCCACTGTGCAACAGCTGCTCTGTGGGTGTCACACCCCCAAGGGTGCGCTGCACACCTTCCCGCATGTGTCCCATGACCTGCTGCAGACTGCCAGGTGCAGCTGGGCCTCCAGGAGACCCTCAACATGATTTCTGGGGAAGGTGTTCCCCCAGCTCCAGGACAACTCCTCAGAATATGTTTTGTCCTAGGCAGGGAGAGATGAGAAAATATTCCAGGAGCCAAATAGCAATGGCCCACTAGGCCAAAGGTCAAAAGCCTTTTTAGCAGAGTCACTGGAGAATGCCTGAGATTCCCCTCTTTTTCCTGACCAAGTTAAGAGCTATCTTTCCCCTAACCTGGCTTCAATGGGAAGTTCTGATATCCAAGCTCCATCCAGCCTTCTCTTAACTGTATAGAGGACAACATCAGCTACAACACAGCCAGATGTCTGCTTCTATAGCACAGCTTCCAGCAGCTAATGCCACCCCCTCCCCAATGAGTAAGTCACCAAACTGGGACAGGAGGACAGAGAGGGTTAGCTGGACTCTGGCCCCATGACTACCTCATAAAAGCCACCAGTGATTACAGAGATGCGGAGGCTGTGCAGCATGCGACCATGCCTCCTTCCCACTTCCCTGTAAAGGCAGGCAATCTTCTCAGGTCAGTTGGCTTCAGAGAACCTACAAAGTCTTGGCCAAGGTCTCAAGGTGTGGGCAGAGCCCACCACCACAGACCCACAGCCCTAAGTCTAACCCTTGCCAATGACTTTGGGCCTCAGATCATCAGCCCCGTTAGGGAACCTAGACAACACCAACTGTACTTGTGACCCATCGTGTCCCCGTTGCCTGCAGCTCTTCTCCTTGTAGGCCCTGCCACACAATTGTCTAGGTAGGGGACAGACAAGTGGAGGCAACAGAGAAAAGCCAGCCTGCTTACCAACTCAACTCTAGTGTGGGTGGCAAAGTGTCCCAAGGACTTGTGTAGGCCAGAGCAACCATGGAGGATAGGAAACTCTGCTGGCACAGAAGACAAAGCTGGAAAGATGGACAGAGGTCCAGGCCAAGGACATAAAAGCCAAGGATGCTGCAGAGGCCCCTTTCTAGAGCAGGATCAGAGTGTGGCCTCAGTGAGCCTAACCCCAACCCCTGGTCCAGCTCCCAACCTGGAGAGACTCCCTCTACCTTTCCCAACACACCACCAAGGAAGACCAGGAGAAGAAAGAAAAAAACCTGCTGGAGAGAGATTATATAACGGCAGCCAGCCAGCCTGTCACATCGCCCAGCCTGTGAGGTGCACTAGAAGCCAGAGAGCCAGAGCAGGGAGCTGGGGCCCTCCAGCCCCATATCACCACACAGAGGGGGATGGGGAACCTGCACCTGCCTCCTGTCCAAGTCCCCCACACCCTGTTCCAGGCACTGGGCTTAGCAGAGGCAGCACAAGCCCCATGCCCATCCCCCAACACAAGGCTTCCCATACTTTCTGGCTGGGTCCTGTTTCTTATCCAGGCTCACGCTTTCATGAGCAAGGCTTGTCTGTCTTCATTCTTAATCTTAAGAGTCGCTCCCTGCATGGAATACGTGGCAGAAAGAGGGAAGACTAAAGTCTGATAAAAAATCTTAAGTGTGATCTTAAGTAAAATGCTCTACCACTCTGGTAGGTATGGGAATGAATGAACAGTCCTTACTCCCTAAAAGTACATGCAGGAGTCACACACATGGTATATGTATGAAGGGCACAGAAGTCACTACAAAGAACATGACCACTGACATCTCAGTGTCCATTTCTGGGGTGTATGGGAAAAGTGCTCTATAGAAGCTACAGAATTCCCCAACCACCCTACATTACAAGATTCTCAGCCACTCCCACAACCATCCCACCCCACCCCCATCCTGGAAGACGCAGGAAGGAAATTCATTCACAGACAAGGCCATGGGAGCTGGGACAGCCAGGCTGAACACTGGGGCTTGGTGGCCAGAAGCCAAGAAGCTGGGTGTCTGAGGACACTGACAGGTACCTCACCAGTGCTCCCCTCCACGGATACCTACCGCGGATACTGAGAGACGAACCGAAGGTGGACAGCTCCCAAGGCCAAATGCACTCAGTAGGCTCCTCTCCGAGATCCGGCCAGAGCAGCCCAAGGTCACCGTCCCAGACGGCAAACTTCCCACAGTCAGGCAGCTCAGACCCACTGAGGGCTAGGGGGAGGGGGAAGATCCACCACTCACACAGCCAAACACAGCTAGGCCTCGGAGGAAACTCACACGGGTAAGGCAGGGTACCAGATCCACCCACTGTACTCCCCTAGCCTGGCCCCAATGCGCCGGTCAGTCGTAGGAAGAACTGGCACTCAGGACAAGCTGGGTAGTCCGGGGCCACTGGGAACCCCGAAGGCTCCATGGAATCTCTGGGAGGCCTCCCTGCCCCATCTCTGCGGTGGGAGGCCAGAAGCACCCGTAGTCCCTTGGGCCAGCCTCACAACTCCAACCCCACTTGCACCGACTCGGCCCGCACCGCACCGACCAAAGGGAGGTCCGGAGAGGTCCTGCCAGATGTTAACAGCTGCAAACTACTGTTCAGGGGTTCTCCAGCTGGCGTTGCTGACACGCCCGACCCAGGGGGCCCCCACGGGCGCGAGATCGCGGCCGGAGCCACGTGCGTTGCGCCCGTCAAGGCGCGAGGCGGCGGGGGCTCGGGTACCAGGCGCGGCTGTCACAACAGACACCCCAGCACCACCACAGCCTGCGCCGCTCCGCCGGGCCCGGGACGCTCGTGCCAGGGCGCCCGTACACCCCTCGCGCTCCAGACCACCCTGCGCCCGGACGCGCGGCGTGGGGGAGGGGTTCTTAAAGGGGCCGACGCGCGTCGTGACTCACCAGCCCGTAGGGGAACGGGGTGTCACGGCGCCGGGAGTCTCGGCCCGGTCCGCGGAATCCTCGGCTGCGCGAAGCCGCAGCTCCGATGGGGAACAGCGAAGGCGCCGCGTCCACGCGGCCTGGGCGGCGCCACAGGGCCGGGACCCCCTGGTGCGCGCGGGGGCGGCGGCGGCGGGCGGCGGGGACGCAGCCGAGCGCCCAAGCCGCCTCGACGGTTGTTGATATTTTGCTTCCTTCCTCCTTTCGGGCTCCAAAGGCAACTCCTCCAGCCCCAGACTCGAGGCCGACGTAGGCACCGCGCAGCCTAGCTTGAGAGATGGGAGGGGGAAGACGAGAGTGATGGACAAGCAGGGGGCCAATGGGAGGGCCCCGTAGGGCGGGGGCGGGGCCTGGCAGGGAGGCCTGGGAAGTAGCCCCGCCTCCCGCCCTGGGCCTACGCCCCACCCCTCCGGGGCGCGCGACCGTGGCGCGTGGAGCCCAGATCCCTCCGCCTGCGGGACGGAGCGAGGTTGCGGGGACCTCAGCACCCCAGTCCCAGAGTTGGCGGGGGCCTAAATAAGTTCTGGGGAGATGAGAGTGTTGGGAGGCCCCAGCTCCTACACTTACTGTGTGACAAAGCTCCGATACCAGATCGCGTTCTCTTTATCTCGTGGTTACCTGGGGAGCTCTGCTGCTCCCTCTACCTGTGACAGGTCCCCTCCTTTCCCCTGACCCGGCTCGGTTGACGCCCAGACATTTAAAGCGACAGTGCGTAATTCTCTACTGATCTAATCTTTCAGTGCCTGCGGGCCCCAGCTCACTTAACTACCGAGGGGGCAATTTAAAGGGGTGGGACCCCAACCAATCTCCACCTCCTTTGCCTCACAGGAAACCTCCAGAAGCCTTGTCTTCAAGAAATTGTAACTCTCTAAAAAAAAAAAAAAAATCTTTTAAAATTCCTGATGGCCTCTGGGCGTGGTGAATTTTTAAGTGCTTCACAACAAGATTGTTAGCTCCATTGCTTCTGGACATTAACCCGTCAGACTTCCTGTCCAACATCCTGTCACTAACAAGTGCTCTGCTGGCTCTCTCTACCTGGAGCTTGAGGAAATGACAGAGTCTGGCGTGGACTTCAAAGCCTTGCAAAACAGAAGCAAGAGATTCTTCAACAAGCTAGGGTCTGCTTTACTGAACAAAGTCCCTGTTCTGGCTTCGTGTGGGAGTGACAAGAAGAGACGACAAATGGTGGGTTAGAAAATTTAATCTCGGAGTCAGACTGTTTTGGTTCAAAATTTTCCACTATTTATGAAGAGAACAAAGCACGTTTCTTAACTCTCCATCCTCTTGGGTAAGCTGCAGGTAGAAGGACAGGTACATAACTTGTGGATTTGGTCTGAGTTTAGCTCCCAGTAGACTAGTACAGTGCCTCATGTTGCACTGTATGACCCACATGGCCTGCTCAGCTAAAAATGAGCCCTTCTAGGCACTGGGAGAGTTCCGAAAAGGCTAGTAGGGGACAAGTTCAATAGGAGTATTCTGCAAAGAGCTTGGAGGCATATATGTACCTTCTTAAACAGGAAGCATTAGGCTCCTATTCCCTTGGCCTCCCTTTTAAACCCTTCCACTTTGCCTGATTTATATAGTATCACACATGGTCCCCAAATGTTGCTCCTTAGTTTTCCTAGTAGTATGGGGGTGGGGCACTCCCAGCACAGAGCTGCCAGTATTCCTGAGCAGTCTGGTTTGCCCCCAAGACTTGAGTAAAGGCATCTGCCCTTACCCAAGCACTCGGAGAACACAGCCTTGTTCCTGCTTGTGGCTCTGGTGGGAGCAGAATGGGAAAGTGCCCTCCCAGTGGGGAACCTCCCCTCACTTGTGGCCTCTATTTTTAGTGCTTCCCCAGGCACTAGCTGGAGAAACCGTTTAGTCATCAGGGTGTTTATTTTTCCGGCTGTTTCCGACGTCGGGAAAAGCAGAATGTTGAGACTGGAGAGATTCAGGGCTGCTGTAAAAGATGTTTTAGGAACAGGCCTGGGAGCACAGCCTTTAGGCCATTGAGTCCCAGCTTGTAGAAAAAACAAAACAGGACGAGCCGGAACAGCAAAGCCCTTAGGAGTTTTCAACCTGCCTCAACCTTGGAGGCAATCCAAGCTAGAGAACTCTCAGGCCCAACTCAATTTGAAGATTGTTTCTCAAAACATAACCAAGGCCAGAAGAAATTCTTTCCCAGAATCCCCCTCCCCAACCTCTCCCTGACCAACTTGGTGAGCCTCCAGCGAGCCACAATCCCAGCCAATCTCAAATATGAGGCGGTCCCTCCAGACCTATGATTGGTTGGCTGGCCCTCCTAGACCTGGAATGTTGAGTCCTTAAAAAAGGAATGAGGAAGGAAGGTGAGTCACCTGGGGAAGGTATTAAAGGACTAGCAGGAAGAAAAAGCCAAGAGCTCCCGGGAGGTGGGGGCCCTGGACGCTTATTGCTGACTTGACAACTCACAGGAGACCAGAGTAGGGGGCAGTAAGTGGGACAAAACTCAGACTCTGAAAACATCTTGGGAGAGGAGAGGTAACAATCCTGAGGTCTTTTTTTTTTTTTTTTTAACGAAAGACTGAAAAGGGCCAAGGTAATATTGGAAGTTGGATGAAAATTGGACTTCCTGAAAGTGATTCTGAGTTCTTTTCTTCTGGCCCTTGAACTTCCCATCCCAGAATCCTCTGGGTGGCAAATGATTGGGTCTTACGTTTCCTTTCCTACCTCTGATTGTGCATCATCTCTTATTAATCAATTTATTGTGTTTGTTAGCGTATCATGCTGCATGTTTAGAGGTCAGAGGACAATTCTACAGAGTGATCATCTTCCACCTTTCCATTGGTTTCCGGACTCAAACTCCGGTTGCCAGGCTTGCATGGCAAGCGCGCTTTACTGGCTGAGCCATCTCACCCATCTGTTCTAAAGAAAAGTCACCTTCCAGCTCTGCAGTAAAATCTCCGTGGGCCGAGACACTTAGATGTCCACCGACGTCCTAAAAAGAACACCCTGTAAACTCACCTGCAGCGTCATCTTCACAAGGCTATCTGGCAAACAAAACTTAACCCTCCTTTATCCGCCCCTTCTCAAGCCTCTCCAATTCACCTGTACTTGAAAGGTCCCCCCCCCCACGCCCCGCAGGTCTCCATCCCTCTCAACACTCTCTTCTACCTGGCAGTCCTTACTCAACCTAGGAAAAGTGCTCCTCCTGCCTTCCTCTCTAGTCTAGTGAGCTGCTTGGCAGGCCCTCCTCTTCTCACCTTCCCTTCCCCTGCGCCATCTGGACAGTTCTCAATCCCCACCTCCACCCGCAACTCCGCCACCGAGTCATCCTTCCTCCAGTTTTTGGATCATCACAGCAAAGACCCCAAATCCCTCCCGCATCTGCCACCATGATTGCGAACCAGACCCTCAGCAGGTGGGCGTGTATTTTCTCCGCGTGAAGGTGGGACGCTCCACTCTCTGCCCTTGTCTCCTCAGGACGCACTAGCTTGCTGGATTTGTTTGGTTCCTAAGGTACTCCTCACCAGCTCCTGACTTCCTGCGGGGATGCAGAGCTGGCGTGGAACGCGCTTAGCAAATGTATTCGCGCAGCCGTGTGAGTTAGAATTGTGCAAACTCTGCTAAACACCTCATTACTGCATCGATAGCCATGGTAGACAAGGGCAGGGGTCGAGTCTGGGGTCCTACAATTCCACTTCAGGCCAGAGTTGGGGGTAAAGGGTACCAGAGTCCGCCAGAAACTTGTCAAGGTCCGTGTGGTACCCTACGCTGAGATCCCGGACCAGACCTGGGGACAAGAGCTGAGGGACAGCGAAAGGTGCCAGAGCGGTCCTGGGTCCGTGTACCCCCACAGGAGCTCCCTGCCCCCGGCTGGGCAGGATGTGGTGGCAGCTGCAGTTGGGTGGGCAGGATGTGGGGGTGGGGGCAGACAAACACAACCCTACTGTAGTCTCCCCCCAGCTCCTGCCTCCACCCCCTCCGGGTCACGTGCTCTCAGCTTGGGCATCGACGGACTATTTCTCATTTTCCGCGGAAGGACATCCCAAACTTGTCGTCGTGGACCTAAGTTGTACCACGCCATTTTCTTGCCCCTATCCCCAGCCTACGGCAGAAAGTTTGCCCAGGACACAGTTCTGTAAAGCGCGAATTAACTCAAGAGAGGCCCCTTTAAATGCAAATGATCGCCTTCTTGCTCCGCTCCCCCCCCAACCCCCATCCCAACTTCTCTCCTCGTGCCCAAACTCCACCAGCTGCCATTGACGTCAAGCGTGCGTCAGCATCGCCAGCCCAACCAGACAGCACGTGGGGGGAAGAAGGCAATCTTAAAGGGCCAGTAGTTCAGGGCCTGTTAGAGTACCGGAGAAAGGAAAAGCGAAGTGGGATCTTTGAAACTATAGCAACAGGAAGAATTACAGGAGAGACATTCAGAACGACTACATAAAGCCGGCGAAGTGGCTCAGCGGATAAAGGTGCTACTGTACAAGCCCGAGAATCAACTTCCCCAGTTATCTTCTGAGATTCACACATAATATTTCTCCCCTGCACACGTACAATACTAATAGATATTTTCAAAAAGAATTTCTGAGAGTAGCAGAGTATATTCTTTTCCTTTTGTTTGTTTTGCTTTTTTCAAGAAAGAGTTTCTTTTTGTAGCCCTAGCTGTCCTGGAACTCACTCTTTAGATCAGGCTGACCTCGAACTCAGAGATCTGCCTGCTTCTGCTAGAGTTAAAAGCATATGCCACCACCGCCCCGTGGCGCTTTATTTTGTTTGTTTTTTGTTTTGTTTTTTCGAGACAAGGTTTCTCTGTGTAGCCCTGGCTGTCCTGGAACTCGATCTGTAGACCAGGCTGGCCTCGAACTCAGAAATCCACCTGTAGTAGTTGGGTCTCTCCAGCTTGTGGGTTCTAGGGTTCGAATTCAGATCATTGGGCAGTTTGGGGCTGCAAGGTCCCTTTTAAATCTTCTCTTCTCGCTCTCTCTCCCTATCTTTCCTTTCTGTCTTCTTCCCCTGTAGGGCTTGAACCTCACACATGCGAAGGACACATTCTACTATGGAATCACATGCTCCAGCTCAAAAGAGCAAATCCTAAACCAGGCTTTGGCTTTAGATTTCCAGATGTTTGGGTTTGTTTATCTGGGAAAGGAACCCAGGAGCTGGAGAAGGAAATTCACTCTAAAGGCAACGGAGCTGTGAGTTCTAGCTGGGTGGAAGCATTAAACAGGCCTGATTGCAAGCATCTTTTACGCAGAAAGCCATCTCCTACACCCCTTTTAAGAGTATTTATTGTTAATATATGTGCACAGATGCAACAGTGCAGGTGTGAACGTCGGAGTGCAAGTCACCAAGCTTGCCAGGCCTCTGTGAAGTTGCTTGGGGCAAACAGGAGTACTGCAGGATATTGTGGGGCTTTCAGTCTTTCTTAGGACAGACTCTCACTGGGCAGCACAGCTTGGCTTACACTGTAGATCTCCTCTGCCCCTGGTGTACAGAGACTGAAGCCTGGCTAGGGGTGAGGTTTGTTTTTCTAAACATTTTCTTTCTTTCTTTCTTTCTTTCTTTCTTTCTTTCTTTCTTTCTTTCAAGATTTATTTATTTATTTATTTATTTATTTATTATGTACATAGTACTTACTACTATGTATTGTACATGCCAGAAGAGGGCATCAGATCCCATTGCAGATGGTCGTGAGCCACCAGGTGGTTGCTGGGAATTTAATTCAGGACCTCTAGAAGAGCAGTCAGTGCTCTTAACCACTGAGCCATCTCTCCAGCCCTGCCCCCCCCTTTTTTTTTTCGAGACAGGGTTTCTCTGTGTAGCCCTGGCTGCCCTGGAACTCAGTCTGTAGACCAGGCTGGCCTTGAACTCAGAAATCTGCCTGCCTCTACCTCCCAAGTGCTGGGATTAAAGGCGTGCGCCACCACCACCCGGCTCCCCCACCCCTTTTTTTAAAATTCACTTTATATACGGATCGTTGCCCCCACTCCTCCCAGTCCCCACTCTGACAGTCCTTCCTCCCATCCCTTCTCTGAGAGGGAGGAGGCCCCCTTTGATAGGGATGAATCCTAAAATGATCCTCTCCCCCACTGACCTGTGAGCTACTGAAGAATAAGGCTATAACATTTATTTCCAGCACGAAAAGTGGCTTATTGCTAGTGTTTGCTGAGAGTGAGCTAGGTTGTTCAGTGAGTACAGGCACAGGTACCATCGGGGTCCTATCCCCAGGCCTCACATGGTGGAAGGAAAGAATTGATCCCTGAAAGCTGTCCTGTGACCTTCCCAAGAGCACACGGCACACACACAC
The DNA here is from genome assembly GCF_004785775.1 of Grammomys surdaster. Classification (NCBI taxonomy): domain Eukaryota; kingdom Metazoa; phylum Chordata; class Mammalia; order Rodentia; family Muridae; genus Grammomys; species Grammomys surdaster. Next base: position 1,498,338 of record NW_021620768.1, on the reverse strand, counting down.
ATACAAACAAGTAACTGTAATAGAAAGATATTTTAATATTGGTTGAGGGCTGGAGAGACGTTCAGTGGTTAGGAGGGCTCAGTGCTCTTGAAGAAGACTCAAGTTTAGCTCCTAGAACCCACTATACAACTGTTGGGAGCTGACTCTTAGCTGAAAGCGGCTATCATCTTTACAGCCATCTTGAGCCATATACCCTGACAAGAGACTTGTTCTCAACAGCCGGCAACAGCTGAGCACACTCTGATAAACATCTTGTTACACTGTTTAGTGCCCCCAGCTGCAAGGTGTACATGGTATCCATGGCTACAAGGCACGACGTAGTGCCTTCAGTTGAGCTTGTCCACGAGGGCAAGGCATGTGGTAAAGGGTATAAACACTCAGGACCTTCTTTTCAATAAGAGAGACTTGAAGAGACTTGACCAGACTCTGTCTTGTATTCATCTTTTGTGTCTCTCGCCCCTCCATCCCCACCTCTCTCTTGCTAGACCCTGTCCTGCGGACTGGAGCAGCAGAACTGGCCATTACAAAGGAACGAGCCGTTTACAAAGTGGCGCCCAACGTGCAACAGCAAGAACCAGAGACCCAGTGAGGGACATTACTGGAAGAAGGGTGGACTGAAAATTCAGAAGTGAAACAGAGGTGATTGCTGCAGGAAGCTGCCGTTTGGAAACCAGTAGGTCATAGTAATGATAATGGGGCAAGAAATAAGAAATGGTGCAACTTCATCTCCAAGGGATCTAGAGCCTGCTCCTCAGGGACCCATACATGTGTGGCATACAACTCATACAAGTACACACACATATAAAAATAAACGTAAACTCTGAGGCTAGAGAGATGTTAAAATACACTGGGAGAACGTAGCAATGACTAGTGGAGCAAGCTTTCAATCACCCCCCCACACACACACACACCACCTCCACACTCAGCAGGCAGAGGCAGGCAGATCTGAGTTCAAGGCCAGTCTGGCCTACAGAGCTAGTTCCAAAACAGTCATAGCTACACAGATAAACCCTGTCTCAGGAAGAAAGAGAAAGAAAGAAAGAAAGAAAGAAAGAAAGAAAGAAA
>NW_021620768.1:1491012-1497173 GCF_004785775.1 Grammomys surdaster | reverse complement strand
AGGGAGGGAGAGAAAACACTTGCTGTCTTACAGAGGGCCTGAGTTCATTTTCTAGCACTCACATCAGGTAACTTACTTAGTACATATTGCCCACACACAGACTCATCGATTCACATAACTAAAATTCCTTTTTAAAAAATCAGTCTAGGTGTGGTGATGCTCACCTGTAATACTAGCACCCAGGAGGATCAAGCATTCAGTCGTTGTGGAGGTTTGAATGAGAATGGCCACATAGGCTCATAGGTTTGAATGCTTGGCTCCCAGTTAGTAGAAATGTTTGGGAAGGATTAGGAGGTGTGCTTTGCTGGTGTAGATGTTGCCTTGTTGAAGGTCACTGTGGGTAGGCTTTGAGGTTTCAAAAGCCTACAGCAGGCCCAGGCCAAGGCTCCCAGCCCAGGTATCAGGTATATATTCATTCTTTCTTTCTTTCTCTCTCCCTCCCTCTCTCTCTCTCTCTCTCTCTCTCTCCTTCCTTTCATCCATCCCTCCCTCCCTCCCTTCCTCCCTCCCTCCCTCCTTCTCTCCCTCCATCATCCTGTAGATCTGAATGTAAGCTCTCACCTACTTTTCCTTCACCATGGCTACCACACTCCCTGTCATGATGATAATGAACCTTCTGAAACCATAAACCTGTAAGCAAACAATTAAGTGATTTCTCCTGTAAGTTGCCTCTGTCATGGTATTTTTGCCCAGCAATAGAACAGTGACTAAGACAGTCATCCTTGGACTGTATAAAGAGTTGGAAGCCAGCCTGGGCTACACAAGATTCCATCTAAAACAAAGCAACACATACATGTACACCTTGTTAAGTAAATAAAAAAGGAAAACATTAATGATTTTAGTATCTTCCAAATCTGAACTATCTCACCCTGAAATTATCTGGAGGGAGAGAGGCGTAGGATCTTGCTTCTCCCATGCTTCTATATGCCAGGTTTTAACCCTTGAGAGCTGAGGTGAAGCTCTGTAGCTAAAAAGTGGCTCAGTTAGCCAGCTGCTCTTGAAATATGGGTGGCTGCCCCTGCTTTCTGCCAGGGGACTCACAACCTGAGTCTCACACTGTAGCCCAGGATGACCTGAATCTGCAATCTGACATCAGCCTAGAGTGTTGTCACAGGTGTATAAGACAATGTCCAGTGCAGGAACTTCTTGGCCAGACACTAACTCAACCTAAGCATTTTCTTCTTTGTAGCCTCATCGTGGCTAGCCCCCACCCCTAGCCCTAGCTGCCATTCCCCTTTCTCTCTTTCTGCCTCTGTTCCCCACCTTAACCTTCATTCCTCCTGGTGAGGGCACAGAGCCTCCTGTCACCTGATTCTGGCTTCTTGTGCTCAGAGACCACCCAGTCCTCGTTCATCTTCTTTTGCAGCTGCTTATCGATCTGCTTGTCAATTTCTGTCACCCTCTCCCAGGCTGAAGGCCTGACAGACACCAGAGGGCACTTCCTGCCTGGGGATAAGTGAGATCAGCTGGCAGGGGCACCAACTCATCCTTGAAGAGGTGGCATGAATAGAGCTGAGACTCTCTGGCTTAGAGCAGCCCTAGCAGCCAGCCCATGGAGCCCAAAGAGTGCAGTGGGTTTCCCCACAGGAATCTCCCAGCAGTCTTTGTGCTGACTCCTCCCTCTATAGAGGTTGGGTGACACCAAGAGCCTTGTGTTCCAGAAAACCCCAAAATAACCCATCTTCACTGTCCGGCTGCTATTTATGTCCACTCTGTTTAATTATTCAAACCCAAGTTGGGGAGTGAGCTATATAAAGCCCTTCTACTTGGGGACCCAGGAGAGCTGGGAGACTTGCCAGGTTGCAAAAGCATCAGGCAATGGGTTTTGGTGAGATCACTTGGCCCAGGACTGGAAATACCTTCTGCTGTCTACTGTCTGTTGGCCTTCTCATCCAGAAGGCAGCTTGTAGGCTCTCCACTCCGGTGAACCCCTCCAGCCTGCTGGGAGCTGTCTGTGCCCCTGCCCCTGCATAGCCTTTCATTCAGTCTCTCATCTCAGCAGACTCTGTGCTAACTTCTCTGTTCAGCAGCAGCTGCTGCTGCTTCTCCTCCTCTTCCTCATACTCTCTTCTTCTTTCTCCTCCTCCTCTTCCTTCTTGTTCCTCTTCTTGTTCTTGTTCATCTTTGTTTTGTTTGTTTGTTTGTTTGTTTGTATTTTGAGACAAGGTTTCTCCATGTAGCCCTGGCTGTCCTGGAATTCACTCTGTAGACCAGACTGGCACAGAGATCCACCTGCCTCTGCCTCCCAAGTGCTGAGATTAAAGGCATGTGTCACCACCACCCATCACTTTCCAGCTTCTTAACCCACCAAAAAAAAAAAAAAAAAAAATTGTCAAACCCAGCATCAGTAACCCAGGATGGCTGAGTGGCAAACAGTCTGGTGGATCCAGACAAGCACCATGCCTTTGGAAGGTACTTGCTGTTGGCTGTTGGTTGACTGATGGTCTGGGTGGAGTAGTTTTGGCTGGCATAGACACTGAGCCTCTCAGGATTGCCTCTTGGGAACTCTGCCCACATAGGGAAGCAAAGTAAGGGTACAAGGTTTTCTATTTCAGGCCCAGCCTTTGTCTGCCTAAGGCCAGTATAGTTTCTCTGGGAACCCAGTTAAGACAGAAACAATGCTCTTAAGGCTGCCTCCTGTGACCCTCTCAACATGAGCTATGTCAGAAGATAGCCCCGTTCACACCTAGGTCTTTTGGGACTTTGTTCCCACATAGTGACTACTAGTGGCTTGGCAGGTCCTGCAGGGTCCAGCAAGGCCCTCCCTACAGCATCACTCCCGGAGTTTCCAGGGTGCTGCTGCAGGATGGGGAGGAGACATGGTTACTAAGCAACAGAAGGCATATAGGAGGGGTCCTGGCACTGATGGAGGTTGAGGAGCCTGGAAAGAGCTGAGTGGGCCGAGTTTATAGTTCTCTGCTTCCTCATAGCTACAGAGCAAGGATGACCACAGCTCAAAAAGCACTGAGGAAGAAGTATGTGAGCCTTCTCTCGCTTGGTGATAGCAGTTGCCAGTGTTAGACACTCACAGGACTATCTGAGGGCCTGGGCTGTGCAGGCTAGGACGGGAACTGTAAGGTTACATGCAGTCCCTGGAGTAACCTGGTTAAAGACTGTCTGGGCTTTAGTATAGCTCAGGATGGAGCGCCTGCCTATTGAAAGTGGGGACCTCTGTTTAAAAGCCCAAGGATGACTCCTGCATGGTGCCTGGGTGGAAGCTGGTGAAAGCTGGCAGCAGCTGGATGTGTCCTCTTGGTATAGCATACATTAGGCCTCCAGTGCATTTCAAACCTAGTTTTTCTACCACACCACTGATTTATTTACTACACATCTCTCCTGATTTATTTATTATTTTACCTACTTACTTAGGGTCTCTTGTAGTCCAGGCTGGCACTGAACTCAATATGTACCTGAGGATGGCTTTGAACTTCTGATTTTCCTACTTCTCAAGAGTGCTGTGAATATAGCAGGGTGCCTAGCCCTCATCTCAGTTGTGAGGTTTGTTTGTTTGTTGGGGAAGCAACTGTATTTTGAAATAGAGTCTCACTCTGTAGCTTAGACTTGAACTCATAGGAATTCTCTTGCCTCAGGGTTTTTTTTTTTTTTTTTTTTTTTGGTTTTTCGAGACAGGGTTTCTCTGTGTATCCCTGGCTGTCCTGGAACTCACTATGTAGACCAGGCTGGCCTCGAACTCAGAAATCCACCTATCTCTGCCTCCCAATTGCCCCAGGTTTTTAAGTGCTGGGATTATGGATGTACGTCACTATGGCCAGGTTTGTTCCTGTTCTAGGGGACAGAATCTTATACTGTAACTCAGGCTGGCCTGGAATTTGTGATCTTCCTACCTCACCCTTTGAGGTCTAGAATCAAAGGCTGTGCCTCTATGCCAGCTCCTATTTTCGGGTTGGCTGCACTATGCCAGCGGTGAGCAGGGCCCATCGGCTCGAGAGCCCATGGAGTCAGGACTGTTCTTCCTCCCCTGGCTTTCACTCAAGTGACTGTGTCTTTGGCAGGATTTCTGCCACAAGGTCTCTCCCTTTTGATACAGGGCTAGCACCAGTCTCTTGGTGTGCTTTACAGGCTCTGTCTCTCCTGATGAGAGAGCTTTTTTTTTTTTTAAAGATTTATTTATGGGGGATGGGGTAAGAGAACAACATATGAAATGTAAATAAAATATCCAATAAAAAAATTTTCAAAAAAAGAAGATTTATTTATTTTATGTATATAAGTACATTGTTGCTTTCTTCAGACACAGCAGAAGAGGGCATCAGATCCTATTACAGATAATTATAAGCCACCATGTGGTTGCTGGGAATTGAACTCAGGCCCACTGGAAGAGCAGTCAGTGCTCTTAACCACTGAGCCATCTCTCCAGCCCCAAGAGAACTTTTATTCAACAGGCCTTTACTGAGTCAACCCACTCGTAGAGGAGTGTGAGACCCTTCAGGGCATACTGGGTACTCATACCCAGCTGACTGACACCTCAGCAGGTTTGTTATGACAGTGAGCTCTCATATGTGGTACCTGCTGGCTACCAGTCTTCTGTCACCCATCCTGGTTTGGCCTCTGCCTCTTACAGCCCCTCCTTTAAGAGTACATGAAAGCTGAAGTTCTGGTCTCACATGCTCCAGACCCAAGCCGGCACTGAGAGAACATTTTGTGAAGAGAAAAAGTTAAGGGCCAAAAGGCATAAGTGTTTATTCTTTTCTTTCTTTTTTTTTCCCAAAGGGGAGGGGGTTTATTCAGGACAGAGGGCAAAGGTGGGGAGAGAAACGGGAAGGATGGTGGAGGGAAAAGAGAGAGAGAGAGAGAGGAGAGAACTGGAGGCCCACCATGGCCACGTGGAGAGATGGGGAAGAGAAGGGGGAGGGGGGAAAGGCAAGGGGACAGAGAGAAGCTAGAGGCAAGAGAGTTAAGAGAAAGAGAGTAAGAAAGCATGTTATTCTTCTTTTTTTTTTTATGGAAACTTCCTCAGAAGAGAGGCACACTCTCTCTTTTTTTTTTAAGTTTTATTTATTTATTTGTTTGTTTATTTTGTATATGAGTTCTGAAGCTGTCTTCAGACACACCAGAAGAGGGCATCAGATCCCATTACAGATGGTTGTGAGCCACTATGTGGGTGCTGGGAATTGAACTCAGGACCTCTGGAAGAGCAGTCAGTGCTCTTAACCTCTGAGCCATCTCTCCAGCCCCGCATGTTTATTCTTTTCATCCCTGTTGTATGCCAAGCACCGGTTTCTACCATCACACTGTCCACGAAGGCTTGGAGGCCTCTCAGACAAGGACACTTGAAGATTATAGAAGTCAATGGGTCCCCTCATGTTTATCAGGCAACAAGTCATTGAGGAACTGGATGGCTCCTCATGCCTGGAACCCTACCTTTCCCAAGGCTGGGGCAGGAGGACTGTGGAGAGGCCAAAGTTAGCAGGACTCTGTCTCAGAAAACAAAATGAAACAAATCTCAAAAAGTATCTGTGGGACTACCGTTCAGTACTTCAGGTGCCCAGACAAGAGTAAAGGGTACAGGAGGAAAAGTCAGCTCAGCTGCCACTCACCACTGCCGAGGAAGAGAGCCAGTGCCTCGAGCTCACAGTGGTGTACAGAGGAGATGCTGGAGAAGCACTCAGGCACTTAGAACAAGACCACAAGTGCCAGCTGGGCGGTGGTGGCACACGCCTTTAGTCCCAGCACTTGGGAGGCAGAGGCAGGCGGATTTCTGAGTTCAAGGCCAGCCTGGTCTACAGAGTGAGTTCCAGGACAGCCTGGGCTATACAGAGAAACCCTGTCTTGAAAAACAAAAACAAAAAAAGACCGCAAGTGCCATGGTGAAGGTGTCTGCAAGAAAAGAGCAAGAGGGATGGAATGCTTGCTGATCCTCCAGAGGACTGGACTGGCTTAGTTCCCAGGACCCAGGTCACATGTTGTGATTTGAATGAGAATGTCCCCCATAGACTCAAACTTGAATGCTTGTCCTGGTTCTCAGCTAGTAAAACTGTTTGGGAAGGAATAGGAAGTGTGGCTTTGTTGGAGGGGAGATGTGTCACTGGAGATCGGCTTTGAAGTTTCAAATGTCCATACCAGGCCCTCCCAGGCTCCCAGGTGTTCTTGTTCTGTTCTCTCTCTCTCTCTCTCTCTCTCTCTCTCTCTCTCTCTCTCTCTCT